>NC_137811.1:27420894-27465416 GCF_963921795.1 Nannobrachium achirus
GGCGTTCATCGGCGCCTGAGACGGCGTGGCTCCGTCGTTTATAGTGGCGTGAACGGTAGCGTCGGGTGGCTGGTAAACCCTTCATAGCGGTATCGAATCTCGCTTCGGGAACTACTTTTTTTTTCTTTCTTCTTAGACCACTGGCCATACCCAATGCGTCCAACCCTTGACACAGTAGGCAATCCCAAAACGTCTATCGTCCGACGCAGTACAGTACTTCACAACGCGTCGGTTGTATGGCGCTTTAGAGGTGAGAATATGTTGCGGATAAACCCACCTAAGGCCGATTCTACAAATGTCTTCTAAATCCTAACGTTTAAAAACCCTATGTTGTTATATCAGTGGTACTCAAACTTCTTCATGTCAAGGAACCCCAAAATGATACTGTATGCATTTGGCCGTGGCCGTGGGTTTAAAATGTTCACTTTAAAAATATATACAGTATACTGTATATTTAAAGATTTGCACACATTTTCACTATTTTTGCTAAACGTTTGCTACAATCTAAAATGACACGGATGCTTTCCCTGGTTTTAATGGGTTATGGTAAAAGCATGTATTTAGTGTTCACTCCCACCGCCTACAGCAGGGGTCTTCAACAGGGGGTCCGGGTCCCCTAGGGGGTCCTCAGAGTTACCACAGGGGGTCCTCCAAATCTTTGTATGATAAAAACCTTTTTTTCTTAACCAATCGAACGCTAGTGTCCATATTCTTTAGCCAAAAATAGCCGATCTACAAGTAGATCGGCTATTTTTGGCAAAGAGGTTTGGTGTAGAGGGGAAAAAGAAAAGATTAAGTACATATAGTGAAAGGTCAAGTTTATTAGGTAATGACGACTCAAGTGGTTAAATATCTGCAAACACAAATTGGCATGAATCCAAAATACACTGATGATTGTGCTATCAGAATGCAACTATATGGAATCTATGAACAGGTTGTGGGGGACTGGGGGTCCCTGCTTCATCTCTCTCTCAACTAAGGGGTCCTTGGCCTGAAAACAATGAAGACCCCTGGCCTACAGTATCCTATACTGTACCTACAGTATCTCTGTGTCTGTCTGTCTGTCTTTTGCACAGCATCTATCTGTGTGTCTTCAATTCATGTGTCTGCACTTGTTGTTCACCCATTGATATTCTGCTGATCGCCATCCTGTCTGAATCCATTCTCTCAATCAGGGAGAGCTGGAGGAGGGAGGGTGGGTGCTAAAGGTGGTCGTTTACAGCAAATCGTCGTTGTCGGGTGGAAACCTTGTATGTCCAAAACCGTTTGTTTTTATCATTTAAAAAAATGAACTAAACTAGTGAAAACAGCCGATCTCCAAGCACACGCCTCGCACCGTGAGGCGTTGTGTACTTGTAGATCTGCTGTTTTCACTGCTTGTGTGCGACAGCCTTGTCTGATGAAGCAGGGCTTTACTTAGCGAAAAAAAATATATATATATATAAATTTGAAACTTGGAGATGCAAGGTTTCTGCCCGACAGTGACGAAATAGATGTCTCTCTGCATGGGTGCAGTAGAGAGAGAAGCCTGAAGCAGCGATTTCTTCTTCTTTTTTTAAGCCAGGGGAGAAAAAGCCATGTAAGGCAATAACAATGCATTTTAAAGCTACCCTTGATGAACACGGAGCGCGAGGAGGACTTAAAAGGAGACACTAAATTGAAGTCAAACTAATTTTACTTCCACCAGTCAGTCGCCGGTTCATAAATATGAGTTTTGAAGTCTGGGCATTGTTGCTTCAGCGGCTCTATAATCTGTATTTTTTGAAATTGCAACCCCCGCAACCCTTCGCTCTCTCTCTCTTTGTAACTGTCTCCCTCTCTCTTTGTGTCTGTCTCATTCTCACTCCCACTTCCCTCTTGCACACATACAGTACTCTCTCTCTCTCTCTCTCTCTCTCTCTCTCTCCTCTCTCTCTCTCTCTCTCTCTCTCTCTCTCTCTCTCTCTCCCATTCTCTGTAAGTGATGTTTCTGCCTGGTATAATGTCAGTGTGATTGCGAGATGAAGTCAGATGAGTTCATTAAGCCGGGATGACCTCCTGAGCGTGATCCACGGTCGGCAGAGTGAGAACAAAGCTCCATGGCTCCTCTGAGACACTGACTCTGGACCTGCCGACAAGCCCGCTGCCTGCCTGCCTGCCTTACCCGGCTGGCCGCTCAATATGTGAGATGAGATGAGGCATCTGCCATGGCAGCTACGAGATGACAAATACCACCGCGTTTAATGACAGCGAGGCCGCCAACAGAAGATTGAGAGTGAAGTTGCCCTCTGTAGAAGAAGAGGCTAGACGGGGTGGGCGGAGGAAAGAGAAGAGAGAAGAAAAAAAAGGAACACAAGGACGGTAAAAAAAAAAGAAGAACTTTTTGGGCTGAAAAATAAAAAATACAATCTAGAACAAGACTGAACCCCTTGAGGCGGTGCTGCTCCTTACACACCCAAACCGGACCAAAGTGGTTTGAACCGATTGACCCCGCCATCTTTTAGAGCTCCGAAAGCTTTTAAAAGTGAAATAAAATAAAGTACCGTTAAGCGCCTTTAAATCAGAAAACAATTGGGCATTTTGGCACAAGGAGGGCACTAAAGGAAAGGCCAAAGGGGTCGTCCCAATCAGTATGGGTTCACCCTGAATTGCAATCTACTTGTTGAAAAAGATTATCAGATTTCCTTGACATTTAGAGAGGAGAGGGTAGTGCTATAGAAGAAAGGCCATGCGGTCACTCAGGATGGTTATAGGGTTCCAGGGAGTATGACTCAGCAAGTATCATGGCAAGTTGCAACCCGGTCATTCCATTTTTAGATAATTATGCGCAAAAGACAATTTGGGCCTAAAGGCTGTGACACACCAAGCCATCGCCGGGTCGTAGATTCGCGCCTGTGCATGGACATTGGTTGCATAGTGTGCACTGTGTATTGCATATTGGTGATAGCTAGGCATCTGTTTGGGTTGCTGAATCAGTGACAGGACTACTTGGAGAGAACCCTGGAGTTTGTGATCCGGTCTGGAGCGGAAATAAATTCACGTCATCAGGCGGCTGGAACACACGACCGGAACCACTGGCACCTCCAAAATGATTCCCCTGGTTTAAGATATTTATTTGGTTTCGATATTATAATCGTTTGCTATGTGACGTGTCCATCTTTTATTCTAACTAAACAAATTGATTTACATTGTGTGGGGAACAAAAACACAAAACACAACCGGATCACACAGCTGCAGTTTTAGAATGAATACCAGGCTTTCCTCCTTGGTGGAAAGCCTGGTGACGCAAAGTTAGTCGGGGAGAGATGGGTGGAAGAGAAGAGAAGAGGAGAGAAGGGGGGCTGTTAGCTGTTCAGTCAACAGAGAGAGAGGCACTTCACATACAGAATTAAGTTAAGGAACAAACAGACATTGTCTTATTTGTATGGGTTGATATTTTCTTGCACCTGTAGCGAGTTTTGTGTGTGTGTGTGTGTGTGTGTGTGTGTGTGTGTGTGTGTGTGTGTGTGTGTGTGTTTGTGTGTGTGTGTGTGTGTGTGTGTGTGTGTGTGTGTGTGTGTGTGTGTGTGTGTGTGTGTGTGTGTGTGTGTGAGAGAGAGAGAGAGAGAGAGAGAGAGAGAGAGAGAGAGAGAGAGAGAGAGCTCATTAAGCGAAACTGAAGCTGTCTGGAACACGCTCACTTCTGGCAAAAGACCATCACATTTAATTTCAATGTCAGCGCTGCTGCAATACAAACAAAACTCACTTGTTAAACCTCACCCACTGCAGGAGTGTGTTCAACAATTCAGAGCTACATTCATTAAAGAGTCATATTTTAAATATACCATTTTATGTTTTAATGTTGTGTTATTCTGTTAGATTTATGGTAGATTTACCTCCTCCCACGCAGGTGCAGAACAGTGCCTATCAACAGCTGCATTCTGTCTGGGTGTGTGCGGGAGCTTTTAAAACCTTACATCTCCCAATCTGAATGACCGTCGTAGTTTATAATAGTCGGGACAAGACGCTGACAGGCAAGATAGAGGAAATGACGGTCGTGGGTTCAGTGCAATCAGTAGGGTGCATCATCCAGGAAGCAATGGTAACTTACGTCGCAATCCAGCAGTGGTGTCAGTTCAGAAAAAGCTAAGGTATGGCAACATGACTGGAAGGCGCGCGTGCAAGACACCAGTCATGTTGCCATACCTTAGCAACAGGCATGATACATTTATTTTAAGAAATATATTTTATTTTTTCCCTCCCATTTCTACGGTTTCTTGGGCTGGATATGGCAGCCTGGAACGGTTGTTCAAGTGCAGCTAAACTTGGCATGTTAGTAAACGTGTCACAATAGTTCAGTGCCAAACGACTTTCAGATCAACTATCTCACTATGGACTTCCCTGCCAAACGACTTAAATCGACTTTTTTTTTTGGATTATTTCTTTTTTTTCCTTTTTTTTTTGGACCCCATTAAATCTAGTAAACATGATTTCAATCGCGATTTTGTATGTTCCACCCCCCATACAACCCCATCTTTCATACAGGGCAGCCATCTTTGCTTACATAACATGTAAAACATAATGGCTATTTTCTCAAGAATGCCTCAACGGATTTCCAATCTGATTTTTTTGTTTGAAAGCTGTGAACAGCCTGCACAAACATGGTGCATGATCTGTGCATGGGCGTGCATGATCTGTGCACTATAAATTACATGGAAGTCTATGGAGATTTATGGCAATATGAGCCAAAAAGCCCATATTTAATTGGCAGGGAGCGAGTTAATAATAATGCATTGCACATGTGCAGCTGACCTGCGGAACCTGGGAATATACGATTTTGTCAAGATGGGGAGAATAAAAGTCTGGAGAATATAATTATAATAACTTGTTAAGCTGCATACCCCATACCCAATTGACAGCCCTGCAATCCAGCCAGTAGTTTTAAAGATACCGTTTATGAATTGGGAATAAAGGGATGGAACAGACAGACTGAGCAGAGCTATATCAATGTCAGTGCTTGCGGCAATGAACAATGTGGTTATTTTTATTTTTAAGGCTTCGGGGTGAAGAGGCCACACCATGCAGGATGATTCACTCACATAGTAATTCAAGCCCAAGCATAATAATCAAGCACTGTACATAAAATGTTCTTTTCTTCTTCTTGCAAGGCTATACGCATAACAGTGAGCAGAATACTGATTCCACCATTTAAAAATATAAAAAGAAAAGTAAACTCAGCAAAGCTTTGGCTTCCAGAGGTGTCTGAGGGAGAGGAGATTAAGCAAAAAAAGAGAATGTGTAGGTTCACTTTTAGTTTGACGTGATCAACACGATCACCTTAACTGAAATAGTACCTTATTGCATGGGTTTCACTTTTTACGGTCTTTCTCTGCAGAAGTCTAGTCGTCTATAAGAGGGTTGGTCTTAGTATGTCTGTCTGTTGTCTGCTGATATTCATTCCACTTGGAAGACTTCTTACTGTATTTAAAATCTTATCAAGGTTTAATGATTTGTGACCCATACCACTTCTGTTACTATGAAATCATTTGAAAATACTAGTATTGGTTGAATTGGGTGGATCTGGACAATCACCAATTCGACTCCATGGGCATGGCCCATGCCCATGGAGTCGAATTGGTGATCCAGGGGCGCAGGAGGCATTTTAAAAGTGAAGGGGACATATCTGGGAGGTATGTGCGCGCGCATAGCGCGCGCGAAAATTTTTGGGGTATCCCCCCCACTTTTGGTGATATCCCCCCCACTTTTGCCCCGAGGAGGGGGGGACATATCCCCTCCACTTGAGCTGAATTACACAGTTGTTTTACGCAGATTTCAAGGCATTTTTAAAATGAAATACACATGAATTCATTAAGTCTATATTAGATCTTTTTATTGAAGGAGTAACAGGACAACAGTGGGGCCATGAGTGATTGCCTCATTGGTGTCCATTTTTGGGTCCGACATGAAAAAGTTGGGAACCACAGTAACAAGAGGAAACGTAACTTAAAATGTGTTGACAAACGAAATTGCATTTCCATTATGCATCTGTTCAAAGGTACTTACATTGTTGCTTGATTTAAAGAAAGACGTTATCGTTTTTTGGTTTTTTGACCGTTTCATTTTGACTGAGAATGATGTGAGACTAGCCTACACACACCAGCAGCAGGTCCAGCACCTGCAATGACGGTCTCCTTCTGCCACTGCCTGCCTGCTTGTCACTATCGCGTCGCATTAATTAAACTCATTCAGAACAGCTGAGCTAGCTGCCGACTGCACTGCACTGGTGGGACTGTGCCTCTAGAGGGCAGTAATACGCCTTGAAATGAGAACTACTCAGTTTGTACAGTATAATCGATCATATTTGCGGCTTTTTCTTGGACCTGAACACTGGGGGGGATATCCCCCCCACCCAAAAAAAGTGGGGGTGTTAATCCCCCCCGTCCCCTCCTATCTGCTGCGCGCATGGGCATGGCACTCCTTTGGGTCAAGTTCAAAGTCGGTTTGTTGGACGGTTCTCAAGACTCGCGAACTACAGACGCACGTGCACACACGCGCACGCACACACACACACACACACACACACACACACACACACACACACACACACACACACACACACACACACACACACACACACACATATACTGGTATTTATGATTTGTGGGGACCACCATTTAGAAAGGGTGGTCCCCACATGTGATGATTTTAATCATCACATGTGGGGACCACCCTTTCTAAATGTTATACAGCTTTGAAAAAAATCAGGTATAACAACTATGGCTGTGTTAGCTTATACACGACTTCAAATATCAGAATTGATGAAGTTATTCCCCATGACGTGACTGTGTATACAGATTTTGGTCCCCACAAAACATATAAAGCTACTGAGCACACACACACACACACACACATGCACACACGCACACACACACACACACACACACACACACACACACACACACACACACACACACACACACACACACACACACCATGACCAAAAAACGTGACTTATGGGCCAATGGGCCAATGCTAAAAACTTCACAGGCACATCAGAGCAGCTCCTGTGTTGGTTTTTAACAGTTTCCCTCATGGGGACCTGATTTTTGGTCCCCATACCGTACCTGGTCCCCATGACGTGACTGTGTATACATATTTTGGTCCCCACAAACATATAAAAACCAGTGCGCACGCACGCACACACACACACACACACACACACACACACACACACACACACACACACACACACACACACACACACACACACATACTGGTATTTATGATTTGTGGGGACCACCATTTAGAAAGGGTGGTCCCCACATGTGATGATTTTAATCATCACATGTGGGGACCACCCTTTCTAAATGTTATACAGCTTTGAAAAAAATCAGGTATAACAACTATGGCTGTGTTAGCTTATACACGACTTCAAATATCAGAATTGATGAAGTTATTCCCCATGACGTGACTGTGTATACAGATTTTGGTCCCCACAAAACATATAAAGCTACTGAGCACACACACACACACACACACGCACACACACACACACACACACACACACACACACACACACACGCATACCGGTATGAGTGGTTTATGAGGACTTTTTCATCGTCACAAGTTTTTTTATGCATTATGGGGTCCCACCTTTCCCATTGTCCTAGAGAGATGCCAGAAAGATAAAAATGGTTCCCCAAAAATCAGGAACATTTCTGTCTATTCAAGATTCAATAATTGTCAAAGAAACTCGAGATATTCAAATTCAAATGAAGTCAGACATTTTAAGGATTATGAGGACGGGGCGGGACAAAGGCGGAGAAGGCGTTTCCTAGCACAAAGGTGGTTAATGAAGACCTCCCTTGTTTATTGGGACATTACCCATACACACACACACAATTATGGCAAAACCCTTGCATATGAGGACCACACTGGTTTAACTGGACATTACTCAGTCAAAATCTGCTTCTTCTATGATGCCACTGAAAGGGCATAATATTTCTCAGTGACCAGGTCTCTTGGAATAACCCTGAATTATTGATTGATATTGTCATCATTTATCTCAATTCCTTTTTTGATAATGTCATTGAAACAAAGGGAGTTAGAATTTACCCCAATAACAAACCATAGGTTAATAAAAAAATCAAATATAGCCTAAACCAGAAGAAAATAGCATTTCTGGAGGGAGGCCAGCAAAACGTGAGAGATCTAGAGAAGGAAATAAGTTGCATGATTAAGAAAAGGAAAACAGACTATAAAGACAAAGTTAGGGAGAAATGGCAATGCAAAGGATGCTTGAAGGGGACTTAAAGCTATGATGGGTAGTAAACAAAAAGCAGTCCCTCAATGCGATGACCCTGTAAACCTTTCAAACGATCTGAATATTTTCCATTCTAGATTTGACAAACATGCCTTCAGTAATGAAAGTCACTCTGTTTGTGCAGGGATGACACCTGCCCCTGTGATATTAAAGGAACAGGATGTAATTTCAATCTTTCAGTAGGTCAATCCTCACAAATTTCCCGGGCCAGATGGGCTCAAGGGAAGGGTGCTGAAAGAATGGCTCCCAAATGGGACCCATATTTACCCAGCTATTTCAGATGTTCCTCAATATCAGCTTTGTCCCCCAGGCTTGGAAAACGGCAACGGTTTTATCTCCTCTCTTATTCTCCCTATACACAATGAATGAGTTGAAAAAACAACTAATTAAGAATTCTCCTTGGTTGCCCGTCTGAAGGATGTTTCCAGTCCCTCCTACACCTTGCTACCTGGTTTGAGGGCAGTTTCCTTGACCTTAATGTCACTAAGGAGCTGTGTTTGGGAGGTGGGACAGGAGCAGAGGGCTCAGGGTCCATCTTCAGCCCTGCTATCATGAGTGAGGAGGAAGTGGAGCAAAGTCACTGACTTTAAGTTTCTGGGAACAGAGAAAACTGCCCCTAAATTTAGAATTAGGGTTAGCCATCTAGGGGTTGCTCAGAAACGAAACGCACATCCAGACGTTCATCTCCACGAGCAGATCAATAATAACGTGGTATAAGTCAAAGACGATGCGTCACCAGACCTTGGTTCTGAGATATGTTGTAGAGCTCTCCAAGACGAACGTTTGGATGTCTTGTTTGTCTTCCTACAACCTTTCTTCCCCGGGATCTCCAATTTAACCAAGGGTCATAGAGTCTATAACCGTTACAGCACATTGAATGGCAGGCTGGAGAAAGCTATCTCCTCACAGGAGTGTCCGTGTGGGATGACCCTTATACTGGTGTGTTCAGCTCGCCGAGACGAACATGTGGGCTCAGAAATGAAACGCTTTCCGTTTGTCCTTACGCCCCCTAGAACCCGAGCTATCCCTTCTAGAAGGGTTAGAAATCGACCAAAGCATTTTTACGTGACGGGACCAACTTCATTGGACTCTGCGTCAAAAAGCAAGTCAGAATAAGTGTCTTTTATCTGAAGAAACTGGAGCCTGTCTGGTTTAACTGGACACTACTCATATACACATACACAGATACTCAGATACACACACACACAATCATGGCAAACCCCTTGCTTATGAGGACCCAACTGGTTTAACTGGACCCTAGAAACCTAGAATACACATACACAGATACTCAGATACACACACACAATCATGGCAAACCCCTTGCTTATGAGGACCAAACTGTTTTAACTGGACCCTAGGGTTAGCTATTTGGTGTTATAAGTCAAAGACGATGCGACATCAGACCTTGGTTCTGAGATATGTTGTAGAGCTCTCCGAGATGAACGTTTGGATGTCTTGTTTGTCTTCCTACGACCTTTCTTCCCCGGGATCTCCAATTTGACCAAGGGTCATAGAGTCTATAACCGTTACAGCACATTGAATGGCAGGCTGGAGAAAGCTATCTCCTCACAGGAGTGTCCGTGTGGGATGACCCTTATACTGGTGTGTTCAGCTCACCGAGACGAACATGTGGGTGTGTGTAACTCCTCTGAACAACACTCCTGTACGGATGAAAACTGCCCCTACATTTAGAATTAGGGTTAGCCCTCTAGGGGTTGCTCAGAAATGAAACGCACATCCATGCGTTCGTCTCCGTGAGCAGATCAATAATCTTTTTTCCGTTTGTCCTTACGCCCCCTAGAACCCGAGCTATCCCTTCTAGAAGGGTTAGAAATCGACCAAAGCATTTTTACGCGACGGGACCAACTTCATTGGACTCTGCGTCAAAAAGCAAGTCAGAATAAGTGTCTTTTATCTGAAGAAACTGGAGCCTGTCTGGTTTAACTGTACACTACTCATATACACATACACAGATACTCAGATACACACACACACACAATCATGGCAAACCCCTTGCTTATGAGGACCCAACTGGTTTAACTGGACCCTAGAAACCTAGAATACACATACACAGATCCTCAGATACACACACACAATCATGGCAAACCCCTTGCTTATGAGGACCAAACTGTTTTAACTGGACCCTAGGGTTAGCTATTTGGTGTTATAAGTCAAAGACGATGCGACATCAGACCTTGGTTCTGAGATATGTTGTAGAGCTCTCCGAGACGAACGTTTGGATGTCTTGTTTGTCTTCCTACGACCTTTCTTCCCCGGGATCTCCAATTTGACCAAGGGTCATAGAGTCTATAACCGTTACAGCACATTGAATGGCAGGCTGGAGAAAGCTATCTCCTCACAGGAGTGTCCGTGTGGGATGACCCTTATACTGGTGTGTTCAGCTCACCGAGACGAACATGTGGGTGTGTGTAACTCCTCTGAACAACACTCCTGTACGGATGAAAACTGCCCCTACATTTAGAATTAGGGTTAGCCCTCTAGGGGTTGCTCAGAAATGAAACGCACATCCATGCGTTCGTCTCCGTGAGCAGATCAATAATCTTTTTTCCGTTTGTCCTTACGCCCCCTAGAACCCGAGCTATCCCTTCTAGAAGGGTTAGAAATCGACCAAAGCATTTTTACGCGACGGGACCAACTTCATTGGACTCTGCGTCAAAAAGCAAGTCAGAATAAGTGTCTTTTATCTGAAGAAACTGGAGCCTGTCTGGTTTAACTGGACACTACTCATATACACATACACAGATACTCAGATACACACACACACACAATCATGGCAAACCCCTTGCTTATGAGGACCCAGCTGGTTTAACTGGACCCTAGAAACCTAGAATACACATACACAGATACTCAGATACACACACACAATCATGGCAAACCCCTTGCTTATGAGGACCAAACTGTTTTAACTGGACCCTAGGGTTAGCTATTTGGTGTTATAAGTCAAAGACGATGCGACATCAGACCTTGGTTCTGAGATATGTTGTAGAGCTCTCCGAGATGAACGTTTGGATGTCTTGTTTGTCTTCCTACGACCTTTCTTCCCCGGGATCTCCAATTTGACCAAGGGTCATAGAGTCTATAACCGTTACAGCACATTGAATGGCAGGCTGGAGAAAGCTATCTCCTCACAGGAGTGTCCGTGTGGGATGACCCTTATACTGGTGTGTTCAGCTCACCGATACGAACATGTGGGTGTGTGTAACTCCTCTGAACAAAACTCCTGTACGGATGAAAACTGCCCCTACATTTAGAATTAGGGTTAGCCCTCTAGGGGTTGCTCAGAAATGAAACGCACATCCATGCGTTCGTCTCCGTGAGCAGATCAATAATCTTTTTTCCGTTTGTCCTTACGCCCCCTAGAACCCGAGCTATCCCTTCTAGAAGGGTTAGAAATCGACCAAAGCATTTTTACGCGACGGGACCAACTTCATTGGACTCTGCGTCAAAAAGCAAGTCAGAATAAGTGTCTTTTATCTGAAGAAACTGGAGCCTGTCTGGTTTAACTGGACACTACTCATATACACATACACAGATACTCAGATACACACACACACACAATCATGGCAAACCCCTTGCTTATGAGGACCCAACTGGTTTAACTGGACCCTAGAAACCTAGAATACACATACACAGATACTCAGATACACACACACAATCATGGCAAACCCCTTGCTTATGAGGACCAAACTGTTTTAACTGGACCCTAGGGTTAGCTATTTGGTGTTATAAGTCAAAGACGATGCGACATCAGACCTTGGTTCTGAGATATGTTGTAGAGCTCTCCGAGACGAACGTTTGGATGTCTTGTTTGTCTTCCTACGACCTTTCTTCCCCGGGATCTCCAATTTGACCAAGGGTCATAGAGTCTATAACCGTTACAGCACATTGAATGGCAGGCTGGAGAAAGCTATCTCCTCACAGGAGTGTCCGTGTGGGATGACCCTTATACTGGTGTGTTCAGCTCACCGATACGAACATGTGGGTGTGTGTAACTCCTCTGAACGAAACTCCTGTACGGATGAAAACTGCCCCTACATTTAGAATTAGGGTTAGCCCTCTAGGGGTTGCTCAGAAATGAAACGCACATCCATGCGTTCGTCTCCGTGAGCAGATCAATAATCTTTTTTCCGTTTGTCCTTACGCCCCCTAGAACCCGAGCTATCCCTTCTAGAAGGGTTAGAAATCGACCAAAGCATTTTTACGCGACGGGACCAACTTCATTGGACTCTGCGTCAAAAAGCAAGTCAGAATAAGTGTCTTTTATCTGAAGAAACTGGAGCCTGTCTGGTTTAACTGGACACTACTCATATACACATACACAGATACTCAGATACACACACACACAATCATGGCAAATCCCTTGCTTATGAGGACCCAACTGGTTTAACTGGACCCTAGAAACCTAGAATACACATACACAGATACTCAGATACACACACACAATCATGGCAAACCCCTTGCTTATGAGGACCAAACTGTTTTAACTGGACCCTAGGGTTAGCTATTTGGTGTTATAAGTCAAAGACGATGCGACATCAGACCTTGGTTCTGAGATATGTTGTAGAGCTCTCCGAGACGAACGTTTGGATGTCTTGTTTGTCTTCCTACGACCTTTCTTCCCCGGGATCTCCAATTTGACCAAGGGTCATAGAGTCTATAACCGTTACAGCACATTGAATGGCAGGCTGGAGAAAGCTATCTCCTCACAGGAGTGTCCGTGTGGGATGACCCTTATACTGGTGTGTTCAGCTCACCGAGACGAACATGTGGGTGTGTGTAACTCCTCTGAACGACACTCCTGTACGGATGAAAACTGCCCCTACATTTAGAATTAGGGTTAGCCCTCTAGGGGTTGCTCAGAAATGAAACGCACATCCATGCGTTCGTCTCCGTGAGCAGATCAATAATCTTTTTTCCGTTTGTCCTTACGCCCCCTAGAACCCGAGCTATCCCTTCTAGAAGGGTTAGAAATCGACCAAAGCATTTTTACGCGACGGGACCAACTTCATTGGACTCTGCGTCAAAAAGCAAGTCAGAATAAGTGTCTTTTATCTGAAGAAACTGGAGCCTGTCTGGTTTAACTGTACACTACTCATATACACATACACAGATACTCAGATACACACACACACAATCATGGCAAACCCCTTGCTTATGAGGACCCAACTGGTTTAACTGGACCCTAGAAACCTAGAATACACATACACAGATACTCAGATACACACATACAATCATGGCAAACCCCTTGCTTATGAGGACCAAACTGTTTTAACTGGACCCTAGGGTTAGCTATTTGGTGTTATAAGTCAAAGACGATGCGACATCAGACCTTGGTTCTGAGATATGTTGTAGCGCTCTCCGAGACGAACGTTTGGATGTCTTGTTTGTCTTCCTACGACCTTTCTTCCCCGGGATCTCCAATTTGACCAAGGGTCATAGAGTCTATAACCGTTACAGCACATTGAATGGCAGGCCGGAGAAAGGTATCTCCTCACAAGAGTGTTCGTGTGGGATGAACCTTATACTGGTGTGTTCAGCTCGCCGAGACGAACCTAATTTCCCCATCCAGACCCAGCTCTAAGACAGTGAAGTTTGGTAGCAGATTCCGTTGGGGCAGACGTTCAGGTGTTACAAGCAACAAAGCTGAAGGTGTTAAGCTCAAACCACACTAATGATTCGCCATGCATGTGTACAAATGGAACCAACTGCGCCCTTACAGGTCTGTAACTCTGAATGTGTACAAATCAAACCAAATGGACCCTTACAGGTCTGTAACTCTGAGAGTGTACAAAAGGAACGAAATGGACCCTACCTATGACTGTCCTAGTGGACTCCTAATGTGCCATAATAAATGAGTGTCATACATATTCTGAAGACAACATGGAGACTGACATTCAGTACTTGTGTCTTATGATCAAAATATTATATTATAATATAATGTAAAAGTGAAGAATTTCCCATAGACCTGACCAATGTACACATTCGTCCGTGTACGGACATATTGATGACCCCTGCTCCTGAGGCATTTGACAATGTGGAGCAGCATCTCATATATTTGAGAAATTTAAATTCACTAATAAAGTCTTTTGGAACCAAAAGCTAGACATTATTAAAAAAACATATTTGTGAATGCCACAGTGCTAAATATACTGTACCTTGGAAAATACATTTTGAATCACATTTACACTCCTGGCAATACAAAATGTAAATCTAGGAAAGACAAACCTTTTTTGTAGTAAAAGACAGTCACCATATAATGACTGAAATGAATAGCCTGTAGTGTTTAATTTGTAAATGATTAGGTGCTGGAGCACATGAGCCAGATTATATACATAGCCTATATCTTCATTCAAATATTAATTGTCTATAAAGGTCCAATATGAGCAGCGTGCGGCAAACAAATGCATGTTGGAAATACTGGTACCCCCAGATACAGGAAACAGACATTACAATATTATCGTCTCAAAAAGTGTTTTATTAAAAAGATTGACATCCAAAACTCAAGATAAGACACCAAATACACCCTTCAGTATTTAACACCATTTGACCAAGACCGCACAGCTTTAAAACATAAATACTTTGCTCTTGATCTTGAAAATGTTCCACTACAGTAAATCCATGAAGCACAACTTTTAATATATGATGTAGGAGAGTATTGGGACCAACACAAATGATCACATTACCACGGTTGCAATTTATTTTGGTTTGGGCCTTTTTTTTTCTTCTTTTGCTTGGATTGACTGGCCTGAAAAAAAAACTATCCACTAACCTGAGAACAACTTCTTTCCAGAGGCCATCAGACTGCTAAACTCTGCCAAACAAGGAGAACTTTGAGACAACGTGCAATAGATCATGTGCAACAAAGACCTTGTATTACAGTACATGTTAATAATTAACACTGAATGTTTAACCTTTATGTAGTATTTGTAAATGGTTTCCATACGACCTTACATTCCATTCCTCTCATGTCCTGGAATCACAATAATCCTTGAATCAGTTATGAGAAACACTGGTATTATTGATTCACACACAGACACAAAGACCTTAAACCAGTAAGGAACGTCCACGTCACAAAATAAAGAAATGTAAGGATAACTATATTGGTTGTAAGTATCCACACCCTAAACAATTGTTTAGAATTTTCTTGCCTCAGTGGAACAAATTATATATATATATATATATATATATATATATATATATATATATATATATATATATATATATATAAACTCTTCTTTATTTTCCAGTTGAACAGACAATGCAATGCCACCACTCCACACATTACACTTGAAACATAATAAAAAATAAGGAGGGGAGGAGGGATGGAGAAGGAGAATATGATACAAGATGGGATAGCATCTTTTGCATGAAATGACTTGCAATTGGGTCAGTGTCTCTATAAAGAAATGGGGGCAATACAACACATTTGAATACATCAGGACAAAGGTTCAGGAAGTGGTGAGACTGCTGATGACCTTAAGAGAAAAATATGCTATATTTAGCTATGAAGATGCTGTGAAACTAAACAACTTTTACAAAATCATTGGAGCTGTCAAAGCAGTGACTGGATACAATGAAACGCACTTATACTGCATAAAAACTCTTGCCCTGAAATTAGGACACTCACTTAAGAAGAGTGGTGACATAATTCAGCCATTACAGCAGAAGATGTTATTAGCTACTTGTTACAGCTAGCCAAGTAGCAGCGCCAACCACTTTCACATAGACTTGGGTCTATGGAAAAAGTGTCCTCATAATCCAGGTCTGTGAGGTGCCTGTCTGACACACACACACACACACACACACACCTCGGTTTCACAGTTTTTATCAACTTTTCTTCAGTCCTTAACAATTTGTCTCATGTCCTTACAAGAGACTGTGTCCTGTCATTCCTGTGCTGTAACACACACACACACACACACACACACACATACACACATCCACACCAAAAACTCGTTTCACAGTTTTTATCATCTTGTCTCCTGTCCTTACAAGACACTGTGTCCTGTCATTCCTGTGCTGTGTCAGGTTCCACACACACACACACACACACACCCAATCATTCGAAACTGTGTTGACTGCACCAGCATTGAGATCAAACAGAACAAGACTATGCCAGGATGTAAAAGCACAATATCACAAGTGTACTCTCCGGGGCACGGTGGCGCAGTGGTTAGTGCTTCGCCTCACAGCTAGAAGGTCCTGGGTTCGATTCCCGCCGGGGGACGCTGTGGGAGCTGGCGGCGTGTTCCTCCCTCTGCGTCATCAGCGCCCACACCCTAGGTGGGGTTGGCGATAGGGCCTTT
Source organism: Nannobrachium achirus (assembly GCF_963921795.1). Classification (NCBI taxonomy): domain Eukaryota; kingdom Metazoa; phylum Chordata; class Actinopteri; order Myctophiformes; family Myctophidae; genus Nannobrachium; species Nannobrachium achirus. The sequence continues at coordinate 27,437,503 of NC_137811.1, forward strand.
CTGTGTGGAGTTTGCATGTTCTCCCCGTGTCTCCTAGGGTTGATGCCCTCACAAAAACATGCACGTAAACCTGGTCTCAATAATGCCTCCCCCTGGCCAGCCAGGGCGCCTGATGGAGGGGAAAGGAACTGGTTGGAATAACGTGTTCCTTCCACGCGCTACGTCCAAACCAGGGAAATCTCCACTGTCAGGTGAAAAGAAGCAACTTGGACTCCTCATGCATAGAAGGAAGCATGAGGTCAGTCCGTTGTCTCCCCAGGCGCGGCAGAGGGAGTGCAGAGCCCAGGTTTACATAGGCAATTAGCACTGGGTGAAAAAATGGGTTACAAAATTGTGGGATAAAAATTATAAGTAAAAAGAAAAAAAAAAACAAGTGTACTCTCAACCTACAATGTTCTCCTTTGTCACTGCAGGAGTTGCACTGAGTTCTGGCAGAAATCCTATCGTCAGGAACACAGCATACTTCCTGTGAATGAATCAATGACAGGCACAAAGTTGAGATTACTTTTGAGATTAGAAAAATAATTTTCTCATGTTTAAACAGTATATTGTACACAAAAGTCCTTTTTCAGGGGTTGCCAACAGTTGCCCGACTGCCCGTGTCAAGGAAATTAACATTCGGGCAAGTCGAGTGTGCTTTCAGGTTGCATGACTGTCAAGTACATACAGTCTTCATTAAATATTGGCTATTCATGAAGAACAATGCTACTTTATTACAACAAGCAGTTGCACTATTTCTGCTTTTTTAAAGTGACTGTTGCCACTCTGCATTTAAAATGAATTTGTTCTACAAGCGCACATTTTACCATCATTTAAATGGACAATTTACTTTTCGGGGAAGTGGGCATGACCTTTGGGCAAGTAGAACATAACCTGTACGTGCCCGATGCGCAAATGCCTCTGAGACCTTAGTGTTAACACCTGCTTTTTGTTAGACAGCTAAAATCTTGTCATTTTCTCCCCAAAACTGATGCTACGTTGTCATATGATATCTTTTGTCAAGCAATAATTAAGATCCCGCACTAAGACTGACTCGGTCCCGAGTCAGTTTGTCTGGGGTCTCACAGCACATGGCCGATTCTACAGACTCCAACCTTTGCCACAGATGTCATTAGGGATCTCCATATATGGGCATAAAAGGGCCAAGGAAAAATGTTGCAACAAACACTGTCTTATATTACAACATGACAATAGACCATGACATCAAACAACAATGCTATCTCATTTCCATCAACAACTGCCCATGTGCATGTATACCCAATTGTCCACACGCATCAATCATACTCATTGCTCAAACCAACACCTTCCTTACTCACTACATGTACACAATTATGCATAACTGTGAGGGCGGTATAACGGCCCAAACTCTAGATGTGAGGGACGGCAAAATCTCGATGTCCCGCTGTTTCAAATCCCCAGTACTCCGGTTAGGGTTAGGGTTATGGTTTAGGCTTATTCACCAGGTTAGCATTCACCAGCGTCGGCAGGTTAGTATTCACCCGCGATTCGGACTAGGGCCCGCTCAAAACAACTGCACATCGAACGCAAATCGGCCTGAACTTCTAGTTACTTTAATTCTACAGCACATGCCACGTTAATGGCAGCAATGTCAATTAATAGACATAAGGACATAAGGTAGAAGTAATCACCATAGTAATATACCATAGGCATAGAATATGAAGGTCAAAACCATTTCTAATGTATAGAAGGTTACAAATACAGCAGATTGCAGTTTTATTGCAAAAAGCACAACTTGCCTTTTCTGACCCTGGCTCAATTTTTTCAACTTCTGGTCTGGACTGTTCTTCACAGGGTGCCTGAAAATGTACAGAGAAAAGGTACGGTTGTTTAGTTATTTGTATGGCAGCACTTGTTATGAAGAAAGGAAGTCATGTAGCATAAAATGAGTACAGTAGGCCTACAAAAAATGTATAACAGTTTTCACAGTTATGCAGAATCAGATGTACAGTACAAGCTGACCTTCTAATACAACTAATGCTGTGAACTTGTTGAAATATTAATTCATTAATTAATATCACACCCCAAGGTTGTAAAGTACGGAATATCAACACGGCTGTGTTTCATTTGTAGGCACAGGGCCCCAGGTCAAGAGCTGCAGATATTACGGCTGTGCTGAAATTCAGGACAACAGGAGTTCCACAAACGCCACTAATTGGTTAACAGTAATACAAAGACAGTGTTATTTGTTTGTTCATTTTATCGTTATTTTGGATCCACCAATACAATAACTCAGTCAAAACTAACTGTTGTGTGCATTAAAAGTAATAGAACATGAGAACCTTAACATACATACAATGTATGCATGTATGTATGTATGTATGTATGTATGTATGTATGTATGTTATACATACTGTACATACAGACAAAGCCAGATGTAGGAGCGGTTGGCACTGCTAAAACATATTACTATAGGCTACTGTAAAAAGCCTATCTTATAATGTAAAAAGACGTATAATGTAGCCCACAGCATCCTTAAGTGCATGGCTAATTTGTACTTCAGCAGAACACTAGGACTATAGCAATTTGCCATGGGACATTTAATATTAGCATCAAAATCATAACACTCTACACCAGTGGTTCCCAAACCTTTTAGCTCGAGGCCCAAAAGAGAAATTAAACCAGGGGTGTGCACACATTTTTGACTTGAGAACCACTTTAAACATGACCAGCTCAACAAGATATACCCACCCTGAAAAAGCGCTTTGAAAACAAATCATTGTATTGGCTGTTTGCCTATAGAAGGCGTGAAGGGAGCTGACTGGCCCTTCATGAGGGAGTTCCAGGGGGTCCCCAGCTAAAAGATAGTAGGAACCAAATGGATCCTTATGGGTATGTAAGTCAGAGTGAGGGTCCATTTGGTTCCATTTGTACACTCCCAGAGTTAAAATAAATTAACATTGATTTTACAATGTACTGTAAATTGGGGTCTCAGAGATAAATGCCATTTAATTGGGGTGCACTGCATGTCAAACTGGGGGTCCTTGAAATTAAAATGGTTGGGAATCACTGCTAGAGCTGTATCAATCTTCTCTCATGGGGGTCCCTAGCATCTCTTTTCAAATGGGGGTCCGCAGGCTAATAATTGTCAATTTGGGGGTCTTTGACATGAAAAGGTGAGAAACACTGCTCTACATTATCGTTAGTTTTGGACGTGCAGATGTAGACTACCACAGTTGACTGACAACTGAGTTTTGAATTCATGTGTTCATGATGAGCTCATAACGTGACACTAATCAGACTAGCTGCATATAGCATGTGCTTTTCTTTGTGTAGCAGACAGACAGACATTTTAATTTCAAAGATCCCTAGTTTAGGCTATGGACCCCCATTTATGGCATTTCTATATTGGAGACCCCAATTTATATTGTAAAATCAAATGTTAATGTAACTCAGAGAGTGTACAAATGGAACCAAATGGACCTGCGGTTCCATTTGTACCCTCTCCGAGTTCCAGAGCATTAAGGGTCCATTTGGTTCCTAACTATCATTTAGCTGGGGACCCCCTGGAGCTCACTCAAGGACCCCTTGGTGTCGGGGTTTGTTTCACTGCTGCAGCGCTTATTCAACAGACTAAAAAGTTTGTCATAAGTTGCCTCAAACCAAACCAAGCAATGCATTGTAATTGTAATTGTAATTCTCCACCGCCATGCATTGCCCAACAAACCAAACCACAATGTACAAAAAGTGTTCCTTACCTGCGCATTGACTTCTTTTTAAATCCACGAACTCTTTCAATGTGAAATTAAAAGTCCTTCCCATGTGTTGCCAAAATTAAAATGGGACCTTTTATATTGCTACTAATACAAAGGGTTAAAAAATAGCGTGCATGCTGGTGCACAAATTGTGCACTGATGATGCACCATGCATGTGCATGCTTTTCACAGCTTTCAAACAAAAAAATCCGCTTGGAAATCCGTTCAGGTATTCAGGAGATAGGCCATAATGTGTTCTTCATGTAAATATGACTCGAATGATTGTGTGTGTGTGTGTGCGTGTGTGTGGAACAGCACATGAATTGTACACAGTGTATTGTAAGGACAGATTGACATGTGCGGCAGCCAATCACAGACCAGGGGCATCCAACCAATGACATGTTAGGATTTTGTGTATGATTGTGTATGATGTGTCAATCAAACTCATACACAAAGATACACAAAGTCACACACAAATAATCTGGTGCAGGGATTTAAAGGATATTTTCTAAAAAAGCCGGAGGAGTATCTTGGTGGCCTCCTGAGGGCCGCTGCAGTGCGGGATTATCAGGACATAGATCATGTCCTATCAATCCCTCATGTCCTAACAATGCTGGTAGGTATTCCGACAAAAATACCCCATAATGCAGGTGCACAAGAACACACACACACACACACACACACACACACACACACACACACACACACACACACACCATGACCAAAAAACGTGACTTATGGGCCAATGCTAAAAACTTCACAGGCACATCAGAGCAGCTCCTGTGTTGGTTTTTAACAGTTTCCCTCATGGGGACCTGATTTTTGGTCCCCATACCGTACCTGGTCCCCATGACGTGACTGTGTATACATATTTTGGTCCCCACAAACATATAAAAACCAGTGCGCACGCACACACACACACACACACACACACAAACACACACACACACACACACACACACACACACACACACACACACACACACACACACACACACACACACACACACACACACACACACACACACACAGACAGACAGACAGACAGACAGACAGACAGACAGACAGACAGACAGACAGAGATTTTGTGCATTTATAGTAGTAAAAGATACAGTTGTCTCACATCTCCTCTCCAAACACCTTGACAAAATCCAAATACTATGTCAGAGCTCTTCTCTTGGACCGTCTGCAATCAATTCAGCCAGTTTTACTCCTGTCCAAAGTGATTCAATTACAGGTCAATCCAAAGCTCATGTTCTGGTAGGACTTTTTTTCCCTCACAAACAAAGAAAAGAGCTAGAAATCTAAACGGTACTCTTCTCTCCTCTCGGATCAGGACTGTTGGAGCACCTCAAGGCTGCAAACCCTACAGTATATGCTTTGTTGACTCCCAGGGTTCTAACAATGCTCTTATTATGAATAATAACAACACAGAAGAAATTGTGTTTGGCCCTCTGATTGTCAGCTGGCTCCAATGTCAAATCACAATGCATTAATTTAACAGGTTTCTTAATACACATACAGGTATACTGTACCCCTGGGTGTTATGACAGATACCACCCGATCATGGACCTCTAAGATATCATGTATCTGTAAGAAGGTACAGCAGTACATTTACTTTCTGTAGACTCAAATCTTTCTGAGCCAGCATAGCCAGATTATTTTGCAGGTTTTTAAAGCAGTTATTCATGCTGCACTGTACTGGCTCAGAAGCCCTATCTGTGAAGATTAAAACTAAACTATTGTTCTATAAATTACACAAGTGTGTGTTAAATGGTGCATTTATATAGCACCTTTATCTAAGGCGCTTTGCATAGATTGTGCATTACATTCACCCATTCACTCACACACCGATGAAACCATGCAAGGCACCAACCTGCTCACTGGGAGCAACTAGGGGTATAGAGGCTTGCTCAAGGACTCTTCGACAATAAAAGTTGATTATCTCATGCTTTGACAGGGACATTGAAATGGTTATGTGGTGACAAACTGACAATAGTCTTGGTAGACGGCAGAAACTATACAGAAAATAGGAAATAATTACAGTGAGTCGTACATTTTTATTAGCATTTTTGGCAAGTCTACACGTAGGATAGTTGGGGCCCTTATATGGACCAGTACACCACAATTCTTCCATGACTTATTCATTACAAATTCTCTCCAAGTCTTTTGTACTCTCTGAGCTTTTTGTACTCTCAGAAAGGAGCTGTTTAAAGCGCTGTCTGAAACCTCTGCAAGTGTCTTAGTCATTGTTAGCGAGCCAAGAGACAAATGAAAGGGACTATAGAACGTTATTCTTTCCTCTGCCTACGTTTCAGACTGAACCTTTATCTCTAGTTTATTATCACACATATTAGACAATTTCTCCGCTACCCACTGTTTACCCCAGGCATTAAGTACTGAAAAGACAATTTTCAGAGATGTAAACCAAAACCACTGCACCATAATAGTATAACAAAATTCTACTGTAGATAGCCAGAGAAATATTTGAAAATGTAAGGTAATGTGACTATAAAAAAACTATACCATAAAGTTATTTATTTCTTTATCACAATAGTGAAAAGATGAAAAATCTAAAAGCTTTTGGCCTGTCTTTTTGTTCTACAGATGATAATTCATCTTGAGTCACACCATGACTGCTGCCATGTTCCTTTGTCTAGGTGGGGGTGCTGAGCCGTCTGCCTTCTAAACCGCAGGTATGCTTCTGTTTCTCTATTTTCTTGTATTTTATTTTTGTGCATTTCCAGCCATCTCCCATTGCTAGTAGAAAAGAAAAAAAGTATCAGTCTCTCTTTAACACACTGATAAACCCCCACCCACCCACAACTCTCACACACGCACGCACGCATGCACACACACAACAGAGGGCGAGAGTAGCCAGCCACTCTGAATGAAATTGGCTACCTAGCAGGAGCCATCTCCAGCACTCTCCAGACTCCATCCCACTTTAAAGTTTGCAGCAGCTGCAATGAAAAAAAAAAAACTCCAGTGAAAAGCTGTGATGAATATTCTATTTGACACCATGCCATACTGTGTCTAGCACAGCCCATCGACTGGGGTTCGAGAAGGTATATAGAACCTTCGTCGCCAGTGGTGGAAAAAGTACTAAAAGTTTTACTTAAAGGAGCATGAAACACAAAATCACTTTTTCTATAAATATATATTATATAAATGAGTCACTTGTGATAGGGAGCAGTGATATGGTTCAATTTGCCCATAGGCTTGGGGATTCAGAGCTTTCTGCTGTCTCTGTAGCTATTTCTGTGTACTTCCAGTTTCTAGGTCAAAAAGAAATATTTCGCGCCACTCATTAAATATTAGCTATCATTGTTCTGTGGTGTAATGTGACGTAGGCATATCTAATTAATATTAACGTGTGTTTTACAGAGTTGTATCAAGGGGGGCGTGGTTTCACTGTATGCTTGTTTGCCAGAGAGAAGAGCAGGCTCTCTCAACGGACAGTTACACTGTGTGGTGCCTGGTGTTATTTTCTGTGTAGTGTGTGTGTGTGTGTGTGTGTGTGTGGGGGGGGGGGGGGGGGGTACGTGCGTGCGTGCGTGTCGTGACAGTGCACGCACACACACAACGTCCACACGCGAAAAATAGCAGATCTACAAGCTCACAACGCGTCGCGCAAGCGACGCGTTGTGAGCTTGTATATCGGCTACTATGTAGCCTAGCTAGCTAATAGCCGTAGAGCCGAAACCAACGTGTTTACATGTCAAGCTGCTGCTGCTACGGCTGTTAGCTAGGCTACATAGCTACATACCAGATATACAAGCTCACAAAAAAAGCGACGCGTTGTGAGCTTGTAGATCTGCTAGTTTTCGTTTGTGGACGTTGTGTGTGTGCGCGCACTGTCACGACACACACACACACACACACACACACACACACACACACACACACACACACACACACACACACACACTACACAGAAAATAGCTATCGGCGATTAGCGTCCCTTCTTCTTCGGTTCCGTGGTAAACAGTCCAAAGCTGGAGAAAGTGTGTCCATGGATAAATGCTCAGCCAGCTTCTTTGTAAAATACCTGCACATTTTAATTGGTTACAGAACATGGAGTTGCCGAATCTTTATACTTTTTACACCTCCAATGGCTGGTTTTAAGTTCCCACTGCTGACAGCTTCGGTCTGTCTGTCTCTCTCTAAGAAGACGCATTACTCCGCCCCCTCCCCCCACAACTGCAGATAACCACGCCTACATTTTAGAAATCTTTTCATGTTCTGAAATCCCATAAAACAAATTAGAGGCGGGGTTTCTTATCCCTTTAACTAAAAGTATCAGTACTGCAATGTAGAAATACTCTGTTACAAGTACAAAAGTCTTGGTATCAAAATGTAGGCTACATAAAGTACCAAAAGTTTACACGTTTTCAAGTGTATAAAATGTATACAAATCTTTTGAAACTAGCAGTTCAAATATGATTATATTGGGGGGGGATCACAGCCTGAAATGTTTGGGAGTGTCTTGGGCCTAATGCATATCAAATTTCAGGTACTGAGAGGTCAAATAAAAATAAATAAATAAAGTTTGAGAACCACTGCACTTCTAGTGGTCTGAGGAGTGCTATACAGTTCGCCAACAGGGGACTTGTTTGAGGGATCACACACAGTGAGGACATCGACGTACTCCCCCTAAACAAACAACATTGGTTTCTGTGAGGAATACATTGTACCCACTTAACAAGCCCTGGATCAATTATACGTAAAGCCCTGTTGATCAGGAACAAAATGACTTTCCGGGGCGGTAGGGACACTGGGCTGGCCAAGTTTCTCCTAAAGATGCTGGGGCTGACCAAGAATACACTGAGGGTAGGCCAGGCCAACAGCTCTGGAGAGGTAGGTGTATGCGTGTGTATGTGTTCATTAGAACAGTGGTTCTCAAAGCACATGGATTTAAAAATCAGCTAAAAGCAAGAGTGTAAAAATAAGTCTTAAAACTATCCAGAGAGGGTGCCTGTCTTAGGTGTGCTGCGAGTTTATTCCAGGCTGTCGGCCCGCAGAAGCAGAATGCTGCTTCACTGTATTTGTTATATGTCATTGAGGGAACAGCGAGCAGATCTGCGCTAGAAGACCTGAGGGGCGGTTTGGCACATATTTAGACAGCTAGTCGCAAAGGTACGACGGTGCCAGACCTTTAAGAGATTTATAAACAAGTAAAATAATTTTCCTAAAACTAACTGGGAGCCAGTGTAGCGAGGCTAAAACTGAAGTGATGTGTTCTCTCATCTTAGTGTTAGTTAGCACCCTGGCTGCCGCATTTTGAACTAGTTGTAGTCGGTCAGTAGTTTTCTTTGGCAGGCAAGAAAAAAGTGTGTTACAGTAGTCGAGTCTGGAGAAGTGTGGATCAATGTTTTTGCATTGTCCAATGACAGATAAGCTCTAATCGTTGCAATATTTCTAAGGTGTAAGAAAGCAATTTTGGTGACATGATTAATGTGAGTGTTGAAGTTGAGTTACGCATCAATGATCATTTACTGAGGTATTACTTCCTTCAGCCAGGCTATACTGGTTACGTTATTGATTCTCGCTGTTCACAAGAACCAATTATAAGAACTTCTGGCTTGTCTTCATTAAACTTAAGATGCCCTGTTAGGGCAACCACACAAATATCCTTTTTATGCCCATAAAAGGGGACAAGGACTGAGAGACGCATGTCTGGGCACGCGGATGGTTCTACAGACAGGGATCTCCATATATGGGCATAAAAGGGATTGTATGTATGATGTCAGACGTCATAGACGTCATAGGAAATTCACATAACGAGTAACCGAGTAAGCATGTCTGGGGTCTCACAGCACACGGTTGGTTCTACAGACTCCAACTTCTACAGACTCCAACTTTTGCACAAGGATAGCTCTGATTTTTGCCTATGTTCTTAGCTGCTTCCCCTGCCGTTACTGTACTTGCACAATGTACAGTTGTATGAAACAACTTATTTTTGTAGAACTGCCGATCCAACCAATATGCCCATATCTCCATTTACAATAATGGGACAGGTATTAGGGATCTCTATATATGGGTAACTGGTCCGATATATTTTAATAATGAATTCCTTCCTGTGCGAATTCCGTCCTGCGCAACCTCGCCCTCTGCGCGACCTCGCCCTTAGGCGTCTTACTGGTTAATATTATGTACACAAGACACAATACAGACGACCTTGACCTTTACCTCGACCTTGTAGATCAGCTATTTTGGAACATTGTGGAATACATTTTAAAATACATTTGAAATGATTCACCTATAATGCCCAAAATAGGGACACATGATTGAAAGTGCTTGTATGCTTTAGATAATGCTTCTTTTAATCTTGAGGATGTGGTGGGGGGATATTTTTATTTGAAAAGAAAAATCAAAGAAAAGGTAAGAAAGAAAGAACTTGTTTCCCGCTTACACATGCCCAAAATAGACTGTATCTTTTCCACGTTGAAAGTGGTTAAAAGTGAAAAATTGTTTTCATGGTGCGGTGGAAAAAGCAGGCATTTCAGTTGACTTTGTAACGCTCGTTCATTCTTCATGTGTCAGCTCCATTCCACCTCAAGAATTATTCATATGTTGGGTGGGCGGTGGGTTGCTGCCCTTAGCGGAAACAAAAAAAGAACAACACACAGTTGTGGCTTAAATTATTCACCGGCACATGGACAATATAATCATTAACACATCCACAGACCAAACCATTCCCTTCCCCTTGTTGGTTCATTTTCATTAATCAGGCTAATTAATCACACATGCAGCTCCACATTCAAAGGCATGTATTCTCCTCTTGCAGGATGCAGTATATAGGTAGAAACAGAGATACCTCTCTGTTTGATGTTGTTTGTGAGCGAGTGTTGTGTCTCTGTATAGGGAGGGAGAGAAGAAGGGGTGGTGGGGACTGGGGAGCAGTGTTGCCATGTCCACTTATTATAAGTGACGTTGGGCTTGTTTTTCCTGTAAGTAAGTAAGTATGTAAGCCTTGCCAACCCATGAGGCCTATAGGGCAGGAGCCTATCTCCTGTTTCCTTGAGGCCTTTTGATGTAGGCCTATACAAGTACACCACCTATACAGTACATGATGCTGGTATGTCGCATGCAGGGACTTACCCCCAATCCTAGCCCTGAAACATGATGGTCGTATACGTATGACACGAAGATTTAAAAAATAAAGTGCTTACCCAAGGCTAATTTGTGTCAGAATAGATGCCGCTCAACCAGAATTACATGCCGCTCCTGTATTGTTTTATAAAAAGCATTTTTATCCGATCATTTTCTGTTTTCCCTTGTATTTGCTGCCCATTTACTCGTTTTCCCCAAATGATGATTTCCTCTGCGCCACAGCGCCCCCAGAGTGATGTTACTTGATAACTTATTTCTTTCATTGGCACCTTATGTTGTCGATCTTAACAACTGTCACTGTTTTCTGGGTTTGAGCATCACTGCACTATAAGACCTCTCGGATGATCAGGTAAAACTATAAGCAAGTTACAACCAATAGATGGGGGATGTTTCGCAGTTTTGGGGAAAACCGGAAGATACGGGCAATTCTGCTTGAGTGTACCATAATGGGCAGGAAATACAAGGGAAAACAGAAAACAAATAAAATGCTTTTTATTAGACAATACGGGAGCGGCATGTAATTCAAATTAGCCTTGGGTAAGCACTTTATTTTTGAAATAAAGGACGCATGATGGTCGTGTCATTTACGACACTATGTTTCAGGCATACCCCCAATCCAACCCTTGATGCTGAGTGCCAAGCAGGGAGGCATTGGGTCCCATCTTTGGTATGACCCGGCCGGGGATCGAACCCCGACCCCCCAGTGTCAGGGCGGACACTCTTAACTACAAGCCCACTGAGCTGTTTTTCTGTAAAGTCGCTTGTGAATATCGGTATGCCTTTTTTTGGGCTTAATTGTTTCCAAAGTGTTGTAGCTTTCTTCCTGAATGTTGTTTAACCAGTTGTTCTCAAACATTTAAATTTCAAGGACCCCCCCCAAATCAAGCTGTAATTCTCTGCATATCCCCATCTGAAAACATTATGTGACAGGGACCCCTGTATCAGATTTCTGTTTCAATGTTTAAAATATATTTCAAATGTAACAACCTTTTCTCCCCAATATATATATCTTTTTTAAATAGCAGATCTACAACCTCATAACGCGTCACATTGCGACACGTTGTGAGCTTGTAGATCAGCTATTTTCAAATAGCCGACGATTTGAAAGCTTCAGTGTGGGCTTGTTTTCATAGACGTGCGGTTGTTTATTTCTCTCGCAAAATCAGGCATACTGGTGGTGGTGAGAGGGGCTGGTGTCTGCATGGAGCATGCTGTGGTGGTAGTGTGTTGAGATGCTGCTGAGATGCTCCTGCAGAACCGTGAGAAACCTAGGGAGATGTCACAGACAGCGGAAGATGAGGTACATCCATATGTAATCTGTATACTGGGATCTGCTTCATCCTGCCGCACAGCACAGCAGAGCCGGCGTGCAGAGAGAGAGAGAGAGAGAGAGAGAGAGAGAGAGAGAGAGAGAGAGAGAGAGAGAGAGGGAGGGAGAGGGAGGCACACAGACAGAGACAGAGAGAGAGAGAGAGAGAGGGAGGGAGAGGGAGGCACACAGACAGAGACAGAGAGAGAGAGAGAGAGAGAGAGAGAGAGAGAGAGAGAGGAGAGAGAGAGAAAGGGGCACGCAGACAGAGACAGAGAGAGTCAGAGGAAGCAGCCCACACTGTAACGAGGATCTTGTTAGTGCAGGTACATTGGAAAACACCACACTGACTCTTCTCAGTCGAGCTCGCCCAGGCAGTCATTATCCAAACAATTTCCAACAACTGGGTAAAACTTGAATATTCCCCCCCCCCCACCCCTTACGGTTTCATACAGAACCCCATTTGCTCATTGTCAGACGAGCTCAGCTGTACAGTCTGTCAAGCAGTGCAGTGGCCGCGGTGTACAGGGAGGGAGTACTTGTTCGTTTAACTTGAAGGTGATAGAGGTCAGGTTTGGAACGGCTTGCTGCTGTAATTCATTTCAGCCTCCGTAGAGTTTCTTGAATCCCTTCCTCTCGTCAGTAAACGCTACTTAGAAAGTGACCCATTTTAAAGCAGCATATATATAAACAAAACAAACCACCCTCTATAATTGAGCAGATTGTGGCTTGTTGTGACATATGTAGGTATATCATCCGTATGCAAATAGATGCAAAATGGGAACATAATGTGTTTGTCCTATTTTCTCGCCTTCTTTATTCTGTGGAGACCTGGCTATGGTGCATGGTGCAGTGACAACAATGCTACCTACTGTACTGTATGTTACTGTAGCTGTGGTTGTAATGTGAAGTCCAGGATTCCTTCTATGTCATTTAGAGTATTATTTACTTTGTGGGCCGGCCATTTTTTTAATGGCTAGCCTGGACTGGCCAGGAATGGGCCGGCCGTTTGGGAGTTGTCCCGCTTTTCCCAATGGCCAGCACGTCCCCCTGCTTTATTCTCTTATCTTCATCAAGTTTATTCTCCTCAAAACAATTACCGACAATGAGGAGAGTGTTCTTTTTGACATCACCACCAACAAGTACGACCTGATATAAATAACAACAACATGTGGGCTCGAGAAGTATGGTATATCAGCATGTTATACCAAAACCTACTGTTATATCAAAGCTGAACTGGGGGTTTGAATCCTCCATGGTGCCTACAGCTTGGTCGTTCATTCCAATTGGGACATGTTTGCGAGTGGGAAGCCAGCAAGGGAGGGTGATGATCTCTGTGAATCCTGCAGGGTCTGAACCTCCCGGGTGGCTGGTGACTCCATAACGGGGGAGACACCGGGGTTGAACTGGTTTTGTTTTTTGTTCCCGTCTAATTTTGTTATGTTTGTTAAACCAGCTCAGAGCATTTCTGCTGAAAGTGGCTCGGAACTAGAACCAAATAACATATGGTTTTACTTGCCCTGAAATGGGGAACAAAGTGTCATTATTCTACAGGTTGGAAGATGCAGATAAAAAAAAGACAAAAGACAAGAGAGGGAAACTGTAACTGCCATTGAAGGATTGCATTTCCCCCGCAAAATGGACACTTCGATCAGTCATATTCAACACATTGCCGGGCAGACCTGGAATCTTTTGACCTGTGGCATTTGGGGACTTCTGCTCTCTAACTATTCAGCTATACCACCCCTTTACAACGGTTCTGTTTGAAATTGTTGGGAAACGCACACCGGTTCCCTACCGGTTCCGTGAAAGCACCAAGGAATCAGTTCTAGATCCAAAGTTCCTTTGGTGGAAAAGGGACGGCGGTCTGGCCCAGCAGTAGGGGTTGCCAGCTGACAGGGACTATACAAACGTGAGGGGAATTGGCATAACAAATTGCTGAGGAAATGAAAGAAAATTAATAGTCAATTCTTGCTGCTCAAGTCAAAACCAGGGGGGAACTAATGAGCCAAGCCATGCTGTTACTGCTGCTATTCTCCACACCAAAGCACCTCAGAAGAATCGTGTGGAAAGCATGATGATTTGACTCTAAAATATCGATAAACATTAGGCTGTTTGCCGACTTTGTAAGCAGAAACTACTCAGTATTTCACAAAAGACAAATGTGGGGTGGAGAAAAGGTATTGCAAAGTATGAATTTTCAAACGCATTTTCAATATAGTTGTGCGCCTACTATCTTCAGTGCCTTTCGTCTGTCAATCAGGTTAGGCCAAGCCACAAGCCTAAGGCAAAGATAATCCATTCAAGCCTCTTGAAATGGGTTAGCTTAGAAAATACAAACCCTAAAAGTCCTGTATTAATAGTTATTTTATTTTAGGAACACTCACATGGATGAAAACGGTTTGAAGTGCACTCACGAGAAAATGAGAAAGAAACAGATGGACATCTAAGAAGCACTGACTTTATGATGTAACCACCAAAAGTCACAAGACTTACATCAGAAATCATTCAGGATCTAACCCAAAGTCCCTACTGTAATTCTCAGGAAAACACACAGGAAAAGAGCAGATAATTGGACTGTTTTATCATTCTCTCCAAACAGCTGAAAAAGAAACGAATCTGGTTCGCCGTCAGTTACGAACTCCTTGCCTCCTGCACTCTCCAGTGTTTTTTTTTTTTCTTTCTTTCTTTTTTTTTTTTCAAATCGCAGCGACAATGTTCACACTTTCGTTGAATAAGCAAGGAGTGAAACTTTTACAAAAAGAGGACAAATATACATATTCTTTTGGGGGTCCTTGACATGAAAATGTTTGAGAACCACTGACTCAATCGACATTGGGAAACAAGCCCCAACCCTGAGCTTGTTTCTAACCCGCAACTACCAATATTTACAAGCGAGTTTGTTGAATAAATTTGATTGCGGTAACGGTCCTTTTGCTTTTTTTTCTTCTTCGTGGTATTAAAAAGGTCTTTAAAAGTCCTTAAATTGCCACTTCACTAAATAATTATCATGTGGGGACCTCCCTGAGGGTCCCGGCCCACAGGTTGAGAACCACTGGGTAATGCATAAATCATTCATCCATACATCAACCTCAGTTCCCTCAGAGCGTGTTTGGATTAGCAAGAACTCAGGGCAGCAGGGTAGTTGTGCTTTCCTTACCATGTTAATTCTGCCGGTGCTGCTGCTGCTGTCAAAACTGTAATCAGTCCAGCAGGAGCACAACATGTCTTTCCTAGCGGTGTCTGATTCCTTCTCAGCAGCTACATCAAATGGACTGGGGGGGGGGGGGGGGGGGGGGGTTCGAGGGGGGCTGGCGGAGCATTCCAACCTCGGCAGGCTCATTACTCATTTCTCTCCAAACTTTCAAAAGAAACAACATTTTTAGAATGATATTGCTTTCGCTGTCCCCATCAATCAATGCTTATCAAAACCAAACGCTGTGCTCTCCTCCATCCTCGGCCCCCAAATATAGTTTAATCAATGCAACGTCACGCGGGCTGAGAGCCAGGGCTGCGCCGTTGGAGGGGGGGGGGGGGGGGGGGGGCCGCAGATGAAACAGGTTAGCGTGTGCGTGCTCGTAGCGTCGCCGGCGCTCATAGGGTACAACGTGATTTATGGGAATATGGTCAGCGCAAAACACAGCGTTGGAAAACGTCTTCTCTCATTTAAAAAAGCAAACCTCCCCCCCCAAAAAACAAACAGCACGCGATTGTCACTTATTTCTATTTCTAGGGGGACGGGAAAACAGATTTTCATCGGCAACGGGTTTCTCATTAGCATAGAAATGAATATGATGACAGATAATGAATATATGCCTCTTGATGCTTTTCTTTTTTGCAGCTCCTCCAACCCAGAATGATCAACTTTATAGACAGAGGAGGGGAGAGAGAAAGAGACGAAGTGGATGTGTGAATATTAGCATACAGAAAGAGAGAGGGCAGAAGACAGTGAGAGGGTTCTTTGATACGAGGCTGAGAGCCAGAGTGGGGGGGGGGGGGAGTGGAGGACAAAACCAAGGTCAGTTTTAGATAGAGAACTGCCTCCCTGTAACCATCCATCCAACCAATCGCCATCACCCAGACGGACGCACACACGCATATACACACACACACTCGCACGCAGCCGCCCTAGCCTAGGCTTCGGCGGCTGCAGGAATGAGGTGTCACATTCCGTTGCTCAGGGTGAGGATAAGCTCATTATATCCTTGCCTGCAGATAAACTGACAGAAACACATTCCTGAATATGCAACTCATTCTGTCCCATCAGTGGTGGTACACGTGTTGTTGCCCCAACCCCTCCACACACACACACACACACACACACACACACACACGCACACACGCACACACGCACACACACACACACACACACACACACACACACACACACACACACACACACACACACACTAAACGTAAACACTCAACATATTCGCAATATTTATCGGTGGAACCGAGATGTAATGCCTCGACTCCTATTTCCAAGTGCTTGTCAGGGTGTGTGGGGGGCCTGGGGGGTCCCCAGTTAAAATATGATTATTTAGGGGGGGTCACCTCATACGGGTCACTTCGACGTGACCCGTAATCTCGCTAACACATTTGTTTTTTTGGTTTTTTTTTTTACGTTCAGGCCGCTGCACAGCCTTTCACACCTAAGATCTCCAGGCCATTTTGTGGCCTGAAAATCCACATTCAAGTGGTCTCTCCAAACAGTACATTGGCATGCTACTGTATGTCACTGATAGCCCTTTTGTGACGGGACGAATTTCATTTGATTTCAGTCAGGGACGTGCTGGCCATTGGGAAAAGCGGGACAACTCCCGAACGGCCGGTTCATTCTCGGCCGGTCCAGGCCGGGCCATTAGGAAAAAAAAAAAATGTAACTGTTTCCACAACAGTAAAAATTAAACTGTTTGCACAAAAGTAGTGAAAACAGCAGATCTACAAGCACACAACGCCTCGCACCGCGAGGCGTTGTGTGCTTGTAGATCGGCTGTTTTCACTAGTTTATATCATTTTTTAAATGATAAATACAAAAACAAACAGTTTTGGACATACAAGGTTTCCACCCAACAACAACGAAATATAGGCCTAATTCATGTAATTGGCCCACTGGCTTGTCACTTGTCATGATCTGAAATGGCAAATCTTTGAGTAGCAGCAGTACAGCGCTATAGAGAGAGATCTCTCTGTAGCGCGCAATGAGGGCCTCTCCAACTCTTTTTCCCGGGCTGAATTAGGGGCCCAGCACGTCCCTGATTTCAGTAGACCTTGACCCTCCACTGAAGTCAAATGAAATGCAGTTTACCAGGCTAGCATCCCTCCACCTGGACACTTAACGGCAATTAACGGACACCACCATCACAAAAGTTTGTGGCATTTTTACCATCAATTTGGCCTAAGACCAAAACCAATCTTTTGTGCCAGCCAGGGATCTAAGACTTCAAAAACCTTCAAGATTTTTCAAAAATGTCCAAAAATAACAGATATACAAATACTTGTACGGTTTTAATGGGTTAAATCAATGCTATCTCCAATTAGTGGAAGAATCTTTAATTGCATGAATCAACAAAAACTTTCTAACAGTTGCACACGGTTGATGTTTTTCCAAGCTGGCATATACGCTCATATTGTGGTTATAATTATATCGGCAAGCCACATGCAGCATATCGCCCTTAATCAGTTTCGTAGTCTCACCAAAGGTTATATGAGGTGGGAACGTTCACTGCATCATAGCTTCACATAGGCCACACGCCACACAATCTGAAGCGGTTGCATAAATGAATGCATTATAGCCTATACCGCAGAACCGGTACAATACCTTTTGAATATGCACATATTAACGGGTCGGGTACTATATCTGGTTTGGAGTTATTGATGTTACTGAATTCATTTCTCCCACACACAACGCATGTTAAGTAGTCATTGTACCCGAGGCCATCCGCCTTTAACACGGTTCCATGAATAGAAACTGAGCAGCAGTACCGCCGGGCGATTGGCTGGAGACACTCTCCCAGCGCCCGCGAGGGGAAGCGCACTCATTCTGTGTAATTATTTCTATACCCACTTTGCCCCCAAAAAGTATGAATATAGGCCTATATTTCTGCTGAATGCTGCCATTTAACAGGTCTTTTATACGTGTAATAAAAGCGGGGGCAGCCAGCCTGTGTCAGGGAGGGGACGACGACTACACCAACCACTTCCCAGGAGGGGGGAGGGGGGTGGGGACACACAGCTGTTCCCAATTGAAGAGCCCCGCTAACGAGAAATGGCGGCTTTTCACAGGATAACGGGGTTTAGGAAAAAGAAGGTTGAAATGATGGACCGGTAGAGGAGAGGACGATGCTTCAGATATATCGTCGTTGTCGGGTGGAAACCTTATATGTCCCAAAACCGTTGGTTTTGTATTTATCATTTTAAAAATGATTTAAACTACAGAAAACAGCAGATCTACAAGCACACAACGCCTCGCGGTGCGAGGCGTTGTGTGCTTGTAGATCGGCTGTTTTCACTACTTTTGTGCGACGGCCTTGTATGGTGAAGCAATTAAGGCTTTACTTTGCGAAAGAACGTACAAATTTGAAACTTGGAGATACCAGGTTTCTGCCCGACAGTGACAATATGCAAGCGGATAAGAGGAAGTAGAGGAAGAGGGAAAGCGGGGGGTTTCTTCAGTGGAGCGCATAGCGATGCCTCTGCGATTCAAAAAGTTGTCTGAGTCATCATCAGTCTGACTCCTGCACCGAACCGATGTGCACGGCCGTTTTACACAAATTGCTCCAATTACCTGTGTGGCTATAACAATCACACTAAGAGACAATATTACACTCCGGCATTGACTTACCTTCTGCATACTGTACCTTTCTCTTTCCCTACAGCGTTTTCTCTCCCCCTCCCTCCCTCCCTCCTTCGCTCTTCTGTTCCTGACGTTCTGTCTCCGTACAGAAGATGTCTGTCTCTGCTCATCTCTCATATGCATGCATACCGTACGCACACGCACACACACACACACACACGCACACGCACACGCACACACACACACACCACACACACACACACACAAAACTGTCAATTATTTGAAAATGTTTTATTTTTCTTTCCCCATTCTATTTCCAGGCCCCACGCGCCGCACGTATCATATTGTGTTTGAACAAACACGCACGTACGCAAGCACGCACACACAGTCGCACACACACACACACACACACACACACACACACACACACACACACACACAGACACACACACACACACGCACACACACACACATAGGCCTACACAGTAACAGCTGACTTTGTTTTCCTTTAGCCGTGGATCACCTCAGACCCCGTGGCAGTAAAAATCTTTTAAAGGTTTCTGTCTGAGAGCCATGGTTTTGCCATTTGATGAAGCATTTCTCTCCTAGAGTGTGAATTATGTACCCTCTCCACTCTTCCCCGTGCAGCGTTCCTGGGGTGAAGGTCTCACGGCTTTAAACGGAGGCGTCACCCCGCAGCCCCGAGCGCTCTGAAGCTGGGACACTCTAATAACTGCCCCTATAAAGGGGCAGTAAATCTGGGGCGGTATAAAAACACAACCTTATGAGAGGCAATCATTTGAAGCGGTCACTCACTACCCACTGCCCCATGGTATCTCTCTTCTCTTCTCTTCTCTTCTCTTCTCTTCTCTTCTCTTCTCTTCTCTTCTCTTCCCCTGAAAAGTTGTGAAAATATGTGCAAATCTTTGAACATATGTATTTTTAAGCGAACATTTCTAACCTCAAACTTTGCGTCTGGGGGGGTCCCTGGAACTAAATATTTTGAAATGGGGGTCCGTGGCCAAATACATATCATTTTGGGGGGTCTTACACATGAAAGGTTTTGAGCACCACTGACATAGAAACATAGTTTTTCAAGAAACCTTAGAAGGATTTGAAATATTCAAAGACTTCAAAGACTATTCAAAATGTTCACGATTTTTTCAAAATAGCAGATCTACAAGCTCGCAGCGCGGCACAGAGTGCCACGCTTGTGAGCTTGTAGATCTGCTATTTTTCAATAGTTAAAGTACACAGGGCCCAGAATTTGGTCTGACACGTCCTGTCCTGTCCCTCTGTCCCTGTTCTCCCCCCCCCCCCCCCCCCCCCCCACCTTCTCTTCTCATTCTTGACTCGCTGCATGAATTCCCACCTAAATTACTGCAGGCAACTGCTGCAGAAGCCTGAACTACACCTACAGGCTTGACTGGAAAGGTCAACAGCTGCTTAAAATGAAGAATAGCACGGGAGGAGAGCGAGAGGGAGTAATCTACTCTCTCCCATCTCCTCTTCCTCCACTGTACTGTACCTCCTCCTGGCTGCCCCGGCTCCATGCAGCTCCATATATGAAACCTCCTTCCATTTTATGCTGCTGCACCGCATGTTCCATTCATCCTGTGTGTGTGTGTGTGTGTGTGTGTGTGTGTGTGTGTGTGTGTGTGTGTGTGTGTGTGTGTGTGTGTGTGTGTGTGTGTGTGTGTGTGTGTGTGTGTGTGTGTGTCTGTGTGTGAGTGTCTGTGTGTGTGTGTCTGTGTCTGTCTGTCTGTCTGTCTTTCTGTCTGTTCTTCTGTCTGACCGCCTGTTGGTCTGTCTCTCTGACAGAGTGACTGTCCATCAATCTGTTTGGATTTCTCACTCCCTTCTGCTGCCCACATTTTCACTGTCCTACCACCTCTCTGTCTCTCTGTCTCTCTGTCCATTCATCAAACCCTTAAGTTGTCATTGCACTCAGAGAGTGTGTGTACCCTTACGAGGTCCACTTGCTTAAACACGTGGTTGTGCACTTTCTGAGTTAAATGAACAGTGATGATTTTGATACGCTGTCTCTCTTTGCATACAGCTATCGTGTCACCTTGCTTTCTTTTAAATCTGTAAGAATCCCACTGCCATTTGGCAGCAGCGTATGGGCCTATTATTACACTATATCCCCAAATGTGGGTGTCTGACTGTCGCGTCAAAGACAAGCCATAGCTAGGGCGTGTTGACTTCATGAATCCATCTCGCTCTGACCATTCTTCTCGCAGCCTCTTTTGCTCTGTCTCTGCATCCCTCTCACCTGGCTCTCCCCACATATCGTTGTTGTCGGGTGGAAACCTAACCTTGTATGTCCAAAACCTTCCTCTTTATTGTTTTAAAAACGATTTAAAATAGTGAAAATAGCCAATCTACAAGCACACAACGCCTCGTGATGCGCGGCGCTATGTGCTTGTAGATCGCCTATATATTTCTGCTCTCCTTTGACTCTCTCTCTCTGACTCTCTGCTCTTCAGCTCTCTTGCCCCCCCACCCCACCCCTCCTCTCAACTCCTTCTTTATCTCATAGTAGTTGTGGCTGGAATATCAAACAGGTTATTCCCCCCCTCCCTGTGTCCGGCCTCTCTGGGCGAAAGAAAATCAAAAAATCTGAGGAAGCTAAAGTTAAAGGCATGGATTTGCTATTCCCTTTCAAATGCCTCCTTCAGTCTCTCTCCCCGGATCCTTTGACTCCTGTTGTGTCACGCTATGCCATGCTGTGCGCACGTTTCGGAGCCCTTTCTCTCTGAGACGCACAGAGAAAGAAACATGCCACGGGGAAAAAAAAGTCATTGGGATCAAAATATATGCAGGGAGAGAGAAGACGGCATCTGGCATTTTGGAAGGTGTAAACAAACTACAAATTAGTCAACGGAAATCACAAGAAGAAAAGGGAAAGAAAACAAAAAGAAAGCCCACACATCTTTATAATTTATGAGGATGCCCTGCTGGCACTTTAGATTGTCTTGTGCAGTTAAGGGCGGGTTTCAACAGGATTCTGTTGCCCCCTAGTGTTTAGGATTTGCACAGAGTTACCTATGTACTGTACACACTAAACACACACTTTGAATTACTAGTGGATACATGCAGTAGTAGGCCTTTCACACACTCATATACACACTGTGTGACTGGAGGGAGAGAGGGAGGGAGGGAGAGGAGTCATTCTTTACGTAGCGTATTGTCGCTGGTGGGCAGAAACCATGCATGTATCTTCATACTTTCATCTTTTTATTTCCCTATTCTATGTTGTAAAACAATATGACGCACGCGCAATTCAAATACCTGATCTACAAGCTCACAACCGTGATGCTTTGTAGTGAGCGTGTCGATAAGTTATTATTATTATATTTTTTTGTCATTATTATTATTATTATTTTTTTTAAAGATCTTCATCTAATGACCAACATAGGGATTCCAGGTTGAAAGTTATTACGTCTGTCCATGTTTTTTTTTTTTTTTTTTTATAAATATTACCAATGAAAATTATTAACAAGAGCTTGTTGTGACTAGCTATTGGATCCATTGGATCAAAGGGTATCCCCCCATTTCCTGAAAATGGTTTTGGACATACATGTGTGCCGTTTCAACTCGTCTGCGTTTACTGCTATTTTCCTGAAAATTTCCTGCAAATGCATTTTTTTCCCACAGGTTTCTTTCCCTGTTTTGCTTTTCTAATTGAAATGGAGAACAGAGCTTATTTTTGCAGAAAATAGCAAAAATAGCTGATCTACAATCTAAATGTTCTGCAAATCCCCTGATAATCTACTGTCTTGCCAATGACAGGACGCGTGAGGTTTTGAAATGGCACATCTGTACAAGGTTTCCACTTGACAGTCAGTGCCAGTGTGACAATACAATAAAGCTGTGGGGTGTGATAAAGAGAGAAAGACAGTCTCAGGGAAAGAGAGAGCTCTATTCTTCATAAAAGAATGACAAACATGCAAACATGAGACCAGGCAGGCAAGATAAACAACTTAAAACGCACTCACGCGTGTATTTGCGCACGTGTGCGCACACACACAGACACACACACGCACACGCACACAGGCCCCTTCCTTATTGCGTCCTTTTTCTGCTGCTGTTGCACACGATAAGCAAAGCCAGCGACTAGAGTCTAATAAACTTAGGAAAGCAGCCCCGCGGAATGATTTATTGAATCATAATTCCTAAGTTATCATCCTAATGGATGCATCTGTCTGCAGCTGGCAAAACCAGGTATATGTGATTTGTGCTCGTATAATGCGTGTGTGAAGCTAGACGCGCAGGAGAGCACAGCCGTTACGATCGTACGCTAACGCAGTCCGTCAGCTCACTCCACTCCACCCCACCGCACCGCAGCGCCAGATTTATTGGGTTTATATAGAAGCATATGGCCGAGTCATTCAGCCGTGGACACTGACTTAGAGCTGAGAGCACGCTCCCATCGTACATCCTCACGTGAAGTGAAAGACACACCGCTTTTCGTATGTTTCGTCTCCGCCTGTTCGCTTCGGCGGCACGGTCACACGTAGGAATGGGAGACAAATCAATTCCTTTTATCTTTTTTGACATCTCTGCTGAGAGTAGACTTTGTTATAGAAAAATTAAAAATATATATTAATACCGAAAAGTGAAAATGCAATGTGACAATGACAATAAACAGCTTTCTTGGGCAGTGCAGGATGCGGCTGATTGATTGATCCAATGACAGACAAGTGGGGTCAAGCATGCACACTTTGCTGCTGGTTGAAGCCTGATCAGAGTTCACCCAATGTTGAACTCCACGCAAAGTGGAAAATGATCATTTGCTTCACCATAGGAAGCAAATTGTCACTGTCGGGCAGAAACCTCGTATCTCCAAATTTCAAATGTGTACGTTTTTTCGCTAAGTTAAAGCCCTGCTTCATCAGACAAGGCCGTTGCACGAAAGTAGTGAAAACAGCAGATCTACAAGCTCAGGTGTTGTTGTGTGCTTGTAGATCGGCTGTTTTCACTAGTTTAGTTGATTTTTTTTAAATGATAAAAACAAACAAATGTTTTGGACATACAAGGTTTCCACCCGACAACGACAACATTTTTATTTCCCCCACACTAGAACAGAAGTAAACAGGAGGTGGATGTTTATATATATTATGTTTGCCTTACAGTGTTGAGACTGACCTTTGTGACCTTAGATGTGTCACTACTACAGGCACAGTGCAATAATGGCAAAAAGGACAACACAACAAGCCCTGGCGCTGGTTTCCATTGTGGTCCTGTGCTTTCAATGAATCAAGACATAAAGACATACCGGTGCAATACTATACAAGAGATCATCTACGAGCAGTAAAAGTATAATTACAAAAAAAATAGTTGGGGGTCATTTTGTTTTCTGTTTGGCAAGCTATACGACTTGTCATGGTTCAGCTGTAATTGCAGGCGCTTGTAGTTTTGAAAGAGGGTAGGGAGTCACACTTTTTGATGGCTGGTGGACTGGTGGTAAGGCATTCCACATTTTGGTGGCATGATATAGTAGAATGAATTCATCCCCATGTTTGTGCCGAATCTGGGGGAATGAGATCTGTGGAGCTCCCTCTGGTGTTGTGCCCGTGGGCGTTATACTCACTCTTTTGAAGTAGTCAGACAGGTACATGAGGGCATTGGTCCCTTAACTTGAAGACCAGGCCTCATTGGAAAAAAGCATACAAACATCAATGATTCATATTATAGTGAATAACATGTGAGAACTCTCTCACCGCTGTGGCTGTGGCTGCAACATGGCTGCACTGGCTGGAGTTCTCCAACTTGGGCCGCCTGCTTGTGTTCTCCCATTGACAGACGCTGTCGGCTGAGCCTCTTTCTTCTAAGACAGTGGTTCTCAACCTGTGGGTCGGGAACCCCAGGTGGGTCACCAAATTATTTTGGGGGTCCCCAGATGATTAACTTCATGTTCAACATTGTTTTCTAACTCAACTCAACTCAGTAACAAACCAACATAAAGTTTGAGTGTAGAGAGGGTATCTGCACATTTCTGAAGTGACAATCTAAGGACTTTTTAATAACTCTAAAATGAAATTAAATATTGGTCAAATTGGTCTAATATTAAGGGCAGAAATTGTGAAAAAAGCCGATCTACATGCTCACAACGCCTCTACTCTTAGTGCTTGTAGGGTGGGGGCTGGGGGTCCCCAGTTAAAATATGATCCCCAGTTAAAATATGATTATGTTGGGGCCTGAAAAGGTTGAGGAACCACTGATCTAAGACTTCTCCCCCTTCCTTCAAACTCCCCTTCTTTACTTCCCTTCTGTCAGAGTAGTGAGAAGATGGAGATACAGTTTGAAAGGGGGGGGGGGGGGGGTGGGTGGTGGTGGTGAGGGCAGGGGGGGATGGTGGGGGGGCACAGCCACTGCCTCCAATCAGCTGCTCAATCAGACGCCCGCTCAGATCCCGACAGTGACAAATATGGCTTTTAGTGTCCCGCTGCTCCGTGTTAATTGCGTCTCTCTGCAATTTAGGCGAGCGCCGTGCGGCGCGGTCGGTTTACCGTAACAATTAACACCAAACAGGCTGCTTGGTGTGCGGGCGTCTGCACCGTGTGCTGTTCGCTGTGCCGGCCGTCTGCGTCTGGCAGGCCAAAAGTTTGTCACCCCAACAACAACAACAACAACAACAACAACTAGAAAGATGCAGTTGGGAATTAGCAAATGTGGTTGCCTAGTTATTGTCTGGATAGCCAAGTTGTCATGTGAAGCTTGACCAATCCTCAAGCTAGCGCCACTCAACATTGGACTTACTCTATAATGGTGACGTCACCAAGAATGCTGCTTCCTGATTGGCTAAAAGTTTATCCAGAAAATGAAGAAGTAAGCTGGGCTAGAACTATAGCGTGTTGCCTACAGCAACCACACTAACTACAAATATGCAATTGAAAAATGCAATTGTAGTTGCTTCGAGGCGAGTCACAGTTGCAAATATCTCTGTATCTGTCAGTCCTTGTCCCTATTCGAGCGGTGCCAACCATTCCGTCCCTGTCCCTTTTATGCCCACAATATTAAGCCCATACATGGACATACTGTGTCTCATGTGGTCTATTGTCAGGACATTTCCATATACATTTTTAATTAAAGTCAATGGAGAAAATGTATTCACAATGTATCTCTTAGAGAAATGCAAGGAATTGATTCCCGATGAAGCGGGTCGATATGACATATGGCGTGCCACCAAAAACTGTGGGAGGAGTAGGGCGGCAAAATAAAGTTTATCGGAAGGGAAATATGGAATAAAGTCGGACAAGTACTATTGTCTGGTTGACCTGCAGGCAGGCAACCACACTAATAAAAAAGTACCAAAAAAAGATAAGCTGACGCCTTCACCTGCACCAATAGATGAGAAGTCGTGTTTGAGCTTTCCTTCTCTAACGTATTTCAAACTAGAAATGGAATGAATCGCAGGAGCTACAGTAAATGTTCTATTTATTATGGAGCTCCCCGTGAATGGGCGTACAGAGGCCACAAAACTGCTACCATGTGAAACTGGCTGCAGTGGTGTCGCACCAAATTCTGGGCCCTGGGTACTTTAACTATTGAAAAATAGCAGATATACAAGCTCACAGCGTGGCACCGAGTGCCGCGCTGCGAGCTTGTAGATCTGCCATTTAAAAAAAAAAAATATATATATATATATATATATATATATATATATATATATATGTTTCTATGTCAGTGGTGCTCAAACTTTTTCGTGTGAAGGACCCCCAAAATGATATGTATTTGGCCACGGACCCCCATCTCAAAATATGTATTTCCAGGGACCCCCCAGAAGCAAAACTTTAGTTAAAAATGAAAATAATAAAGATTTGCACACATTGTCGTGACTTTTCGGCACTCAGTGCCACGCTGTGAGCTTGTAGGCCTATATCTGCTATTTTTCAATAGCTATAATTAAGGCCCCTCCACCTTGGGCCCTAGTAACTCAGTCCCACTTTTACCCCCCTTGTGACGCCCCTGACTGGCTGCTCTCCTTTGGCAGAGAGATGTTTATGTACTGTACTGTATTACTGTAGCCTTGGCATCGGCATGCCTGGCTGTATGAGAATGCTGCCCCGAGGAGCCATTGCTGGATGCTGTAAAGGCCTTGTTATCATGTTTACTGCACAGCAGGGCACCAGCACATACACCACCTCTGATCCTCTTGGTATAGCAGTGTGTGTTGCGTTTGCCTGTGGAAACTGGATCCAGCCTGGAGTTCAAACAATGGCAGTGAGGGGGAGGTGGAAGTTGAAAAGCCACGCGGCGATACGCCACAACACAACAACAGTTTAGAGATTAGGTTGGTTGGTGGAAATGTCAGCCAAGAAGGAGCCTCGTATACTGAAGACTGAAGAGACAGAGAGATGTCCTGAAGGTTTTTTATTTTTATTTATGTTTTTTTTTCCAACCATGTAGAACTCTCTTTGTACTTTAGGGATATGGCTACACGTACGCTAAAATGTTATCTTCTTAGCTAGGTCTCTTCCGAGCCTGTAAGATCTCTCTCTCTCTCTCTCTCTGATCTCTCTCTCTCTCTCTCTCTCTCTCTCTCTCTCTCTCTCCCCTAACTCCCTGCTTTTGGAGCTGTGTCAGACAGGCAGCCCCCTCTCCCCTTGCCCCCCATCCCCCCCCAGGCCTGAGGCTAGCTCCAGGGCATGCGCGCAGCCTTAACCCTGCTGTTTACCAGTGGGCTGGAGGGGCCCACCAAACTGGGTCAGAGGACACATCAATATTGCACGACGTGAAGCCCCTATTAGGAAAACGAATCCTCCATAAAAAAATAAATACAAATCCACTGCATTACCTGTTCAACTGCCACCGCCAACTTAAGAGGTCCAGACACCTACCTCCTCCTGGCCGCAGGCGTACAGTGAGATTGGGATGGAGTGAGGGAGAGAGGCCCAGGTAGGAAGGCTCTCTATAGGCTCTCTGGCTGCAGTACAGAGACAACACACAGAGACAGTGGTGTAAAAAAGTAACT
>NC_137811.1:27465616-27525616 GCF_963921795.1 Nannobrachium achirus
GCGAACATTTCTAACTCAAATTTGGCGTCTGGGGGGTCCCTGGAACTAATATTTGAAATGGGGGTCCGTGGCCAAATACATATCATTTTTGAAAAGGTTTGAGCACCACTGACATAGACACATAGGTTTTTCAAGAAACCCTTAGAAGGATTTGAAATATTCAAAGACTTCAAAGACTATTCAAAATGTTCACGATTTTTCAAAAATAGCAGATCTACAAGCTCGCAGCGCGGCACCGAGTGCCACGCTGTGAGCTTGTAGATCTGCCTATTTTTCAATAGTTAAAGTACCCAGGGCCCAGAATTTGGTCTGACACGTCCTGTCCTGTCCTGTCCTGTCCTGTCCCTCTGTTCCCTGTTCTTCCTCCCCCCCCCCTTCTCTTCTCATTCTTGACTCGCTGCATGAATTCCCACCTAAATTACTGCAGGCAACTGCTGCAGAAGCCTGAACTACACCTACAGGCTTGACTGGAAAGGTCAACAAGCTGCTTAAAATGAAGAATAGCACGGGAGGAGAGAGGGGAGTAATCTACTCTCTCCCATCTCCTCTTCCTCCACTGTACTGTACCTCCTCCTGGCTGCCCTGTATGAACCTCCTTCCATTTTATGCTGCTGCACCGCATGTTCCATTCATCCTGTGTGTGTTGTGTGTGTGTGTGTGTGTGTGTGTGTGTGTGTGTGTGTGTGTGTGTGTGTGTGTGTGTGTGTGTGTGTCTGTCTGTCTGTCTGTCTGTCGTCTGTCTGTCTGTCTGTCTGTCCTGTCTGTCTGTCTGTCTGTCTGTCTGTCTGTCTGTCTGTCTGTTCTTCTGTCTGACCGCCTGTTGGTCTGTCTTTCTGACCAGAGTGACTGTCCATCAATCTGTTTGGATTTCTCACTCCCTTCTGCTGCCCACATTTTCACTGTCCTACCACCTCTCTGTCTCTCTGTCCATTCATCAAACCCTTAAGTTGTCATTGCACTCAGAGAGTGTGTGTACCCTTACGAGGTCCACTTGCTTAAACACGTGGTTGAACACTTTCTGAATTAAATGAACAGTGATGATTATGATACGCTGTCTCTCTTTGCATACAGCTATCGTGTCACCTCGCTTTCTTTTAAATCTGTAAGAATCAGCGTATGGGCCTATTATTACACTATACTCCCCAAATGTGGGTGTCTTGACTGTCGCGTCAAAGACAAGCCATAGCTAGGGCGTGTTGACTTCATGAATCCATCTCGCTCTGACCATTCTTCTCGCAGCCTCTTTTGCTCTGTCTCTGCAACCCTCTCACCTCTCCCCACATATCGTTGTTGTCGGGTGGAAACCTAACCTTGTATGTCCAAAACCTTCCTCTTATTGTTTTAAAAACGATTTAAAATAGTGAAAATAGCCAATCTACAAGCACACAACGCCTCGTGATGCGCGGCGCTATGTGCTTGTAGATCGTCTATTTTCACTACTTTTGTGTGGGCACTTTTGAATGATGAAGCGGGGGCTTTAATTTACCCAAAAAACGTACCCATTTGAAACTTACGAAGGTTTCTGCCTGACAGTGACGAATGACGATAGCCCTATATATTTCTGCTCTCCTTTGACTCTCTCTCTCTCTGACTCTCTGCTCTTCAGCTCTCTTGCCCCCCCACCCCACCCCACCCCTCCTCTCAACTCCTTCTTTATCTCATAGTAGTTGTGGCTGGAATATCAAAACAGGTTATTCCCCCCCTCCCTGTGTCCGGCCTCTCCGAGCGAAAAGAAAATCAAAAAAAATCTGAGGAAGCTAAAGTTAAAGACGCATGGATTTGCTATTCCCTTTCAAATGCCTCCTTCAGTCTCTCTCCCCGGATCCTTTGACTCCTGTTGTGTCACGCCTATGCCACGCTGTGCGCCGCGTTTCGGAGCCCTTTCTCTCTGAGACGTGGGTCGCACGCACAGAGAAAGAAACATGCCACGGGGAAAAAAAAGTCATTGGGATCAAAATATATGCAGGGAGAGAGAAGACGGCATCTGGCATTTTGGAAGGTGTAAACAAACTACCAAATTAGTCAACGGAAATCACAAGAAGAAAAGGGAAAGAAAACAAAAAGAAAGCCCACACATCTTTATAATTTATGAGGATGCCCTGCTGGCACTTTAGATTGTCTTGTGCAGTTAAGGCGGGTTTCAACAGGATTCTGTTGCCCCCTAGTGTTTAGGATTTGCACAGAGTTACCTATGTACTGTCCACACTAAACACAGGTTTTGAATTACTAGTGGATACATGCAGTAGTAGGCCTTTCACACACTCATATACACACTGTATGACTGGAGGGAGAGAGGGAGGGAGGGAAAGGAGTCATTCTTTACGTAGCGTATTGTCGCTGGTGGGCAGAAACCATGCATGTATCTTCATACTTCATCTTTTTATTTCCCTATTCTATGTTGTAAAACAATATGACGCACGCGCAATTCAAAATACCTGATCTACAAGCTCACAACCGTGATGCTTTGTAGTGAGCGTGTCGATAAGTTATTATTATTATATCTTTTTTGTCATTATTATTATTATTTTTTTTTTTAAAGATCTTCATCTAATGACCAACATAGGGATTCCAGGTTGAAAGTTATTACGTCTGTCCATGTTTTTTTTTTTTTTTTTTTATAAATATTACCAATGAAAATTATTAACAAGAGCTTGTTGTGACTAGCCTATTGGATCCATTGGATCAAAGGGTATCCCCCCATTTCCTGAAAATGGTTTTGGACATACATGTGTGCCGTTTCAACTCGTCTGCGTTTACTGCTATTTTCCTGAAAATTTCCTGCAAATGCATTTTTTTCCCACAGGTTTCTTTCCCTGTTTTGCTTTTCTAATTGAAATGGAGAACAGAGCTTATTTTTGCAGAAAATAGCAAAAATAGCTGATCTACAATCTAAATGTTCTGCAAATCCCCTGACAATCTACTGTCTTGCGAATGACAGGACGCGTGAAGTTTTGAAATGGCACATCTGTACAAGGTTTCCACTTGACAGTCAGTGTCAGTGTGACAATATAATAAAGCTGTGGGGTGTGATAAAGAGAGAAAGACAGTCTCAGGGAAAGAGAGAGCTCTATTCTTCATAAAAGAATGACAAACATGCAAACATGAGACCAGGCAGGCAAGATAAACAACTTAAAACGCACTCACGCGTGTATTTGCGCACCGTGTGCGCACACACACAGACACACACACGCACACACACACGCACACAGGCCCCTTCCTTATTGCGTCCTTTTTCTGCTGCTGTTGCACACGATAAGCAAAGCCAGCGACTAGAGTCTAATAAACATAGGAAAGCAGCCCCGCGGAATGATTTATTGAATCATAATTCCTAAGTTATCATCCTAATGGATTCATCTGTCTGCAGCTGGCAAAACCAGGTATATGTGATTTGTGCTCGTATAATGCGTGTGTGAAGCTAGACGCGCAGGAGAGCACAGCCGTTAGGATCGTACGCTAACGCAGTCCGTCAGCTCACTCCACTCCACCCCACCGCACCGCAGCGCCAGATTTATTGGGTTTATATAGAAGCATATGGCCGAGTCATTCAGCCGTGGACACTGACTTAGAGCTGAGAGCACGCTCCCATCGTACATCCTCACGTGAAGTGAAAGACACACCGCTTTTCGTATGTTTCGTCTCCGCCTGTTCGCTTCGGCGGCACGGTCACACGTAGGAATGGAGACAAATCAATTCCTTTTATCTTTTTTTGACATCTCTGCTGAGAGTAGACTTTGTTATAGAAAATTTAAAAATATATATTAATACCGAAAAGTGAAAATGCAATGTGACAATGACAATAAACAGCTTTCTTGGGCAGTGCAGGATGCGGCTGATTGATTGATCCAATGACAGACAAGTGGGGTCAAGCATGCACACTTTGCTGCTGGTTGAAGCCTGATCAGAGTTCACCCAATGTTGAACTCCACGCAAAGTGGAAAATTATCATTTGCTTCACCATAGGAAGCAAATTGTCACTGTCAGGCAGAAACCTCGTATCTCCAAATTTCAAATGTGTACGTTTTTTCACTAAGTTAAAGCCCTGCTTCATCAGACAAGGCCGTTGCACGAAAGTAGTGAAAACAGCAGATCTACAAGCTCAGGTGTTGTTGTGTGCTTGTAGATCGGCTGTTTTCACTAGTTTAGTTGATTTTTTTTAAATGATAAAAACGAACAAATGTTTTGGACATACAAGGTTTCCACCCGACAACGACAACATTTTTATTTCCCCCACACTAGAACAGAAGTAAACAGGAGGTGGATGTTTATATATATTGTTTGCCCTTACAGTGTTGAGACTGACCTTTGTGACCTTAGATGTGTCACTACTACAGGCACAGTGCAATAATGGCAAAAAGGACAACACAACAAGCCCTGGGCGCTGGTTTCCATTGTGGTCCTGTGCTTTCAATGAATCAAGACATAAAGACATATCGTCGTTGTCGGGTGCAAACCTTGTATGTCCAAAACCGTTTGTTTTGTATTTATCATTTAAAAAATGAGTTAAACTAGTGAAAACAGCCGATCTACGAGCACACAACGCCTCGCACCGCGAGGCGTTGTGTGCTTGTAGATCTGCTATTTTCACTAGTCCTGTGCGACAGTCTTGTGTGATGAAGCAGGGCTTTTCTTTACGGAAAAACGTTCAAATTTGAAACTTGGAGATACAAGGTTTCTGCCCAACAGTGACGATATAGTAGAATGAATTCTTCCCCATGTTTGTGCCGAATCTGGGGGGAACGAGATCAGTGGAGCTCCCTCTGGCGTTGTGCCCGTGGGTGTTACTCCCTCTTTTGAAGTAGTCAGACAGGTACATGAGGGCATTGGTCCCTTAACTTGAAGACTAGGCCTCATTGGAAAAAAGGCATACAAACATTAATGATTCATATGATAGTGAATAACATGTGAGAACTCTCTCACCGCTGTGGCTGTGGCTGCAACATGGCTGCACTGGCTGGAGTTCTCCAACTTGGGCCGCCTGCTTGTGTTTTACCGCATTGACAGACGCTGTCGGCTGAGCCTCTTTCTTCTAAGACAGTGGTTCTCAACCTGTGGGTCGGGAACCCCAGGTGGGTCACCAAATTATTTTGGGGGGTCCCCAGATGATTAACTTTTTTCTCACTCAACGGTAAACAAACCAACATAAAGTTTGAGTGTAGAGAGGGTATCTGCACATTTCTGAAGTGACAATCTAAGGACTTTTTAATACCTCTAAAATGACAAATTAAATATTGGTCAAATTGTCTAATATTAGAGGCAGAAATTGTGAAAAAAGCCGATCTACATGCTCACAACGCCTCTACTCTTAGTGCTTGTAGGGTGGGGGGGGGGGGGTCCCCAGTTAAAATATGATTACGTTGGGGGTCGTGGCCTGAAAAGGTTGAGAACCACTGATCTAAGACTTCTCTCCCCCTTCCTTCAAACTCCCCTTCTTTACTTCCCTTCTGTCAGAGTAGTGAGAAGATGGAGATACAGTATGGAAGGGGGGGGGGGGGGTGAGGGCAGGGGGGGATGGTGGGGGCACAGCCACTGCCTCCAATCAGCTGCTCAATCAGACGCCCGCTCAGATCCCGACAGTGACAAATATGGCTTTTAGTGTCCCGCTGCTCCGTGTTAATTGCGTCTCTCTGCAATTTAGGCGAGCGCCGTGCGGCGCGGCGGTTTACCGTAACAATTAACACCAAACAGGCTGCTTGGTGTGCGGGCGTCTGCACCGTGTGCCGTTCGCTGTGCCGGCCGTCTGCGTCTGGCAGGCCAAAAGTTTGTCACCCCCAACAACAACAACAACAACAACAACTAGAAAGATCCAGTTGGGAATTAGCAAGTGTGGTTGCCTAGTTATTGTCTGGATAGCCAAGTTGTCATGTGAAGCTTGACCAATCCTCAAGCTAGCGCCACTTCCCCATTGGACTTACTCTATAATGGTGACGTCACCAAGAATGCTGCTTCCTGATTGGCTAAAAGTTTATCCAGAAAATGAAGAAGTAAGCTGGGCTAGAACTATAGCGTGTTGCCTACAGCAACCACACTAACTAAAAAGATGCAATTGAAAATTGCAATTGTAGTTGCTTCGAGGCGAGTCACAATTGCAAATATCTCTGTATCTGTCAGTCCTTGTCCCTATTCGAGCGGTGTGCCAACCATTCCGTCCCTGTCCCTTTTATGCCCACAATATTAAGCCCATACATGGACATACTGTGTCTCATGTGGTCTATTGTCAGACATTTCCATATACATTTTTAATTAAAGTCAATGGAGAAAATGTATTCACAATGTATCTCTTAGAGAAATGCAAGGAATTGATTCCCGATGAAGCGGGTCGATATGACATATGGCGTGCCACCAAAACTGTGGGAGGAGTAGGGCGGCAAAATAAAGTTTATCTAGGAAGGGAAATATGGAATAAAGTCGGACAAGTACTATTGTCTGGTTGACCTGCAGGCAGGCAACCACACTAATAAAAAAGTACCAAAAAAAGATAAGCTGACGCCTTCACCTGCACCAATAGATGAGAAGTCGTGTTTGAGCTTTCCTTCTCTAACGTATTTCAAACTAGAAATGGAATGAATCGCAGGAGCTACAGTAAATGTTCTATTTATTATGGAGCTCCCCGTGAATGGGCGTACAGAGGCCACAAAACTGCTACCATGTGAAACTGGCTGCAGTGGTGTCGCACCAAATTCTGGGCCCTGGGTACTTTAACTATTGAAAAATAGCAGATATACAAGCTCACAGCGTGGCACCGAGTGCCGCGCTGCGAGCTTGTAGATCTGCCATTTAAAAAAAAAAAATATATATATATATATATATATATATATATATATATATATATGTTTCTATGTCAGTGGTGCTCAAACTTTTTCGTGTGAAGGACCCCCAAAATGATATGTATTTGGCCACGGACCCCCATCTCAAAATATGTATTTCCAGGGACCCCCCAGAAGCAAAACTTTAGTTAAAAATGAAAATAATAAAGATTTGCACACATTGTCGTGACTTTTCGGCACTCAGTGCCACGCTGTGAGCTTGTAGGCCTATATCTGCTATTTTTCAATAGCTATAATTAAGGCCCCTCCACCTTGGGCCCTAGTAACTCAGTCCCACTTTTACCCCCCTTGTGACGCCCCTGACTGGCTGCTCTCCTTTGGCAGAGAGATGTTTATGTACTGTACTGTATTACTGTAGCCTTGGCATCGGCATGCCTGGCTGTATGAGAATGCTGCCCCGAGGAGCCATTGCTGGATGCTGTAAAGGCCTTGTTATCATGTTTACTGCACAGCAGGGCACCAGCACATACACCACCTCTGATCCTCTTGGTATAGCAGTGTGTGTTGCGTTTGCCTGTGGAAACTGGATCCAGCCTGGAGTTCAAACAATGGCAGTGAGGGGGAGGTGGAAGTTGAAAAGCCACGCGGCGATACGCCACAACACAACAACAGTTTAGAGATTAGGTTGGTTGGTGGAAATGTCAGCCAAGAAGGAGCCTCGTATACTGAAGACTGAAGAGACAGAGAGATGTCCTGAAGGTTTTTTATTTTTATTTATGTTTTTTTTTCCAACCATGTAGAACTCTCTTTGTACTTTAGGGATATGGCTACACGTACGCTAAAATGTTATCTTCTTAGCTAGGTCTCTTCCGAGCCTGTAAGATCTCTCTCTCTCTCTCTCTCTGATCTCTCTCTCTCTCTCTCTCTCTCTCTCTCTCTCTCTCTCCCCTAACTCCCTGCTTTTGGAGCTGTGTCAGACAGGCAGCCCCCTCTCCCCTTGCCCCCCATCCCCCCCCAGGCCTGAGGCTAGCTCCAGGGCATGCGCGCAGCCTTAACCCTGCTGTTTACCAGTGGGCTGGAGGGGCCCACCAAACTGGGTCAGAGGACACATCAATATTGCACGACGTGAAGCCCCTATTAGGAAAACGAATCCTCCATAAAAAAATAAATACAAATCCACTGCATTACCTGTTCAACTGCCACCGCCAACTTAAGAGGTCCAGACACCTACCTCCTCCTGGCCGCAGGCGTACAGTGAGATTGGGATGGAGTGAGGGAGAGAGGCCCAGGTAGGAAGGCTCTCTATAGGCTCTCTGGCTGCAGTACAGAGACAACACACAGAGACAGTGGTGTAAAAAAGTAACTGCCACCGGGGTATCAGGTAACATTTCTATTTATGTATTTTTTACTTTACTTCCGGATTTTATGTACTTTTGCTCCTATTCCACTATACATACTTTTACTCCACTACAAGTTTAGATACTTTGCAGATTTGTACTATTATGACAAAACGTACATTAATCACTTCGACCCTATTTAATACAGTACTTTGGCTAATTGAAAATAGCCGATCTACAAGCTCACAGCGCGTTGTTAATTTGTACATATTGAACTTGTGAAACAAGACATTCTGCATAATGAGCAGGCCTTTTACTTTTTGTACTTTACGTATACTTTGGTGCGTATATACTTTTGTTACTTCTACTCAAGTACTACATTGTAGTATTGCTACTTTCACTCCAGTAAAAAATGACTTCCACTAAATGACAGTACTTCCACCACCAGAGTACAGAGTGAGCCGCCGTGCAAAAGTGTAGCTCAGCACATAGTATAAGCTGCAGGACTGACGACAGCAGCAGCACTGAAGTGTCCCCTTCGCCGCTGACTGATGATGACCTTGCTGAGTTTATAAAGACAGATTCCAATCCTCCGCCGCATCCATTATTAACCAGAATGCACCAGCCGCCTCCACACAGACTGATTAAGGACCAGCACTTGTCCCGTTCATTGGCAGCCCGGACGCGGCGGCCTCGCGTCGCACGTGCTCAGAGTGCGAGTCATTATAGGCATGTTGTTTGTTAGCTATACAACCGTTCTGTGCTTATTATAAATCCTGCATAACCCATTAGACCGGGTACACATCTGTGTCACTTTAGATTTGAACCACTTTAACCATTATTTCATGCTTTAACTATTGAAAAATAGCAGATATACAATCTCACAGCGCGGCACTGAGTGCCGCACTGTGAGCTTGTAGATCTGCTATTTTGAAGTCTTTGAATATTTTTGACCCGATTCTATAAATGTCTTCTAAATCCTTCTTCTAAATCAGTGGTTCTTCTCATAACTTCTCAAACCTTTTCATGTCAAGGATGCCCAAAATGATATGCATTTGGCCATGGACCCCTGATCTCAAAATATGTTGTTCAAGGACCCCCCCCAGAAGCAAATATTTGAGTTACAAATGTTTGCTTTTAAAAATATATACCAGTATTCAAAGACTTGCAAAAGAAATCATAATGTTTCAATAATAGCAGATCTACAAACTTGCAGTGCAGCACTCGGTGCCACGCTGTGAGCTTCAATAGTTAAAACATTCAAAAATTCGAGGCCTAATTGGGATCATTCAAAGCATAAACAGCACAATAAAAAGGACTGCTGGGATTATTTTTTTTGGAGCTGTCTTCAGCTGAGCTCTTCTGCAAGCTGCTGAACTGAGTCGAGCCAGCCAGACCAAGTGGACTCTACGAGAGAGACGTTTCTATCTATCCTCCTCCCCTCCAGTGGCGTCAGTTAAGCAAAAGCTAAGGTATGGCAACATGACTGGTGTCTTGCACACGCGTGAAGGCACGCGAGCAAGACACCGGTCATGTTGCACCTTATTCACACCGTGGCCATCTTGGATCACATGACTTCCTGGGATAGCAGCCTGCATTACAAACCATTGTGAACAATGGAGCGATGGTCCCAAAATATGAGTTCTATTCAACCAATTTCTTTTTACCAAATTGACAAATGGGCAAATGACAACATCAACATCTGCTATCCCAGGAAGTCATGTGATCCAACATGGCCGCGGTGTGAATAAGGTTTATACCTTAGCAACAGGCATGATGCATTTATTTTAAGAAGTACATTTAATTTTTTTTTTACCCTGTAGCCAATGGCAGCTGCCATATACCTTGCCATACCCAAATTGACGCCTCTGCTCCCCTCCGACTCCATCAGTCTAATCCACCGTGACATCACATTACCGCCAGCACTCACTGGCAGTCCGCTCCCTCCGCAGGCCTCCTTAATTAGGTTTGGAGCAGCTAATGCTACAACTTTAGCGATGGAATGCAAACAGCTGTCGGAGACGAATACTCACAGACACACACAAACACACGCACGCACACATTACACACAGACGCGGCACGCACACACAACACTCAAGCACCTGGAGGTTCACACACTTTCATGTCAAAATACTTGTAAACCTACACACAAACAATTTCTGTATCTCAATATTACATGATTAAATGTCGCCACCCAATCATCAAGGACGATGATACACGAAAGAAGAAGAACATGATTAAATCCCTTCCGTCTCTAGACGGTGATCAAGAGCCGGTGATTTGTGTCCAGAGATTATAACCAGCTTCTATCTAGAAGCAGGGTTTAGACAGCTCCATGGTATTCACACATTGCAATGCCATTCAAACACCATCTTGAGTGGCCCCTTTTGATCGGGTCTCCTGTGACGTCCCTCCCCGCTCAATATGCAGATAACCCTCATCTTGCCTGGCTTAATTCCACCAGGCAATCTGACTCACTGAAGATCCACTCTTCTTAATGGTAAATGGTTTGTGTGTATCTATAGTGCCTTCATCTAACTCTTTATAATGTGTGTTGCTTTCACCCATTCACACACTGATGGCAGCAGAGCCAGCCATGCATAGCCTCGTAAACCAGACTCCTCCTGGAGCGACATTCTATTTGCTCACCAGGAAGCAATCGAATCAGAATTGCAGGAAATGTCAGGTTACGACGCTAAGCCATGCAAACCACCATCCTGCTCATCAGTAGCAGTTAGGGGTTCACTTCAGTGCCTTGCTCATCATCAAGATGAGGAGGCTTTGAGATTAAGTCCACATTGCTCTACCTCCTGAGCCATTACCATTGGAGTCACCTGTGTACTGTACAGCCCCTTATAATCAAGTGCTGATTGGTTGAAGCCACTTAAAGTGGCTTCAATTCCAATGTTTGAATGAATGGACCATTGTAAAGCGCTTTGAGTTCGCAACTTGCTTAGAAAAGCGCTATAAAAATGCAATCCATTATTATTAGTGCGTGCCTGCTCTCTGAAAAAAGAAAGAAAAAAATGAATAGATGACAATCGTTTCATCTGCATTGCATTTCTAGCAGAAAGATTTTCATGTTGTGTTGGAAATGGGATATTGCCATTTAGAATGAATAACTCACAGCCACTACGGTGGAGCCGGTCAGACGTCAACGTGGTGTCAATGAAGCCAACACGACGCATAGCAACGTGACGCCCCCAGTGGAGACATGGCCTTAGGCTGTGTCCAGACAGTCCGAGACAGAGGCATTAACCCCCATCCACTCCCTCTGTCTCTTCCTGTCTGGACGCGCCCTCAGAAAGACCATAGGCATACATACGTTGCGCGTCATTCAAACTGTTTTCAGGGAGACCACGTGACTTATTGTATCATACATGATACTTTCGGGCCGTGTCATAGGCTCTTTAAAGCATACTAATAAAGTTAATGGTACCCCAACTTTCAGCAGCTGTCACAGATTCCCCTAGGGAGGAGGACATTTCAATCTTTGTGAGATGTGTTACTAGACACCTTTACAAGCACATTGGTGAAGACATTTATTGGTAAGGAATTTATTCCCAGATTTCACATCATTCTGATTCCTGATTATAGAGCTAGATGGGCTTTTGGCAGGTATTTTACACTTTGATGGACATGTTTCGGCACCGTTCTCCGACTGTATTGCAGGCCTGCAGCCTATTGTAACTATACCCACATTGAAAACAATGCCAAAACAATGAAATGTTTCTCCTATATTTAGTAGTATTTATTCACTCTGTGGCCGTTTTTGTAGAGTTTAAGTCCAAGGAGCTTTATTGCCACAAGCACAGACAATACAGCTTGTATTGCAGGCGCTGTAATGTTTGTATCTGTACACCAAGCTTTCCTCAACAGTGTGAAAAATAGATATTGAAGCATGCAAGCACCGCTTTAAACAAACAAACAGAAGACAATAGCACAAGGACCATTAAAATGTCCAAGGGAACATCTGTGATGTGTAGCCCTGCAGGGACTCTTATTACAGTGATGTTGGTACATTCAACATTTTAGTTCCAAACAAGATAACTTGAAAACTACTGGCTGGATTGCCATAGATAGGATTTGTCTTTATAAGTCAGAAATGTAAACAGCAAGTGGTACAGTAAGACATTAAGGATAAAAGGATAACAGACGTTTGCTCGGAAATGCTCAGAGTGAAAATAGCAGATCTTTCACTAATTCGATTTGTATTATTATTTTATTTGTGTATGGAAGTGAATTTATGCTTTCCGGAGGATGAACCCTACTGAAAGTGGTCTGGTTGTATGTTTTATTTTTATGCTGTTTTAAAAAAAATTATTGTTATTTAAAAATAAAAATTCCATGTCACTTTAACCATGTGCATGAAACTGTGATTTTGTATACCTACTGCTATTTTTATATGCTGGATAATTGCCAGCAGAAGATTGCTTTCTTTTTATCTTTTATCTTCTGTGTCTTTTTATTGTTTTGTCTGTGCCGTCCTGTTATTTGACCTGTTCTGCTGTTCCTTTCCTCTCTATTATCTCCTCATTGTCTCCGCCAGACTGTTTTACACCCTGTTTGTCCTTCCATCCGTGGGTGTGTAGGGCATTCACGAAGAGTGATTTTTAGTATTCAAATTATTCAACCTCAAAGTATTCGAATAGTCGAATATTCCACAGGACTGGCCAAACTGTCAAATATTAAGTAAGCAAGAGGCGAACATGGTGAAAATAGCCGATGTAGATCTGCTATTTTCACAATATTTATCTGCGGAACCGAGTCACATTAAATGTAATACCTACAATTCCAAGTGCTTGTCAGGGTGGGGGTCCCCATTATGTTTATTTTGGGGGTCACGGCCTAAAAAGGTTTGAGAACCATTGACAACTCATTCTTATGACTTCCTATCTAGCCAAGCTTTATAAATTATATATTTTTTGAAGAAAAGAAAAAGAAAAAGAGAGAATATTCGACATCGGTGAACAACGTCGAATTGTGACTTTGATATTCGAATATTCGAATATTTGGTGAATGCCCTAGTGTGTGTGTGTGTGTGTGTGTGTGTGTGTGTGTGTGTGTGTGTGTGTGTGTGTGTGTGTGTGTGTGTGTGTGTGTGTGTGTGTGTAACCGTCCGTCATTCTGACTTTGTACAGCTAATCTCCGGCACCGTTGGCTTGGGTGGCAGCGAAACTGTGCACGCTGCTACAGAGCCTCTGTCCCCTCTGCCTGTTATACTGACACCAGGAGGCCATTTTTAGCAAAACACATGTGTCAGTACTCCTACAGATTTTGTCCAAACATCACACAAATTGGTACAAAGTATCTCATTTATCTAATTTAAGAAAACGGGTCTTTAAGATTTTTCTCATTGCATCCCGATTGGCTAAGATTGGCTTCCAAAGTTTGCAGGAGTGCTCCGTTTTGAACAAAATGCCTCAAATCATGAACACCGTGTGCAATTTCCTTGAACTTTTGCACGCACATTCCCACTAGGCCAAGGAAGAAATGCCATCGGAAAATCAGCTCATAGTGGCGCTATAACAGGCCGATTCTTGTTTTTAATTCCGAACATTGCTGCCCCACAATAAACTACCTGACCTAACGGAGACCTGTGCTCCGAGGTGCACCTTTTCTAGTTATTATTCTAACTCTTCCAGTAAAATGTTGAAGAGCTCGCACAGAAAAATGAATAATTTCACCCACTCTTTTAAACCTGTGTGATCATGTGACGAGTAGATTCTGAGACATGTATTTAGAAGCCCACTTACAAGCCAGATGACCAAGGACACATTTTAAGTCTGAACAATGCCTTTTTGTCATATGCA
Organism: Nannobrachium achirus; assembly: GCF_963921795.1. Classification (NCBI taxonomy): domain Eukaryota; kingdom Metazoa; phylum Chordata; class Actinopteri; order Myctophiformes; family Myctophidae; genus Nannobrachium; species Nannobrachium achirus. The sequence goes on from NC_137811.1 coordinate 27,479,531, forward strand.
CACAGATAGGCACACTAGCCTACAGTATACACCGCAAACACGTCTGTGTGTATGTGTGTGCGTGTGTGCACCTCAGACACACACACACACACACACACACACACACACACACACACACACACACACACACACACACACACACACACACACACACACACACACACACACACACTGCATCTGTGATTTCTCCTGGCAGATTCAGCACTCGACCACCCGACACAGGTGTGAGGACTTCTTCGGTGGACGGCAGGAAAATCAATAGTCTATTCCATCACATAATGGCCATCTTATCAATGAATTAAAGGCTGTCACCACTGACCAGGGCTCACTCAAGGAACTAACTGGACACACACTGGACGGTGGAAAGTAACTAAGTACATTTACTCAAGTACATGTACTTAAAGGAGTAGTTCACCCCCAAAATGACTTTTTTTCTATTGATTAGAGTTCAATAATAATTTTTGTTTTTTGTCACATTCCTAAGACAAAAATTTGATTTGAGTAAATTTACCCCCATTGATTCCGGATGGTGACCCGTTTCGAAACGGGTCACCATCCGAAATGAATGGGGTTAAATTTATTGTTATCACATTTATGTCTTAGGAATGTGACAAAAAACTAAAAATATTATTGAACTCTACTCTCCATGGCATGAGTAATCAATAGAAAAAAAGTCATTTTGGGGGTGAACTACTCCTTTAAGTAAAATGTTGACGTATTTATTTTACTTCTACTACATCTCAGAGGCAAATATTGTACTTTTATACTCCACTACAATAATCTTAAAACTTTAGTAACTAATAGTTACTACGTACATTTGGATTGTTATCACAAAACATACTATTAACCACTTCAGCCCTATACGTTGGCTAACTTAGTTACTTTCCAGCACTGTTGACGGGGGATGATGGCTACACGTCATTTTGAGCGCACGGAGGGGAGCAGTCAGGGACATGCTGGGCCCCTGATTCAGCCCAGGAAAAAGAGTTGGAGAGGCCCTCATTGCGCACTATAGAGAGAGATCTCTCTCTATAGCGCTGCTGCTACTCAAAGATTTTCCATTTCAGATCATGACAAGTGACAAGCCAGTGGGCCAATTACATGAGTTATATTTCGTCATTGTCGGGTGGACACCTTGTATGTCCAAAACCATTTTAAAAATGTGTTTCACTACTTTTGTGCGACAGCCTTGTAACAAATTTGAAACTTGGAGATACGAGGTTTTCTGCCCGACAGTGATGATTTACTTTGTTGGCCGCCCAGCCCCCAAAATGGAATGAAGGCCGACATTTTATTTTAATTTTTTTCCTAATGGCCGGCCTGGACCGGCCGGGAATGAACCGGCCGTTCGGGAGTTGTCCCGCTTTTCCCAATGGCCAGCACGTCCCTGGGAGCAGTTAGGGGTAACGTGTCTTGCTCAGGGACACTTGCTATCAAGATCATTTTCTATATCATCAATCTTAAAGTCTGTGACTAAACCATGACACGCTGTCTTTAGATGTGAGGGGGTGTCAAATTTCAAACACTTTTCAAAGTCTTCTACAGTCAGTGCGTGGCAGACGTCAGAGGGTGTCAGGCTTAAGTCTTTTAAATGTCTTTTCAAAAATCTTGTCAAAGTCTTCCAGTCAGTGTATGGTAGGCAAAAACAAAACGTCTCTCATCGTTCCCCTCACCCAACCCCCTTGCTTCATGCTGGTTTGCATGGCCAGTGCATGGACATCTACTGTATTGGCCACGCCCCCACAATTATACAGTGCCAGGATCCATTAAGGGAACAGTCAGAGGTGCCAAAGTGCAGCCATAGATTAGTTGAGCAAAGTCAATTATTGTGTTATAGACCTGCTGGTTTGGAGGGGCCACCTCTATTATAAACCTGTGACAGCATGTAGATGAAAAGACCTGTGATTACACCTCCTCTCATTCTCCACCCATCCCTCTCTCTCTCTCTCTCTCTCTCTCTCTCTCTCTCTCTCTCTCTCTCTCTCTCTCTCTCTCTCTCTCTCTCTCCCCTGACCCTCTCTCTCTGCCTCGCCACTCTCTCCTGTAATTCCGGCAAGATTCAATTACACTGTGTGTGTGTGTGTGTGTGTGTGTGTGTGTGTGTGTGTGTGTGTGTGTGTGTGTGTGTGTGTGTGTGTGTGTGTGTGTGTGAGTGCGTGCGTGCGTGCGTGCGTGCGTGCGTGCGTGCGTGCGCATGCAGTTTGCGTAGTGTGCGCATGCGCAATTGCGCATACATGCATTTTTGTGTGTGTGTGTCCTCAAATTGAAAACCGCAATGATTTTCAGCTCATTTCTCACAGGCCGCTCCGATATGAACATTGATTGGGCGTAACTCTGAATTTAGATTCATCATCGGGGAGTGATGTTAAAGTCTTCATCATGCAAAGGATTTCAATGTCCATCCAATATGTAATATATGTATACGTGAATGTGGCGTTTGCCTCCAAGGCAGGTTGGTGTAGAGGGAAAAGAGAGCAGACCCAGACACCCAGTAGGCCAACAGTGTGCAAGGTCAAGTACTGACGGTTTACGTGGTTAAACGTCTGACAGTCTATGACAGGGGTTCCCAAACGTTTCTGTCTCAGGGCACCCCATGAATATTTTTTTGATCCGAGGCACCCCTACATTATAATTTTCACTCCCAGCACCTTATATTTAAAGCATATCGTCGTTGTCAGGTGGAAACCTTGTAAGTCCAAAACCGTTCGTTTTGTATTTATCATCTATAAAATGTACAAAACTAGTGAAAACAGCAGATCTACAAGCACATCGCGAGGCATTGTGTGTTTGTAGATCGGCTGTTTTCACTAGTTTTGTGCGACGGTCTTGTATGATGAAGCAGGGCAAAAGACGTACCCGTATTTTCCGGACTATAAGGCGCACCGGACTATAAGGCGCACTGTCAATGAATGGTCTATTTTCGAACTGTTTTCATATATAAGGTGCTCCGGACTATAAGGCGCACATAATAGACGCTACCGTTGCGTTATGCATCCAACAGATGGAGCTGTGCTAAAGGGAATGTCAATGTCAATGAATGATCCATATATAAGGCGCACTGGACTATAAGGCGCACTGTAGTTTTCACCCCAGGGTGCCCCGTCACCCACTTTGAAAACCCCTGGTCTATGAAGCCAACTATGAGCAGTTAAGCGTTAGCGTTAAGTACTACTTAAATCACTTTGGGAAACCCGACTTTTGCATTTTATCTCCGGAGTGTTTGTCGCACTCGTATTCAACAGAATGCTTACTCATGACTCATGACAAAACAAACAATACATCTGCTTTTTCTGATTTATTTCTCTCTTGCTCATTTCCACCATGAACCTCCACACACACACCCTCGACACATACGCGAGCGACCCACACTTCGGTGCAGGTACACTCGCTCACACACAAACTAGCAAAATGTTATCTTTTACACAGAGAGACGGCTCGCATGTTTATGCAAGGGAAGCCATCATTTGGCCCTAATGTTTATTTGCTGAGGTGGAAGGAGGCAGAATGACAAATGTGCTGACTGCACGAAAGGAGCATTAGCAGGTACGCCAATGCATTAAATCCCTTCAGTCTCCATCATTTAGGTAATGTGCTGTTCCCTTCAAGCCGCACGCTTCGCCCTCCTTTTTACAGATTGAGTCTAGCCGACCGTAAATCTCGGGCTACCATTATCCTGTGGTGTTTCATTTGTTTCACCCGCGGCACACATTTGTCCAAGCTGAATGGAAGAGGTGTGCTCATTAGCCTGTTAATTATCCGCCTATACCATAGTATACTGATAACGTTTGTTTTACCGTAGTGTAGCAAGGTGTGTGTGAGAGAGAGATCGGCCACTTCCGTTTTTTTTTTTTTTTTAAACCACATCACCGGCAAGTTCATCTTCAGTCGAAGTGGATCTTTGGACTAGTTCAGAGTGTGCAGAAACACTAAGTCACACTAAACACTAACTGCGTTCAAACCTGGATAGTTCGAGCGGTGCGATTACATACAAAGTGAATGCAATGAGACGTCGCGTGGCGCGAACAAACCGAACGGGGCGACGCGAACGGCGAGACGGTATCTTCGTCCCCCAGCTGGAAAAATCCAACTGAAGCGACCATCGTTTCCTCCCGACTCCACCCATCGCGTCCTGACAGCCAATCAGCGTTGATGTTCTCAGGAGACCAGGAAGAGGAAGAAGTTGCGTTGATGACGTAGAACAGCGACTAGAAAACAAGAAATTGCTTCAGGTTTGAACGCACCTTGAAGGCCCCACTAGGGCCACCTAGTGGCGGTGCTGTTTCCACCCTGTTATCATTTGGTAAGACCTCACTGTATTTTCCATCAATTCCAGCGACGATGGGTCTGGATCACAAGCAGTGTTCATTTCAACAGCAAATTTTGATTTAGTTTTAGTCATATTTTAGTCAACTGAAATGCTTTACTTTTAGTCGTGTTATAGTTGACCAAATACAAGATTTCAGTCGACCAAATCTACAGTTGATTTAGTCGACTAAACTTTAAGTTGGCAGGCCTGGATATTGCCTGATTTGTACTTGTAGATTGTCTATTTTCTTCTAGTTTTTTCATCTATTTTCAGTTTTAGTCTAGTTTTTATTTGTTGACTAACTTGTCAATATATTTAGTTGTAGTATTAGTCATATAGCTTGTCAATTTTTTTTTGTCATAGTTTTAGTTTAACACTGAAATCAGCATGGACCAGAATGTTAACAGTGGTAAGAGAGGGGTAAAGCCGGTGCCATGGTTAACAATTCCTGGTGCACAGATGTAAAAGATAATGGACAGTCTCTGTGTTCACCAGACCTGGAAATATTGCGATTGGGTGTCGTCCGCTCTGGATCCCTTATGAATTCAGTATGTTGATTATCTTCGCTGTCTATATTAGACCGGGGGCCAACAAAGACATGGCACTGAAGGAATTACACAGAGCGACCAGTGAACAGGAGAATCATCACCCACAGGGTGCTATTGTAGCCACGGGATACTTCAAAAACCGGACTGGCCTCAAAAAGGATTTTCCAAAGTTTTACCAACATGTCACGTGTCGTGCAGTACCGGGGTGACCCCACTCTTGATCTTTGTTGCACACTTTTCAAAGATCCATCCAACTGATACCGGCCTACAAAGCAGAGGCTTAAAAGAGAGCCCGTTGTCGTGAAGGAGGTCCGAATCTAGACGGAGGACACAGACTCTATGCTACAGTCCTGTTTTCACCTGTTTCGATCTACCCCAACCAAAAACAGTGGCTCAACAGCAATATGCACACAATGCTGGTTTCAAATGGGTCCACTCGTGCCGTCCTCAATAAGGCCATCAGGAAGGCGAAGGGGTTTGTTGCAAAGATGGAAGACCAGTTCAACAGCAGCGAAATCAAGAGCATGTGGCAAGGTGGTTGCAAGTTAGTTGCAAGTCTGTCACGTCACACTATTGGCCCTACTTTTATCTCCGGCAACGTTGCCCCCATCCATGCCAAACTTTGCACACACACACACACACACTCCTTGGCTGGCAAACCACAACCGCCGCCCCTGATTTCTCACATGCCCTTCTTCTAGCGCCACCATGAGGTTGCTTTTTGCATCACTCATTTTAATGGACACTGTATGCGACCTGACAGTTGCTTATCTCCCGATTAGGGAGTCTTACTGGTACATACTGTACGTACTTTGACAGACACCAAAGCAAAAACCAGAAGCGAAGTGAACCCGGCTGTCCCTCTCCCTGATGAACTGAACATCTACTACTGTACAGCCGGTTCAAGACCAGCTCCTCCCGTGGTAACCCGCCGGGGCCAGCATCAACTAAGAACAACATAAACCAGCCAGCAGCAGAACCAGCAAGGGAAACAAAAAAGTTGGTTTTTCGGAGAAATCTCGCTCTTTCGAACGACCATCATTTTGACAACGGAGCGTCGGGAGGGTTAACGACTCACCCCACGGAATTTAGGGTTAGGGTAAGGGTTAGGTTTGGGTGTCGTAAAGATGACACATAGAAACAGCGAAACGCTCCCGGATTTTCAGCTGATGGCGGACATATTTGATTTGGCCATTGCGTAATTCGTGGCACTATGGCGGACAAGCACCTCTGTGATTGTTCATGTCTAGGGACCCACTGACTCAGTTCAAGTGAGAAATTCCCCTAATGCGAAAGGGTCTACAGGCCAGGTACTGGATTAATTGATTAGCCTACAACCATTGTTCGGTTGGGCTTTCTCGTCCATTGTTCAGATGGTGGCTTTCACTGTTTACAGTGAAAAGGTTTTTCTCCAGTGTGGATACGCTGGTGTGCCTTCAGGTTACCTATCAAACTGTAACTCTTGTCACACTGTTTACAGTGAAAAGGTTTTTCTCCAGTGTGGATTCGCTGGTGTGCCTTCAGGTTACCTATCAAACTGTAACTCTTGTCACACTCTTTACAGTGAAAAGGTTTTTCTCCAGTGTGGATACGCTGGTGAATCCTCAGGTCAGCTAACCGACTAAAACCCTTGTCACACTGTTTACAATAGAAAGGTTTTTCTCCAGTGTGGGTAGGCTGGTGACTCTTCAGCTGACTTAACTGACTAAAAGTCTTGTCACACTCTTTACAGTGAAAAGGTTTTTCTCCTGTGTGGATACGCTGGTGAATCTTCAGTTTATCTAACTGACTAAAAGCCTTGTCACACTGTTTACAATAGAAAGGTTTTTCTCCAGTGTGGACACGCTGGTGAATCTTCAGGTTACCTATCTGACTGAAACTATTGTCACACTCTTTACAGTGAAAAGGTTTTTCTCCTGTGTGGATACGCTGGTGGATTTTCAGGTTACTTAACCGATTAAAAGCCTTGTCACACTGTTGACAATAGAAAGGTTTTTCTCCTGTGTGGATACGCTGGTGCCTCTTCAGGTAACTTAACTCACTGAAACTCTTTTCTCCTGTGTGGGTACTGTGAGTTTGCTTCCCTGTATAAGTCAGCTGATGTGTCTTTACTTCTCCTGGTTCTTCGTCTATGTCTCCTTGTTCCTGGCTGGGTACAATTCTGCTGATTTGCTGGAAGGATTCTGAGGGGATCTGTCCATTTATGGGCATTTGGCAATAGAGGTCGTCATGGATGGATTGAGATCTGAAGTATGCACAATCAGAACAGCAGCGGACCTTAGTCTGGGGAGATTGAGACCCCACTCCTTCCTGGAGTGGTGGTTCATCATCACATCTGCATCTATACATGGACTGTGATAGGGACAGAGTTTTGGGTTCTGTTGGGTAATGGACAATGAATCTATCCACCTTCTGACTCCCTATGTTATCTACCTCCTTCTCTCACAACATTGAGTAAGGACACCAAAATAATCCAGTCTCTGTGGAATGAAGTGTAATTAAAACATATTTTCAAATCTTATACATGCTGAGCAGTGCTTTGGTCTGACCTCACTCATAATACAACCGGTTGCCATGCATGCTGCATGCCTGACAACACCGATGTGCGCAGGCTTCAGGCTGAAAGATGCAATTGAAAATTGCAAGTGTGGTTGGTGTCCGTGACGTAAGTCACACTTGCAAATGAATTCCGTCTTACCATTTAAATTGTCCCCATTCAAGTCAATGGGGAAAATGTATTCATATAAATACAATAGAAAGAAAATGATACAAGTAGTAAAATTAGGTGAAGAGTTCTCCTGGAAATTTGCGCTTGTATGTCCTCTTTCACGTTCAATGTCTCGTCTTTTCCTTTGCACATTCTAAGACTTTCTCTTTATTTGTTTCTCCTTTTGATCTCCCTTCTGATATCTTCCGATATCTTCTTTTTCCCTTCAGGCTAATGACTATATACTTCCAGGACGTTCACTTCTTTCCTTCCCTTTTCATTTCAAGGGTTTTCCCATTGGATGACGTAAGTTGCTCATCAATGGGACAAACGGACAGACATTTTGTCGTTTAATACTTAGATAACGTATCTCTTAGAAAAATGTACCCCTACGAGTCCCGATGAAGCAGGTCGATTTGACATATGGCCCAAGTGTGTGGCTGCGTGCCACCAAAACTGTGGGAGGAGTAGCGCGGCAAAATAAAGATTATCTAGAAAAATGGAAAGATGGATGTACTATAGTCTGGTTGCCCCGTGAGGGCAACCACACTAAATATGAAGATTTCCCTCAGTATTTGAACTTTTAATTGCGCATTAGAAAAAAACAACAGCTGTTAATACTTGATGTATCGTATGTTAATTGTTTTCTTGTTCCTTCTCTAGCACAATTCAAACTGCTGCTGGCTAAATGCCAGAGCTGCACAGTCAGCCACGTTTCTTCACTTTTTTCTATTGGAAAAAGAAACCTGATAATCTACGCACTTCTACTGTCTACAGACCTTTCTCAAACAGTTAAATACTGAACGTTTCAAAATGACCTCCCAGAGATAAACTAACACTATAGATATAGATAACACAAGATTTAGACTTTTGTTGTTTGAACACATTATGACGCAATATTTTATGCTTTAAATATAAAAAAATAGCAGATATACAAGCTCACAGCGCGGCACCGAGTGCCGCGCTGCGAGCTTGTAGATCTGCAATTTTTTGAAAAATCATGAAAATTAGAATTTTGACCCGATTCTATAAGTGTCTTTTGAATTTGAATTTTTGGGAAAAAACCTATGTTTCTATGTCAGCAATCTGGCCAGCCATCGTCAAAGAAAAGGTCCTTTTCATTTAACTGGAGCTCAGTTAAGTCTGTTCTTGAGAGACTACTATGTCAGTGGTTCTCAAACCTTTTCATGTGAAGGACCCCCTAAATGATATTTATTTGGCCACGGACCCCCATTTCAAATTATCTAGTTCCAGGGACCACCCAGAAGCAAAATTTGAGTTACAAACGTTCGCTTTGAAAATACATATATTCAAAGATTTGCACACATTTTCACGACTTTTTCAAAAATAGCAGATCTACAAGCTCGCAGCGCGGCACTCGGTGCCGCGCTGTGAGCTTGTATATCTGCTATTTTTCACTGGTTAAAGCATTCAATAATTCTAGGCCTAAATGGGTTAATGACATGCCGTCATGCCCAGAATCAGTACGCTAGGGTTCATGTGGTTAAACATCATATTACTTAATATTGCTGTTTCGCACCCTTGTATTCTAATTTCTTACCTTATTTCCTACTCTGGATTAAAGGGATTCCACTGCGCCTCAGTCAAGTCAAAATCAGGCTGATCGGGTGCGTCTCAGATTGGAGCCTTTTTTTATAACTAGGGTGCAAAGCACAGACAAAAAAAAAAAAAAACGTTTCGATGTCAGATTACATATTGGTGACCTGACGAAGATGTAATTTGACTTTTTATTAAAATAAGGCTCCAATCATCCGAGTTAATACGTTTATTCATTCATTTGCTACACTATTACAGTGGTTCTCAACCTTTTCAGGCCATGACCCCCCAACATAATCATATTTGAAGCAGGGAAGACCTAAAATAATCATATTTGAACTGGGGACCCCCCAACCTGACAAGCACTTGGAATTGTAGGAGTTGAGGCATTCAGTCGTGTCTGACTCTGGTTCCACAGATAAATATTGATACCGATCTATTTTCACAATGTTTGGCGCTTGACAAAACTTCACAATCTTTTATAGTATCATTTGTTGATTACTTCTGATGTAATGCTAATGGTCTTTTTTCCTTTCTTATTTTTCTTTTTATATAGAAATTGTCACTCACTGTCATCTGGGACCCCCAAAAATCCGATGGGCAACCCCCCTGGGGGTCCCGACAGGTTGAGAACCCCTGCTCTATCATACCACATTTGTATGTGTTTTGCTTTCATTGCATAATGTTTGACATCGTGCTATCACATCTTGGCAGTCATGAGCATGCCATACCAACGTTTCACCGCACATAATTTGTGCAAGTTCAATACGAATCAAGTCTTCATGAATCTTGAAAAGAAACAAATGAAAATCAATACCTCCCATTTGAATCAAATGAAATGAATACAGCCCTATATAATATACAATGGCACAGTGTAAGAAGATCATGATTTTTCTGCCTGCGCCTCATTTGCATTATGTTTGTTGACCCTTCACCGTCCGCCCACACGTGCGCCCGCAGCTCTCGTGCGTGCCTACATGCTCTGTGGCCGGTGGCGCAGCTCTCAGTTCACCCCCCTCCCTCCCCTTGATCTCAGAAACACTGCCAGAAAAGGGATTGTGAAGATCAGAGAACCGGGATGTAAGAGATCCTGAACGTTAATTTAACTCAGAGAGTGTAACAAATGTAACCAAAATGGGGGAAAATGTACTGTGTTCGCAGACTGAGTGGGATCATTACAGTTACTGTAGCTCAAATTCAGCTCAACTGGGGCTTATAGGTCGTGTTAAAGTACAGTGTCTTAGAGTTTATGTCTAGAGGGAATTGTCTATTTAATAGACAATTCATGTGAGTTTGTGTGGATGAAGACTATTTTGATTGATTGATTGCTTGATTGATTGCTTGATTGATTGATTGATTGATTGATTGATTGATTGATTGATTGATTGATTTGCAAACAGTAAAGCAAGTACAAGGATAACACAAAATTCCCTGAGGTATTGATTCCATGGTGGCCCTGTGGTTGCTGCTACAATGCAATTATAACAGGTCTTGATTCAGACTGAGCTAAAGATAAACTGGTGCGACAGAGTGAGATTACATCAGGCGAGAAGGTTTACCTGAGGTGAGAGTGTAGCACAAAAGCTCAATGGGGGCTTATAGGCACTGTGACACACCCACTGCGCTAGTCATTCAAGGTTTTCACCTGTCTGGAATAGGCAGGCAGCGAGCGAGGTACAAGCGGGGGGGAGGGGGATGGTGTTAACTAATTGTTTCTTGTGTAAATCTTTGCGAGTGAACTAGAGATGGGATTTATGGCTCTTTGAAGTAAGCCGGATCTCTGGGATCCGTTCCTTTCAAAGAGCGTTCAAAAGACTCATTTTAGTTACTAGTTGCTTAGGAGATTTTGCAAATCACTTCCACCCTATATACATTTCTGCCATTTGAAAATAGCCCATCTACCAGCTCACAATGTGTCGCAACAACGCATTGTGAGCTTGTAGATCTGCTCTTTTCAAATGATTTGTCTACATTTTATTCATTGGAAAACCTGTGAATGGGACATTCTGCATAATGAGTACTTTCTACTATTGGTACTTTAAGTAGGCCCACATTTAGATACCAATACTTTTGTACTTTTACAAGTACATTTTGAATTCCAGACTTACTTTTACAAAAAAAAAAAAAAGGAACTGCTCCCTATACTGCGAACCAGATCCCATCGTTCATTTCAAAGAGACGTTCAAAAGACTTGATTCGTTCGCGAACGTCCCATCTCAAGAGTGAACAGTGAATCATGGGAAGACATGGACTGGGGGGTCATCATGAATGAAAATGGTGAGAGGCTGGCAGACCTGCATATGCGCTATGGACAACTTGGTCTTTGGTTAAAGTGTTTTTCCAAGAACATCAGCATGGTCAATACTAGGGTATCGCCAGGCCACATATCAGAGAAGAACCAGATTGACTACATCTGTGTCCTGCCATGCAGTAAAGAGAAGAGCAGACATGTGCTTCAGAGAACCACCTTGTCGCCGCAAGACTGAAGCTGAAGTTAAGAAAGAACTGTATGTTTGCACACACTAGACAACACAACAAGTACAACATAGATTTCTGGAGAGACTCCAGGCAAGCTGGGAAGAGTTCAGAGTAAACACTCTGCATTATAAGTTTCGCGTTTGAGGTTGTTGGAAGAGGAGTGTACCCTGGAGAGCAAGTGGAAGGAGATAAAAGATGGCGGTAACATCATCCTGTCAGGAAGTGCTTGGCTCCAGGAAGGGCCAGCAGCGCAAGGAGGGGATCTCAGGGGACACGAGCCTGTGAAAGATCCAGGAGAGGAGGAGGGAGCAGAATGCAACAATGAACAACAGGACAAGAGCAGAGAAGGCCGAGGCACAAGAAATATTATGCAGAAGAAAACAAGCTGGTACAGGAGAGCATCAGAACAGACACGTGAAAGTATAATATGGATGACCTGGAAACAACTACAGGGAAACACTGTATGAAAAAACTGTACAACATCACCGCGAAGCTGGCAGGAATGCACAGCTTCACTCTGAAGAAGGCAGCCTAGTCTGTCCGAAACGTTGGTGTTTTCTATCTCTTCGTCCACGATAAAATATTGGCATCGGTATTCGGTAGCTATAAATTGTGCAGATATGCTACTTTAGTCTTCAGGAACGTACAGCAAACCAGAATGACCTGTGAAGGACAAAGAGGGAAGGCGGATACTAATGGGAGATGAGCAACAGAAGGACAGATGGATTTGAAAAACTTCTAAATCGTCCCGCAACCACAGAACCCACCAGACATCATACGTGCAGGCAGACCCGCCCTTAATCTGCAACGGCACCAACCCCGTAAGAAACTAGAAAGGCCAGCAAGTAGCTCAGCAATGGAAAGTCTGTACCAGATAATATTCCTGCGGAGGCACTGAAGTTCGTCACCATCACCAGGAACTCTTTTTGACATGCAAAAAAGTTGGCCATGGAAGGGAGCTCACAGAGGCATTCCAAGTGAGGACCGGAGTCAGACATGGCTGTCTATAGATTGTTTTGTTACTATAATTTAAAATGTTATAGTCAGTTACCGTTAGTCAAAAATAGCCAATTTACAAGCTCACAACGCAATACAATGCACAAGTTGTTTTTTATTATGGTAAAAGTGTCAAAATGGACCATGTTTGAAGATGGGTCTTTAAAAAGTCTGTTTATGGTCTGATTACCGCTCCGAATACCGAATGTCGGCGGAAGACACAGAATGACTAAATAGTGATTAGAGAAGTAGTTAAAACATTTGAAAGTATAAAAAAACATACCAGTAAAAGTGTATATAAAAAATTACTTCAAATCCTGGCAATGCTGTTTTAGCTGCAAGCTTCCCCAATGGCTATGTGCATAGAGAGGGCTAATAAACGTGAACATAAAAAGGGTAATGAATCTTGTTGGAATACATCAGGTCATCAGAAAGCTCGCTTGGAACAGACTGGTTAATGGACGCCTTTCATAAGGTCGTCCTTGTCTCCTGCCTCCACTTTTGCACCTCACATTTCTCCCTGGCTATGATGAATTTTAATGGCATGCTTTTTAGTGAGTTCGTGCAGTGAAGTCGAGTGATGCATTTTATATCGTCGTTTGGAAAAGTTAACAGGTATCTGACTGCCCCGGGGGGAAGCAAAGGTAAAAAGATTGCCGCAACAGTGATTATTTATGTGTTATTGATTCAATAGGAATGAATTATTACAATTTACTGTATAAACCATTGACTGTATAAATGTATGCAGGAAAGGCTGTGAAACAAGTTATTTATACATGCATCCCTCAAAGTTCTGCAAAATATTTAACCGTGTGCAGCTGTGCTACAGATCAAAGTGCACTCTTTCAGTCAGAGCTATAGTTCTTTTTGCTTCAAAGGTCAATAACTGTATACAAAGGTTGGCACCGAAACTTTCTTCTCTTGAACAACTTAACCGCTGACCCTGCTGGTGTTGTGAAACAATGATAATTGTTCATACAGCATGGCAATGCTCCCAGGCAGGGCCAACACACAAACAAAAAAAAAACATTCAAAATATGTTTCCCTGGCAACGCGATGTTCAAAGCAAGAATACTGAGAGAACTCCTTGGCACAAGAGTTGCCCCCAAGTGCAGCGATGTATCGCTGACAGGAACCTTTAACCAAACTTCCAATTTCTTGTATAAATGTTCAGCCTTTGTCTTCTATGCCAAAAACAAAGTGTTGGGGGAAGCCTCTCCTACCCTTCGACCTTACGTTCTTCAAAAATACAAATTCTGGGAACAGTCAATGTTTTATTTTTCCAGGAGAGAAACTCTGCGACCCATGGGTGTTACAAAGTTTCCGAGTTACCTTTCTTTTTTTTCAGAGGAGATATAATCCAGAATCACCATTGGGGAAGATGGATCGGATCATTATTATTTACTTGCACAGTGAGGTGCCCTTGTGGCTGAGCCTTGTGGAAGAAGCCTTGGGAGGGATGGAACAGCTTCAGACCTTGCCCATACAAAAGTAATCTTTGATTCTCTTGAGGAGGAGTGTGCAAAAAGCTCCCCTCCCAGCCCGGATGGCCGTGTTTGACCTCCACTCATCCCTCAGGGTCCCCGTAGACATGGCAATTTATCAACTCCATCCTCTGCCGTACCTCAGCAGCAGCAGCACCATCATAACCACTTGATAACCGCTGTTTTGCAGATCTGTCCGCGAGGCAAGTCTAAAATGCTGGGTGAGCAAATGTACTGTAGTACTGTAGTCATGAGCTTAGGTCTAACTCTCATGTTAACCCCAGCATCCCTCGTCTGGGGGCCGTACATTCTGCAAAAAAATATCCATGCTCGCAATGCTTCACACTGCGATGAGCTTGTAGATCAGCTATTTTCAGCGAAGGGATTTGGTTATCAGGGGCTCTGTGCTCTGTAGTACAGAGCTCTGGGGAATCTGGTCAACTAAGCATTTAACCACTTAACCCCATATTGTTGACCGGAGTCCCTCAGGGCTCTGTACTTGTGTGTTTTCATTTTTTGCTAGATTAGTTTTTTTCTACATTAAATATTTCAAGCAGATCAAGCTCACAGCAACATGTGAGCGTGTTGATCGGCTATTTTCAGGACTTCCCAGCATGCTACACTTATTGTTCATTATTCGTTAATTGTGCTATTAGTTATTGCGACCGAAGGTCGCATTATACCCTGAAAAACCTCGTAGCTTGTCTGTCTGTCTGTCTGTCTGTCTGTCTGTCTGTCTGTCTGTCTGTCTGTCTGTCTGTCTGGCTGGCTGGCTGTACAGGAAGTGATGTCAGTGTGATGTCACAGTGATGTGGTACAGAATTACTCATATATGGGCATAAAAAGGATGTCACGTGACATCACTTCCTGTACTGACAGTCAGACAAGCTACGAGATCTCTCAGGGTATAAAAGTCCATATATGGTCATTCCCAGAAAAAACCTTTTATGCCCATACATGGAGATTTCTGATGTCATAAATCCCAGGCCGAAAATGAGAATGTTAGGGTACCCCATTATGCCCATATATGGAGATCCAAAGGCATCAAACCAAGGCCCTAACTCACCAAGACCCTGCTTGGCATTACTAATTAACATACGTTTTATGCCCATATATGGAGATTCCTATATTGTCAATATTAAGGACATTATTAAGGATATTATGTTATAAATATTAAGGACATATGGGAATGCCCATATTTGGTAATGTCCATATATGGGCATGTTTTGACATAAATAACATAACTATCATGAAGGGGTCTCCATATCTGAGTAACTGGTCCCATATACATCACTGGCCAGATGGCCAAGAATTGGCGCGACCTTGCCCTTTAGGGCGAGGTCGCATGTCACCCTGAGGTCGCAAGTCACCCTGAGGTGTCTTACTAGTTATTGTTAGGCATATGTTTTACAAGTTATGTGGATATGTGTTACATAGTGTGTCATATCCTTTCATTACCATAATGTGGTAATTACGCATGTTCGTAATATGGGTGGAAACCCAAGTGTTTTAGGGCAACCTTCGCCATTTCTCTTCTGCTGCTGAGAGCTTTGTTGGCGCCGTTTTATGTGCAAATCTGCAATAAAACCGGATTCCTATATCGAGAAGTTGCCATGTCTCCTCTGTCATAGTAATCTTCAGCCCACCGGTCATTACAATACTTTGTTAGGCCCCACAAAACCTAAATTGACACGATTAAGAATTCATTTATGCAGAGTGGGCAATTAGCTTGAGCTTTTTCGCGGAAGACTGAACAACAGCTTTTGAATACCAAATAAGGGGACATGTTTGGTAGTGACTGGGTCATCTCTGCATCCCGTCCCCCATTATTGGCTCATCTGTGTGGATTTTATTGGGCTGCCGCAAAATACCACTTGGGGAACAGAAGAGATCAACAGAAAACACCAAATAGGATTTTTTTCAACATTGAGGGCTAAAGCGATGTTCCCCAGCTATGTGCTGGGAAGTCTGGTTCTCGTTACAATAGTTCTCACTGAATCTCTTTTGTGCCGAAATCAAATAAACAAATATGCAAATAGAGCTGCAAGCTGCAATTATGGGGGTGGGTTGGGAGGAAATGGAGAAAATGGGATTTGATGTGGAATTCATGTCAATTTAATGTGGACAGAGAGATTTATGCTCTTTACTTTTTGCATGTACTTCATCCGTTCTTCTGAATGTTGAATCGTTTTGTTTTGTTTGTCAGTCATACATATCACTAGCTTGGCATACATGGCCAGACTATTATCACTGCATAGATATTGGTCTGGAATTACTGTAATAAACTACCCACAAAAAGTTCAGAAACGTAACTTCGGGCCATTATATCTCCCTCTAATAATAGAAATAGGTATTGTGTTTTATATCATATTTATTGTCGTTATGTGGGTAGTTGCCCAAAAGATTTTGCCAAAATGGCCTGCAATACTGTTCTGTTGGTATTCACCTGTTGCTTGGTTCATTGAATGATTGCACTCTCCCACATTAATAAGAAACAATAAAAAACATAATTATTGGCCATTTTTACACTTGATTAATTTTACACTCAGTGTCAGCTGGAAGCCCAAAACAAGAGAGAATGCCAGCAGAACAGTATTGCAGGCCATTTTGGCTCATTTTTTGGAGGCAACAACGCATGCAAATGTTTATTGTCCACCGTGGTTGGCCAGTGAATGTCAAGTAGTCTCAATACAACACTGTTTCAATGTTCAATGTCCGAATGTATGGGTTGTGAGTTTCAAACGATTTCAAACGATTAAAAAATGTATTTTATAATTATAGAGAAAATAACAAATAGTTTCTAGAACCTACAAGCTCACAATGGGTCGCTTCGTGCCAGTTCTCAAATAAATTAAGTTGGTGTTATCCATGAAGCCTGAGAAAAGATCCACCACACATTGAAATTATACAACAAATTTATGAGACCAAGGCTCTCTTGTGAAAAAGTTTAAATGTTTTTTAATACCGTAGTCTGGCACAGAACATTTTCAGATGGGGGTCCACGGCCAAATATCAATTTGGGGGTCCGTGGCACAAAAAAGGTTTGAGAACCGGTTTACAAGGCATTTGTAGAATGGGCCTCAGTAATGGGTTAACAACACTGAGGACTTTACTGTATACTGGATATTTGTATTGACATTTTAACGTCCCTGAGAGAATAACTTCACCTCGCACCATTGACCTCTCTGTTTGTTTAAAACAGAGCTTTCCTTCTTATCTATTTTTCACACTGTTGTAGGAACGCTTGGACACACATTATATTGCCTGCAATGTTTGTACGGTATGTGCAATTGTGGATGCAACAATAAAGCACTTTGGACTTGAACTTTGGCTCTCCAAAAAAAGGGCTCATTGACTCAGCCATTGAAAAAAAATGTATATAACAGTGACCTGCACAGCGAAGGAATGATTTAACTCTGACAGATGTCTGGTTTCCAGGCTAATGTTTAGTCACAAGACTATGTTGGAAGTTAATTGCTTGCGACCGTAGTTCGCAGTTTACTGTCAGAACCATCACATCTTGACCGTATCCGTCCGTCCGTCTGTCCGGACGGGTAACGCCTGACACTGTGGTTCCCCTGACACATCACTGTGACATCACAGGTGACATCACGGTGATGTCAGATACTCAGAGCAGGGATCTCCTTGTATGGGCATAAACAGGTGACATCACACTCAGTGGTGTGGCTGGTTCAGACAGGGATCTCCATGTATGGGCATAAAAGGGATTGTATGTTGTGATGTCATGGGAACCACTCTAACAGAATCCCTTTTATGCCCATATATGGAGATCCCCGATGTCATCAATATTAAGCCCATATCTAACAGGACTTATGGGAATGCCCATATATGCATATATGGAGGAAGACAGCCCATATATGTGTGGCTGGTTCAGACAGGGATCTCCATGAATGGGCATAAAAGGGATTGTATGTATGATGTCAGATGTGATAGACGTCATAGGATTTTCACATAACGAATAACTGAGTAAGCATGTTTGGGATCTCACAGCATATCTCCATATACAGTACATGGATCTCCATATATGGGTAACTGCAGCTGGTCCAATATACATCACTGGCCAGACGGCCAAGACATGGCGCGACCGTGTCCTTTAGGGCAAAAACATTCCTCCCTCCCCTCCCCTCTATGACAGGCATCAAACAGGTAGTTGTCTTTGATGCTTTCATTGATTAGAGAGAACACTAACGAGGTCACAGGCATCAAACAGGTAGTTGTCTTTGATGCTTTCATTGATTAGAGAGAACACTAACGAGGTCTTGACACTTGTATGGCCCAATCAATTACCTTATTGCACAACCCCTTTGAAGTTCAAAGGGAGCAATTAAGAGCTCTGGCTGAGCTCATCAGGCTTTAGCCCGCCCTCCAGAAATGGAATCTCTCCCTGCAACCCCAGACTCTCTTCCCAAAACGAAGTGTGTGATAGAGGCTGGCACCACCAGGCTAGCTCAGATTAGGATTACCCATTGCCCAAATTTGGAGTCATAAACAGTAAATACCTAACCTTCAGTCTTTGCATTGTTTTTTTAGGCTATTAAGGCTATTATTGTTCAGATTTTGCATTTTTGGTTACACAACCTTTTTCAAACCTTTTTTTAACTCATTAAGTCCTGAGGCTGATTAAAAAAGAGTCTTCTAAATCCTGCTTCCTGAAAAAAAAATGTTGTTATACATCAGTGATGCTCAACCTTTTTCATGTCGAGGACCCAGGAGCTGGGGATGACCTGGAACCACCCCCTGTCCCCAGACCCCACTTTGAGAACCAACACCGTGCACAAATCTGGAATCATAGTCAATGAATTACCTAGCCATAACCAAACAAAATGTCCCCCTAGTGAGACTTGAACAAAGAAGCCTTTGATATCAAAGCATTGGCACCACCACAACTACAACACTAGGCCCAATACATACTTGGCATCTGATGTTATGTCTAAACTGAGCCAGATTTATCCTACAGCCATTTGATTAGTCGGGTACATTATCAAATGGCATACGGTACCAAGCTGGCCTCAGAATGTCTTTAAAGGACAACTTTTTTTTTTTTTACGAGGGTTAATATTTTAGATTGTAATTAGAGAAAAGAAAAGATGAGTGTTAAAATGTTTTCATTTACTGCTTTTTATTGTTTTAGCGATTTTAGTATTTTGATTTCAGTGGGTGGGGGCATGTGCACAAGTGGCTAAATATGTGTTTTTAGACACAATAAGCCGGCAATTTCTTTGTTACTATTTACACCAGCACCTACGGTATAAGTCACATCTGCCCATGAAAAATTGCCGTTCATCTTGGGAATGGGCTTATTGTGTCTAAAAATACATATTTAGCCACTTGCATGCATGCCCCATGCAGGCGGGGGCATGCATGCAATCAAAATCATTAAAATCACTAAAACGATAGAAAGAAGTGAATGAAAACATTTTAACAATCATCTTTTCTTTTCTCTAGTGGCTATCTAAGATATGAACCCATGTTGTAAAAAAGTTGTCCTTTAAATGACGTCCAAACACCAAGCGCACACACACACTGTGCAGTTTTCAAAGCTTTCCTCTAGAAATCACGTTCAGTTCAGGGGAGCTTGAAATCACAACATTAGGATTTCCAGCCAAGTGAATTCACTGAGTTACTGACATTTCTGCTCATTCTCCAAGAGGTTTGCATGCTTTCCATCGGAAATTGGCTATCAAAAGTTACATTTAACTTAGGAAGACCTTGAACTCCAGACCATAGGATTGTCAGCCAAGTGCTGAACAGGCTGGGGCTGCTGAGATCAAGCACGTTTGTCTCGTTCTCCAAGAGATTTTCAAGCTTTCCTCTGTTAACCGGCTCTCAAAATTAATGTTTAAGAGAGGGGAGCGTGAACCTCTGGCTGTTCTCCAAAAGGTTTCAACACTCCTTGAGAAATGGGCTCTCAAAACGCACATTTTAACTTCAGGGGCTTGAACCCGCAGTCTGATGACTTCTAGGTACTTAGCAACACATTGAGGCGCATGGATCTTCTGTATCTCATTTTGTCCTCTGACAGCTCTTCATCTGGGCCACTGTAGGTGACATTGGATTTTTGATTTCTGTTTTAGGTATTCGATTTTTAGATAGGCCTTTTAATGGCACCTGTCTTTTTAAACACCATCATGCTGAAAGCATGGATATCCATAACATCCTCAGCCAAGTGCCAAACATGTGCCAAAATGTACTTTGACCTGGGATTATCACAAACAGCAGGCAAGAGAAGACATTGATTGATTGATTGATTGATTGATTGATTGATTGATTGATTGATTGATTGATTGATTGATTGATTGATTGATTGATTGATTGATTGATTGATCGATCGATCGATTGAATACTGTATTAGAAGTTTGCATAGGAAAAGGTATAGGACAGCACAGTTCACTGAACTAAAAGGATAAAGACCACAAGAAAGCTCACTGGCTTGTTTAAATTGGGGTCCCTTTGTACTCAATTCATACAAGAAACACACAAGCAGCCTGCTCCTCCTGTTTGTTCAATTTACTTAATGTTAATTAACTTGCTCTGTCAGCATTTAAAACACTGCGCTGCACCACTAAGCCATAAAGAGATTGATTTAGTTTACATGGTTTAAACATTAAACCAATGCTGGGAAAAGAAAATCCCAAATTAAAATAAAAACTAGTGGTGGAGAAACAGAGAAGTGGCGCACACACAGTGCCAGCGTCCTCTCCTCTTGTCCAGTGGTGGACAACATGGTAACTGTACAGAGCCTGTGACAGGGCCATGGCAGCCCTGCCATTCAGTGCTGTGAGAGGGGCCGGATGTGACAGGGCCTGACATCTATATACAATTCTACTTATAATCGTAACAGTTTTCTTTCTCTCCCCTCCCAGGGAAATAGGCTAATAATGACCTAATAATCACATACTGACAGTCTTGTTTAATGTAAAATCTGATATTTGGAAATCACTGACATGTTTTCTAAATTATATAAGCAACACACAGTACAACATGTGTATTTTGGTTGGGTGAGGGGTTGGTAATAAGGGACCTGGACATTGGATAAGGAGCACTGGCCCAAAAGAGGTCCTGGGGTGGTATCTGTCAGCAGGAAGTGGGTGGACGGTGGGGGCTCCTCGCTGGCAGGTGAGCCAGTAGGATACAACAGCAGTGACAACACACACATGTGGAGAGGAATGAATTGGCATAATGACGAAAAAAGGGTAAAGACTAGAAGCAGTGCTCTTCCGAGCACAGGTCTCCACCAGGTGTGGTATGTTGGTTGTGGGTGTGCATTGGGTGGTATTGAATTAGGTGGTTATGAATGAGCGGGGTCAAACGCAATCCAAGGTGAGTGGACAAGTTAGCTTCAGAGACAGTGAAGTGTCAAAAAATGTGTTTGTCAAAAAACAGCCTCATGGTGGCGCTATAAAAGGCTGATGTGAAAAATGCAGGGAAAGGGTTTTTCCTTGGCCTCTAGGGAGTGCGCTTACAAAGTTTGAAACTGATCGGTGGAGTTATAGGTAAAACGACACATTGGCCTGTTATAGCGCCACCATGAGGCTGATAAAAACAATTAAGTGGCATTTCTTCGTCGGCCTAGTGGGAATGTGTGTGTGCGATTTCATGAAAATTGCACTTTGCGTTTGTGATTTGAGGCATTTTGTTCAAAACGGCTCAATCCTACACATTTTGAAAGCCAATCTTAGCCAATCAGGATGGAATATGCAAAATCGGCCAGATCCATGTCGATCACATGACTGTCGAGATACTGCCTACCGATTTGTAGGATTTTTGGACGAAATCTGTAGGAGTAGTGTACAGAAATGTGTTTTGCAAACATCGGCCTCATGGTGGCGCTATAAAAGGCTGATGTGAAAAAAGCAGGGAAAGGGTTTTTCCTCGGCCTCTAGGGAGTGCGCTTATAACATTTGAAACTGATCGGTGGAGTTATAGGTAAAACCACAAATCAACCTGTTTAGCGCCACCATGAGGCTGATTTACAGAAATGTGTTTTGCAAACATCGGCCTCATGGTGGCGCTAGAACAGGCCCATTTGAAAAATGTGGGTCAGAGGTTCTGAATTGGCATCCAGGGAGTGTGTGTGCTCATTTTGGCACCGGGCCAACGGCGACTGAGATTAGGTGGTAACAAACTGCGAGGACGCACGCACGGACGGACACACAGACGCACGCACGGACGGACGGACGGACGGACGGACGGACGGACGGACGGACGGAGGGAGGGGAAAACATACTCCCACCATGCCTTCGGCTGGGGGAGACAATAATTGCCTACTTTAAGCTGAGGGGGAAAAAACATGTAAATTGTGCACAAGTGTGTTGTAGAGATTGCCATATTGTCTTGTCACGAGTGGCTGGCATCTGCCTCGAGCATCAGTCTGTAGCTGCCACGGATGGCACAAGCGTTGGCAAAAGAGCTTGCGCTAAGAAACATCTAAAAAACAATCTATGCTAGCATGTACGTGGTCTAGGCCAGAGTCCAGCAACGGGCCAGGTACCCGTGGGTACCCGACAGATACCCGCGGGTACGGGGACGGGTGGTGCGCGACTAAACACGGGCGGGTGACATTTTATTGTGAAAATCACACAACCACCGAACCACGGCATGCATACAGCATTGTTTCCGCCCTAGACAATGTGGAGCGCACACAGTCAGTTGGCAGCAGGACGCACACAACACACAGACACAACCACAGCACGCACTAGCACGTTGTTAGCCCATGTTCTCATCATAGCAAGGGTGGTTTAAAAGCCTATCTAAAAGAATTAAGAGTGGCAGCCAACCTGGTGTTTATGTAATACTGTATATTGCAAACACTGAGGACGGCGTGCAGGGACGATCGAGTGCGATGCCATTTGGAAGCACGCACGGCTGCACGCTATTTACTTTACTGCATGTAATCACTGGTAGACGGGCGGGCGACGGGTACATTTTTTGACGGGCGGGGCGGATCTGGTTTTCATTTTTATATAATGACGGGTAACGGGTTGGTCCGCGGATCTGATTAATGACGGGCGGGGCAGGCGCGGGTTGTCAAAATTGGACTCGTGCAGGACTAGTCTAGGCAGAAGACTAGAAATGTTATATTTGACCAATGAATGAGAGGAGAGGAGGGAAAATATTTATAGAATACGATAGGATCCCGAGCAAGGTGTGGAGTGCTTCAGTTTTAAACCATCCATTAATGTCTATGACTCTCCCTAGAGACAGGCATGCATGATTGTGCACACACAGAACAGAGTGTGGTGCACGTGTGTGTGTGATGTGTGTTGTGGCAGGGACAAGTCCAAACTCTCCCATTTTGCCAAAGTTATTCTGGTGAGAGTGGAGCCTTGCGTTGATATAAGCAGTGAGCCGTGGTTAACCTGTTCGCTACCGCCAGTCACCATGAACACACACCAAAGGGGGAGGGTTGAGTAGACGGGGAGGGGTGAGAGAAGGTTCTCCATCTCGTCAATAGAGCAAAGCCCTCACACCAACTCATGCTATCTCTGGAGGCCCACGGGCCACTGACCCGGAATAATTGCTTTTTTTGTGGAGTATTGGGCTGGTACCTTGACTTTACTTTAGACAAAACATTGAATGATGCATCATGGGGCTTTGTTTCTGTGGGGCTGTGGGAGGAAAAAGGGCCTTGTTCGTTCTAAGAATGTAATCTCTGCTCGCAGCTATAATAATGAGGAGCTGATGACAACGCAGAGCCTCACGCCTTGACTCCTTTAAGAAGCCCGCGTTTATCCTGTTTTAGCCACCAGCTTCCCCATTCTGGGCTTATCATAATATCGTCGTTGTCGGGCGGAAACCTTGCATCTCCAAGTTTCAAATTTGTACGTTCTTTCGCAAAGCAAAGTCCTGTTTCATCATACAAGGCCATTGCACAAAAGTAGAGAAAACAGCAGATCTACAAGCACACAACGCCTCACGGTGCGAGGCGTTGTGTGCTTGTAGATCGGCTGTTATCACTAGTTTAAATCATTTTAAAAATGATAAATGCGAAGCGAACGGTTTTGGTCATACAAGGTTTCCGCCCGACAACGACGATATACTGGTTTAGATTATGTGTGAATGTTTTGCTCAGGGGGCAGGGGCTGCCCACTGCTACGACATATTAAGATGGGGTTAAATGCAGAAAACGCCTTCTGGGTGTGTGAATGCACCTGGCAAATAAATGAAACAAATAATAACTAGAGAGTGTAGAGTGCATACTGTATGTGTGCAGTATACCGGAATATACCAGAGATAACATTCACAGGATTGAGCATTTTTTACTCTCCCCTCTCTTTCAGTGTGTGTGTGTGTGTGTGTGTGTGTGTGTGTGTGTGTGTGTGTGTGTGTGTGTGTGTGTGTGTGTGCGTGCGTGCGTGCGTGCGTGCGTGCGTGCGTGCGTGCGTGTGCGTGCGTGCGTGCGTGCATGCGTGTGTGCGTATGCGTGTGTGTGTGTGTGTGATGCGTGTGATTTGACTTATTAGACATCATAGAAGAAAAACACATGCCACATGTTAATCAGAGAAACGTCAAGGATATAAACACATCATAGTCGTTAGACTAATTCTTTCCATTTGGTCTGATACAAACAATGCATTACAACAAACAACAGGCAGTACAACAATATACAAAACACGTATTGTTTGTCTGCACGCGTGCTTGCTTGCGTTCATACACACGCACACACAGGTACGTCTTGCTTTTGCTCTTGCACTGGCGTAACCGTATGGCTTTCTGGTCTCTGGTGCATGCGACCGACCAAGGCCAAGTGCGAGCTTTTTGTGTGGAGAATAAAGAATGTAGCCGTTCCACTGTGATGTTTAGATCTCACTCGCACACAGCCACATCTGAATCCATGTTCATATAAGCCATGGTCATGTTTCATATACTCTTTGTACTCTTATAACAGGCTTTTATGGCAACGCTCAATGCTGCACACCCACCACCGGCACACATTTCCTGAATCACAATGGCGAGTGAGAAGCAGAAGTGACAGTGAATTCCAATTTTCCCCGTGATGGGGCCTCAGAAGATTGAAATTCTAATGAATAAAATATAATCACTTCAGCACAGCTTTTGTCAGCCAGTTTCAGCTCATTTTCAATTATAACCCCATCCTCCTTTCCCCCCTCTGTGAATGCATTACACTCAATAATAATTTCAACACAAGTTATTTTTTTCTTCTCCTCCTTTTTCATTTTTTTTCTTCCTTTTTTCTATATGCCCCATAACTAAGATCCAGCATGGACACACTTCTCCTGGATGTTCCCTAGAATCCCTACTGACAAGCAGGCCCATGCTGTTCACACAACAAGTCTGCAATCAATCTCCATACCATAATGTGAGAGCATTTTCTTACCCTTTATTTAATTAGAGGAAAGTTGACAGACCATGCCTGCTGACTCGTCCTTTCACATTCTTGCTCAAGGGCACCTCTGTGGATGTTTTTGAAGAAGATCAGAACACTGGATTGGAATCAAGTTCACTCAGATCTATCATCACCTATAGGTTCATGTGTTTAAATGATCTATTTTTCATTCACCTTCTAAGACCCTGTTCATGCTTCTAATCATGCTCCTAATCGTTTTCTGCAATTGTTCTTAACAGTTGTTATTACAAACCTGTATCTAATGTATTACATAAAGGTTTGTGGCTAGCTTTGGGAGAGCTCTGCTCCTGTCTTGTCTGCCTGCATGGTTGTATTTTGTGGTATTGTTTGTATATTGCAGGGTTCCCCAATTATTTTCCCCAAGGGCCGAATTATGTCTAGGGTACCAAGCCGAGGGCCACAACATTGCAGGGGGCGACGGCGGTGTTCCTGCTACTCCAGCGACAGTTCAGATGTCGTCGTTGTCGGGTGAAAATCTTGTATGTCCAAAACCGTTCGTTTTGAATTTATAATTTTAAAAATTATTTAAACTAGTGAAAACAGCCAATCTACAAGCAAACGTGTGTGCTTGTGTGCTTGTAGATCGGCTGTTTTCACTACTTTTGTGCGACGGATTTGCGAAAGAACGTACGAATTTGGAGATACGAGATTTCCAGCCGACAACGACGATATACTAGTGTTGTTGCTGCTCTTATACCACCATTATTACTGAGGTAGGTGTGGGCCAGACAGTAGCCCCGCGTGGGCCGCAAATGTCCAGCGGGCCGCCTATTTGGGAATGCCTATTGTATGCCTTGTTCATTTGTGCTAAGGATCCCCTCAAAAAGGACATGATGCGTCTCAAGGGGGTTATCCTTCTAATAAAGGTACTATAGGCCTACTACTTCTTTGGGCTTATATGCCTTTAGTGATAGGACAGTAGACTGACAGGAAATGGGGGGAGAGATGGGGAGTGACACGCGACAATGGTCGTCCGGATCGGGAATTGAACCGGCGACGCCTCTATAGGCATCCATGCCTATGTGGCAATGCCTAAGTTTTATGTGCCTGGACCAGTAGGCCATCCATCCATCCATCCATCCATCCATCCATCAAGCCATCAAGCCATCAAGCCATCTTATCCATTTATACGTTGGCCAGTCAAAAATAGCAGATCTATGAGCTTGTACATCAAGCTTGTACAAAATCAGTGAGCAGACTTCTATCCTCAGAGGATGACTGGAGGCGACGATGGAGGGCTCTTCTGAATCCACGTATGTTAATGTGGGACGTCGTGACTGGTGCCCGTGTGTTGGTTCCCACAGCACCAATGTGCTGGCTGGCAGGTCTTGATGTCTTTGGGGCAGTGTCCTGATAGTCTCATTCTCCTTTTTCTCACTCACCCATGGTGATCCCTCATACAGATTCGTATTGGTAACATGTTCACCCTTGCTGATGTTAAGTACTGCACGCAACACATTGCCAATTTGAACAGATCACAGGCATGCTACAGTACTTATTACGTTACCCTGTCTCTCCCTAGAAAACGAATTCCACCCCAATAGTACTTCAAACAACAATCTTATCACCATTATTGAGTTTTATGTTCCTCTCCAGTGGCAGGCGACCACTTTAGATCCACTTATGGCTACTCCATTCTGTTGCCTCCTCAGCAACTTTGAGTTGAAATGGACTCGATGCATAGCTCGTTCCCAAAGCCTCTGAAGTGCATAGAAAACGTTCTCTAGAGACCTCCTGTAATTTACTCCCCAGAAGAGGTTTTCTGCCATTACGGCCATTATGCTGTCAGTTCTGTGTCAAGTGTTTGCTAAGAATCTAGGCTTTGTTTAAAGAGTTTCAGGAATCTATAGAATTTGTGAACATTGATTTCCATGGACACCATGCATGGGAATAGAAGATGACAACTAAGTGGTGGAAGAAGTCACATGTTATAAAAGTATCAATACCACAATGTAGAAATCCTCTGCAAGGGCACAGTCACACTGTACTGATATTCTCCCTATAAGAGTGGATTCTGCCAATGCATTTGAATGGTAATGGCGTGGTTTGATTAATCTTGAACATCTTTCTTTATTTTATTTGTCCGTTTCTGGATTTCAGGTAGAACTCCACAACGGAATGTTTAATTGTGTCATCGTTGTTTGACATTAAAGTGCCTAGTCACACGTGTTTCCACCTCTCTTCCCTTGGTTTCATGTCTCTCACTCAATAAAAGCTGCCTAAAAAAACGAAATGAAAAATTCTCAGCAGGACGAAAGTCAAATCTTTGAGGAACATTTTCCCAATCTCACAACATGACAATCATAGATCATATTCAAGGCCTCTAAAGCAGTCTATACATCACTGTGATCCAGACAGTCAACTGATTCTCAACTGCATTTTCCATCACACAACTTGCGTCAAAATGTTATTTCTCAGGTAATGCTCTGCTCTCTGTAAAACCTTTTTTTTTTCTTTTTTTTAGACAGAAGGAAGGTATAGACTACCACATAATTAGACAGTACTATAGTGCTAAGCATACTGCAGCTAACCTTACGTTCCCTCAGGCAACACATGGAACCCACATAAGGAAACCTTCCCAACATATCCACTCATTCAGGTTTGATTGTTTTTCTATTTATTGGCTGTTAGCTAGACGCCTGCCGTCGCACCGGATGCCAGATGGTTTCGTCTCCTGCCACGAGCTTGCCGTGTCTGCCTCTTTGTGCAAAAAGAAAGTCACCTGATGAAGCAGTCTCTGACATCAGACATTACAGCTTAATTCGTCAGTAAATATGCCACCGAGAAACAACACCTGCTGTTGCCAATCCTGCCAATACAGTGACTGTATTGTGACTTTCAGAGTGGGGCCAGCATACAGCCAGGGTGTCTTAACACACGTGTTTAGGAGTCCAGCTTGATGTTTGTAGTCGAGGGGCCCAGCACAAATCATCCCATGTCTGTGTGATTTAAATGGTTTAGGGTTAGATTTCTGACCTTGTACTGTACGATATCGTGAACCATCCAGACCTCTCGGGTCATCTGGGAAAGGTCTACAACCAAAAAAAGACGTGGGGAAGCAGCATTTAGTTTTTATGTACCACATATCTGGAACAAACACCGGAAATGTCACAGAAAATGACTCTTATTTCTTTCAAAACACAACTAAAGACCTTTATGTTTCCTGCTGCTTTTGATTTAGTTATTCCTCCTCTGCACTGTAACTTTATCTAATACATTTTTACTTCTTTTGTTCTGGGCATCCTAATGTCATTTTATAATTTTACAAGTGTGCTTGCTTGCTTTCTTTGCTTGCTGTTCTGTGCAAAGCACGTTGAAATGCCTTGTCGTTGAAATGTCCCGTACAAATAAAACTGCCTTGCCTTGCGTGTGTGAAAGAGAAAGAAGGAGCGAGGGAGCAGGGGAAGAAGACACGGAGACGGACAGAGGGATGCTGAGGGCGACCGA
Source organism: Nannobrachium achirus (assembly GCF_963921795.1). Lineage (NCBI taxonomy): Eukaryota > Metazoa > Chordata > Actinopteri > Myctophiformes > Myctophidae > Nannobrachium > Nannobrachium achirus. The sequence goes on from NC_137811.1 coordinate 27,508,443, forward strand.
CTGTATTTTTGGAGGTGTTGCTGAACGTGTCAAGGTCATCGCCAGAGCGACCTTAGCGAGGCTGCTGTTGTTTGGCGTGTAGCGTTGATGTGATTCACAGCGAAGCGTACAGCGCATCCTCTCAGGAGCGCGCACCGCTGCAGCGTCTGGAGCCCAAGGTCATCACGTGTGTTCGTCGTTGTCGGGCGGAAACCCCGTATCTCCAAGTTTCAAATCTGTACGGTCTTTCGCAAAGTAAAGCCCTGCTTCATCGTACAAGGCCGTCGCACAAAAGTAGTGAAAACAGCAGATCTACAAGCACACAACGCCTCGCGGTGCGAGGCGTTGTGTGCTTGTAGATCGGCTGTTTTCACTAGTTTCAATAATTTTTAAAATGATAAATGCAAAACCAACTGTTTTGGACATACAAGGTTTCCACCCGACAACGACGATATTGCTTTTCTTAATTGGGAGGCTTCTTTGGCTCTCCAGATTCGCAGTGCTCCTTTTTATTTTTTTATTTTTCTTATTTTTTTGTGGGGGGTTCGGTTTGTTTATTTTGTCTGTGTTTTCCGTTGATTTGCACGGGGCACTGGGGACTGGGAGACTCGTTATGTCTAAAAGGCATGTGTACTCAAGCTCGGAGACCCACAAGAAAGCCCGAAGCTTGTGATTAACAAATACAATATTTGAACTATTTTTTTTTTCTTTCTTTCTTTCTGCTGCTAAGATATACAAACCACTGGCTTTTCTCATGGCTCCCAATCCGCACCCTTTCTTGCGCTCGTTTTTTCTCTCTCTTTCCTTGCCTTTGTTATCTTAGTTAAACTTTAACACTCTGCAGCGTGCCGATAATCATAATCATAATAATTGTGTGTGTGTGTGTGTGTGTGTGTGTGTGTGTGTGTGTGTGTGTGTGTGCACGTGTGTGTGCGCGCACCAAAATAACTGTAATAAAAGTGCAGCACGCGTGGTTTGAGAGCTTTGAGAGTGCTTCACAAACGTTTTCACATCACACCAAATGACGCACGGCATCCAAATGAAACAGAACCGCTCAATGCCCCAGATGCTGCGCGTAAGCAAACTTTCTGCCTTTTCCTCTGTTTTTTTTCATTTTTTTTTTTTCATTTCATTTCCCATCTCCATGGCTTTTTAGCGGAGCAAAAACAGAGGGTAATATCTCCCCACCTTACAGTGATTCGATTAAGCCCCCCTCTCCGTCCCCCTCAGTGATGTAACGTAACTAAGTAGAATACAACTTTCAGGTATTTGTGCTTTAGTATTTCCAATTTCCAATACTTTTACTTCTACTCCACTACATCTCTGATCCAAATATTGTACTTTTACTCCACTACATTAATTTGACAACTTTGGTTACTAGTTATTTTGCAGATATAAATTATAATATTATAACACGTACATAAACCACTCTAGCCCTATTTTATACCATGGCTATTTGAAAATAGCCGATCTGCAAGCTCACAACGCGTCGCATCGGAGAGAGAACTTGGTAGAACTGCTATTTTCAAACATTTCATACTTTTACTTTTCGTCACTGTCGGGCAGAAACCTCGTATCTCCAAATTTCAAATGTGTAATTTTTTTCGCGAAGTAAAGCCCTGCTTCATCAGACAAGGCCGTCGCACAAAAGTAGTGAAAACAGCAGATCTACAAGCTCACAACGCCTCGCGGTGCGAGGCGTTGTGTGCTTGTAGATCGGCTGTTTTCACTAGTTTAGTTGATTTTTTTAAATGATAAAAACGAACGGTTTTGGACATACAAGGTTTCCACCCGACAACAACGTTTTGGTACTTCGAGTACATTTTGATGCCAATACTATCATACTTTTACTCAAGTACGTTTTGAATTCCGGACTTTTACTTGTAACGGAGTACTTCTACATTGCAGTATTGATACTTTCACTCAAGTAGAAATATGTGAGTAAGTTTTTCCACCACTGGTCCCCCCTCCCCCTCCAGTCTCGGCGTCGTGGCGGGGCTGAGGAGGAGGCGAGAATCACAGAATGCCCCTAAAATGAGGTGTCAGTGCAAATTAGGGGTGCCAGCTGAGGCTCCGCAGCAGGCAGGCAGGCGAGGCTGATCCAGGTGGCACGGAGAGTAATCACTCCTGATCTGGCTGCGAGTAAGTGACAGAAATTGGTGCTGATGCTGTGTTTTTGTCAAGGGCCAGCGAAGGTTGGGATGGGGACAGTGGCGTCAGTTCAGAAAAAAGCTAAGGTATGGCAACATGACTGGTGTCTTGCATGCGCGCGAAGGCGCGCGTGCAAGACACCAGTCATGTTGCCATACCTTAGGCAAAAGGCATATATTTATTTTAAGAAGTACATATAATATATAATTATATATACCTGTAATATAATTGTAATACCTTGTTAGTGACCATTTTGTCAAATTTTGCATTTGTAGTTATTTTACTGTAATTTACCAACATAATAACCCGCACAGATAGACAAAGAGACATTCCATGGATTCATATTTAGAACTAACTTTTATCTTCCCCCCTGGACCCAGGGTATGGCAGCTGCATACCCCTGCCATACCCAATTGACGCCCCTGGATGGGGATGGGGATGGGGGGGGGGGGGGGGCTTAAAGGAGTAGTTCACCCCCAAAATGACTTTTTTTCTATTGATTACTCAGGCCATGGAGAGTAGAGTTCAATAATATTTTTTGTTTTTTGTCACATTCCTAAGACAAAATTTTGATTCGAGTAAATATTTTCGAAACGGGTCACCATCCGGAATCAATGGGGGTACATTTACTGTTATCACATTTTTGTCTTAGGAATGTGACAAAAACCAAAACATATTATTGAACTCTACTCTATGGCCTGAGTAATCAATAGAAAAAAAGTCATTTTGGGGGTGAACTACTCCTTTAAGCCCCTTTACCACTGACATGGCCCAACACCACACCACTCCACACCGCCCACTTGTGCCAGGTTTTCCACTACAAGGACCTGGGTAGAGTGGTGTGAAAGTGGCACTAAACGTGGTACTAAAAAGTATCCAATCCAGAGCAGGTCTGAGCTTGGTCAAACAGAGCCAAACACTTCATTAATGACTGATCACTCACTGACTTTTCATTTAGACCACCAGGATATAGTTGTAATGCATGATAATAGATTCTATTTGTGTTATAACCACTGTTATAATCTATTATATTGTATTATAGTTATCATAGTAATACATAAATACTTTAGAGTGTATTATAATTAGGATAGTTGTAATACAATTTTATAATGTATTATAATCACAGTTAAAAGGGTCAATTTGTTTCTTACCGATAGGGGTACTTTTGTGTAATGGAGAATGTAGATATTTGTATGTGGTGTGGTGTGGTGTGGTGTAGTGTGGTGTAGTGTGGTGCTAAAGCTGCAGTCTAAAAGGGGCTTTAGATCCTGAAGAGGCCGCAGGGCTGAGGCAGACGCGATGCCTCGCAGCTCCCAGACCTCACTCCACTACTGATATCACAACACCCCCACCAACACGGAGAAGAAAAAGCCTTGTTTATTCTGCGAGCGTTCGATGAAACCTGTGTAATCCATTTTCTCATCTTTTCAGTCTTGTGTTGTTTGTGTGTTTGTTTTGAACTGTCAGTATTCTAACCGCAGCGCAGGCACTGTCCATTTTAGCCAAGGTCGTAATGACCCAGACGGAGAAACAACCTCAGCTCAGGTTATTGAAGATTCAAGTGTGGAATATAGAGAAAAGAAAAGAAAAAAGAAACCAAGGCAATAGAGAGAGCGAGATACTGTAGAGACAGAAGGAGAGTCGTGGATTAGGAACAGCAACAGCAGGCTGTCTGTCTCGGCGACATGTGCGCCTGCTAAGCATTTTCATTTGTTTGGTCCCCTGATGTACTGTACGCCACAAGATGCTCTCACTCTCTCTCCTTCTCCTCCTCTTCATGTTCCTCCAAACTGAAGAATTTGGGAGAGTGACTGAGATGCCAGGGGGCTTGTACACCCCCTCCCTCCCTCCCCCCCCCCCTTCAGGTCAAGCATCATCTCCTTCCTTTGTCTCCTCCTCCCCCCCTCCTCTTCTCTTCTCTGCAACCAGTGGCGTCACAAGGGGGGAGGGGGGTGGGGGGTCAAGGTGGAGGGGGCCTAAATTATTTTATACATTAGCTATTGAAAAATAGCAGATATACAAGCTCACAGCACGGCACCGAGTGGCGCGCTGTGAGCTTGTAGATCTGCTATTTTTGAAAAGTCGCGAAAATGCGTGCAAATCTTTTTAAGCGAACATTTGTAACTCAAATCTTGCTTCTGGGGGGGTCCCTGGAACTAAATATTTTGAGATGGGGGTCCGTGGCCAATGTACATATCATTTTGGGGATCACTTTACATGAAAAGGTTTGAGCACCACCACTGACATAGAAACATAGGTTTCTTTTAAAAAAAAACTTAGAAGGATTTGAAATATCCAAAAGAATTGCACAAACTTTCACGATTTTTTAAAAATAGCAGATCTACAAGCTCGCAGCGCGGCACTCGGTGCCGCGCTGTGAGCTTGTATATCTGCTATTTTTCAATAGTTAAAGCACAACATAATCAAAGTGAACCCTTATACGCAGGGCCCAGAATTTGGTGCGACACCCCTGTCTGCAACACTCGAGCAGCCTCTCCTCCTCGCCTCTTCACTACCAGGGACGGGGCCCTCCAGTCATGCACATGTCTCCATCACAGACGCAGCAGCAGCACAGTGCACCCCAGAGCTCCCCACTCCTGGAAAACACAAATGATCTGTGCTCACCACGCTCCCCTGCACGCATACTGAGTATACTGACACAGCTCTAGTTGCACAGAGCTAGGAGTAGAAATGCATTCACATTCAGCCATCCATCCATTCATTCATCTTCAACCGCTTATCCGGAAGGGGGTCGCGGGGGGGGGGCACTGTAACAGTTCCAACTGAGGTCTCGATCCAGAGTTCCCTATCCTGAGCAACTTTATCCACTCCCTCTGGGGGGGGGGGGGTCTCCCCAGGCGTTCCCAGGCCAGTGTGGAGATGCAATCCCTTCATATATCTATCGTCTCTGTTGGTTGGAAAACGTGCTGTTTTTCAAAAGTAGCAGATCTACAAGCTCAAAACGCGTCAGGAGATGCGTTTAGGTTCTTCACCACTTCACACAGATTTGTTTAAAAAAAAAAGCCCATATACCCTCTGCGACAGAAACAAAAGTTTGATCACTTCAGGATGTTTCTCTTCTCTTTTTTAATGCAGATTAATCAAATGCTTCTCATTACACAGATGATTGAGATCCAATTATTTGCCGAACGACATGCGTTTTTAATTAATTCGAATTTACATTGCATTGGGCCTGAAATTAATATTTCTATTTTTAATCGAAGGATATCTGGAGGGAGGGTGGCTCTGATTGAATTAATTGCTCGCGCTTTCCACGATTCCAGCTGTGTAAGATCCCCTGCATGGTGTGAAAGACCGCCTGGGGTCCTCCGTGCCCAGTGGGAGCGCTGTCTGGATTCCAGCTGGCAGGGGTCAGGCTTCTGCTATAGACCTTTTTTCCAGAGCGTTGCCACGTAGCCAGGGGCGTCACACCAAATTCTGGGCCCTGGGCCCCCCATGAATGTTAACTATTGAAAAATAGCAGATATACAAGCTCACAGCGCGGCACCGAGTGCCGCACTGCGAGCTTGTAGATCTGCTATTTTTGAAAAGTCGTGTGCAAGAAACTTATGTTTCTATGTCAGTGGTGCTCAAACGTTTTCATGTGAAGGAGCCCCAAGATGATATGTATTTGGCCACAGCTAGACCCCCATCTCAAAATATTTAGTTCCAGGGACCCCTCCCCGGAAGCAAAATTTGAGTTACAAATGTTCGCTTAAAAAATACATATTCAAAGATTTGCGCACATTTTTACGACTTTTCAAAAATAGCAGATCTACAAGCTCGCAGCCGCGCTGTGAGCTTGTAGATCTGCTATTTTTCAACAGCTAAAGTTACTAGGGCCCCTCCACCTTGGGCCCTGGTAACTCAGTCCCACTTTCCTACCCCTTGTGACGCCCCTGCACGTAGCTGCGGTGTCGGCGCACAGCCGCGCACACACACACAGGTTCCATTTGACACACAGTTATGGTTGCCGCTCTGAGAAATGGGTCTATAGGGACGTTCCATGGAAGCCAGCAGTGGTGAAACAAGTAGGCCTACTAACATCTTTCACTGAAGTAAAAGTATCAATACTGCAATGTAGTGCAATACTCTGTTACAAGTAAAAGGCCTTTGTTTAGGCCTAGACTTATTGAATGCTTTAACCAGTGAAAAATAGCAGATACACAAGCTCACAGCGCGGCACCGAGTGCCGCGCTGCGAGCTTGTAGATCTGCTATTTTTGAAAAAGTCGTGAAAATGTGTGCAAATCTTTGAATATATGTATTTTCAAAGCAAACGTTTGTAACTCAAAATTCAAATTTTCACGATTTTTCAAAAATAACAGATCTACAAGCTCGCAGCGTGGCACTCGGTGCCACGCTGTGAGCTTGTATATCTGCTATTTTTAAACAGTTAAAGCATAAAATAATGATACACAATGTGTACCCGTTCTGAATGGGTTAAAATGTCACTTGAGTAAAAGTAGCCCAGCAAGCACGGTCAGGACCTGGACCAATCAGTGACGTCTCGATTGGGGCCAGATCAAGTCAAATCATGACTAGTCAGATCTGGCTTAGAATATCACCTGATTTCAACCAACATAAATCCTGCAGACGAAAACGGACGTCCTGGATTAATCCGGGGGGTTCCGATCGAAGCCAGATCAATATCATAACTAACCTTACATGCTCATATTTCAACTAATCATGACGTCATTTGGCTTGCAGGGAGGCTACAAAAGTAATGTCATCAAAATATGCTGAAAGTAGAAAGTAGGCATATTCATGATGCAGAATGTATGTATAACAATCTTTTGAAAATCAAGCTTGTAGATTGGCTCTTTTCAAATTGTCGTAATATAAGGCTGAAGTGGTTAATGTTTGTTTTATAATAATAATCAAAATCTACAAAATAACCAGTAACTAAAGTTTTCAAATAATTGTACTGGAGTATAAGTAAAAGTATTGGAAATTGTAAATACTCAAAATTGTACTGTACATTTGAGTAAATGTACACCACTGGAAGCCAGCCGCTGGAGACACAATTAGAGTGGACAGAGGAGACAGATTACAGAGCCGGGGTGATACATTACAGCGCTGTCAAAACCAGACATTCAAAATGGCCTCTATGACACCCCAAAATGGCCTCCGGCGTATTGCTCCGGCAGACCTCGGCAGCTCGTCTGCTGCTGAACTGGTCTGACAGCAAGGCCGGGGCTTTTTTAGGCCGCTAGCCTCGCAGGGAGACTCAAAGCCAAAAGCAAAGAAAAAAGCAGTGTTGAATTTATTTGAGCAATACAGCTTCACAGTATAAGTTCCCTTTGGCTCGCCCCTCCAAATCAGTTTAGAAGAACCAGAACTGACCTAATTGGACTCTTGGAGCAGCACATTGTACACGGTTGGGAATGAATGCATGGCGAGAGAGTTGTGTTTTTGTCAGGCATTCGGGAAAGTATTTCTGTGTCTCTCGGTTGCTCTCATTCTCTTTTTTTTTTTACTCCCAACATATGCAAACTCCATTATCCTACAGCGACGTGCAGGCATTTCATATTTTAGAGTTCTTAAATTCAAATCAAGTAATGGTCCATCGAGTTAGAGAACAAAAAGTTGCCAAGCTTCTTTTTTATCCCCCTCTTTTTTTACAACAGACGCGGCAGATATGAGACAGGGCTGTGGAATGCCCTCATTTCCCCAATGTTTAATTAGTCCCACTTTCCTAACATAATGCCTCCATGATATTATTTAACTAATGCCAGAGCTTCACTCACACTTCTCCCTCGCTCTGTATTTTAGAACGAGAATAAAATCGGCTGTAAAATTGCACATTTTGAGAGATCAAATTAGTTCATGTTTGGCAAGATAAATGCATTGACATCAATACATATTACTTGATTACATGCCAAGGTAATGGCACGATGCTGGAATCATGGTGGCCTTAACTGCAGATGTACTGTAGGGGTAAATCTCCTTTATTGACTAATTAGGTACTTCATTATACAGGATTAGATCTCAAACTCAAAGCTGTTTGGTGGTCAAAGGACAGCAATGATCCACGTGACTCAACTGCTATGCACACCTTTAGGTTGCCCTTGTTTTAGTATGTTTTGTTCAGAAAATGTTTGCTGCTCTCTCGGCACTTACTGTACACACAGCACAGATGTGTTACCGGTACTCAAGTACGTTGTTAACTGTAGGCAAATATATATATACTCTTTATTCCGCAACTATTATTTGGAAACTTTAGCTGCTAGTTACTTTATAGATATAATATTATTATTATAAAACATATATTAAGCCCTATATTCTTCAGCTATTGGAAAATAGCCGGTCTGCAAGCTCAAGCTTGTAGATCTGCTGTTCTCAAAAAAACGTTGAACTTCTGAAATGGGGACATTCTGCATAATGAGTACGTTCACTTTTGGCACTTAAATTAGGCTATATTTTGATGCAGATACCTTTGTATTTTTACTCAAGTGCATTTTGAATAACAGACTTTTACCTGTAACAAAAGTATTTCTACATTGTGGTATTGATACTTACTTACTTACTTACTTACTTACTTTCTTACAGTACGTAAAAAAGAAATGTGAGTACTTCTTCCACCACTGCAGATCAGGGGGAGAGTTCCGCCGATTTAAAATGAGCCCAATACGGAACTAAAACTTCCTATGATTGTCCGCTAGTTGCGCTGTTTTCCCCCTGGCCGGTTGCAAAAAGAATTGTTCTCCATTGGATCCCATTCATTTTCCCCTTTCATGTTCTAACCTTAATTAACATTTTTATGAATACTTTATGGTTCCTATCGCTAGTTAAAAATTGCCTTTCAATCATGATGATATGCGTTTTGTGAAAATAAGGTCCCATTTATGTTAAAATTTATGATAAAGTTGCGGGGGGCGTGGCCAACTAAACTGATACCAGCCGGCTGTGTTCTTCTTTGTGTGCTGTATTTCGGGAGGCTCCGACCACATTCTCCCATGTATCCCTGCGGTTGCACGTGACCGTTGGCAGCCAATAGCCTCCTCTGTTTGCATTTCAATCTATGATGGCAACACCCATGCCAAGGACCCATATTGTGTCATTTGCGCTGCATAGAAACCAATGGCTTCGCTTTGTCCTTTTATACATCTTTTATATCTTTTATACTATGCTGCAGATGCGGCTTCTGCACCAGTGTGTACCTGTATACATAGCCACACATGTCTGTACATTTGTATGGGAGGACGGATGCATACAGGCATTCTAACGATAGGCTGCAGCATCTGTTGTGTTGATCATTCCAGCAGTAAATTAACTCCCCTCTTCCTTCAGCGTGGAGTTTCTGATAAGCCTGGAAAATCTCCTTATTCTGCCATCCCTCCGCTTCCTCGCTCTGTTTCTTTCGTTGCCTCTCTCTCTCTCTCTCTCTCTCTCTCTCTCTCTCTCTCTCTCTCTCTTTCTCTCTTTCTGTGGGTCTCTGGGGGTTATCTATCTGGTGGCTGGACAGTGAGAGAGAAACCCACCCAATGGTGTGGCTTAAAGGAAAGGAACCGTAACAGAGAAACACCCGACACACACACGCGCGCACGCACGCACGCACGCACGCACGCACGCACGCACGCACGCACGCACGCACACACGCACACACACACACACACACACACACACACACACACACACGCACAGCTGGGTGTCAGTGTGTCAGTGATAACTTCTTTAATGCAGATAAGTCTCTGGACTGAAGAGAGGAGAAGCTGGCAGAGAGTGACAGGGAGACACCCTCATCACCACCACCACCACCACCACCACATATACAATACCCTCCTTCCTACTCCAGTTGAGCAGAGAGGAGAAGAACTCTTGGACTGATGGACGTCTCTCTTTACACCACCACCACCCCTCCCCTCACAGCCCAGGATGTGGAGGAGCAGGCCATTAAAACCTTTTTCAATTTGGGTGGTCCGTCATGGCATTAAAAAGTTTGAGAACTACTGATTTAGAAGGCTTTTGTAGAATCGTAGAATCGGCCTCAGGTCTTAAAGGAGTAGTTCACCCCTAAAACATTATTTTTTTCCTATTGATTACTCACACCATCGAGACTTTAATTTGATTACAAAAGATTGACCTGCATTGATTCCGGATGGGGACCCAAATGCATCCGGAATCAATGGGGGTAAATTTAATAAAATCAAAATGTCTAGGAATGCGACAAATACCAAAAAATATTATTGAACTCATGTCTCGATGGCATGAGTAATCATTCGAGAAAAAGACATTTTGGGGGTGAACTACTCCTTTAACCGGGAAAGCATCTGTGTCATTTTAGATTTTAGCAATTGCTCTCTGTCTTAATGGGTTAAATAGCAGCTGTTCTACCCATAATGAGAAAGCATCCCAGTGAAATGAAGGAGCCGCTATCAGCGGCCCGGTGCTCGCTGGCTTTGATTGTGTTTAATTCGCTGGTGTTAGCTTGTGTGCGGCGTAAGTACGTAGCCTACATTAAATCATCCCCCTGTCAGCCCGGCCCCTTCCACAACAGATAAGGTGCTAATGTAATATAGCGTATTAAGAAAAAAATCCATTTACTCCTGACATGAGCGGCAGGTTTTTATTGTGGGCCGCCCGGCCTGCGCTGCGTGCACCATCATAGCTCTCTTGGAGTACTTAAAGTACCAAGAGTAAAAGTACTCATTGTGCAGAATGTCCCATTTCAGAAGTTCAAAATGTATACAAAATAGGTGATCTCAAAAGTACAGTACTTGAGTAAATGTAGGGTACTTACAGTAGTTTCTTTCCACCACAGCTTATTTTCACATAACGGCAAAACCTTAACGCGGTGGCTTCATCATGGTTATTGTCTAGAGAACACTTTTTGTATTAGTTATTTTGCTGCAATGATAGCTGTAACTTTTGTAAGTGAGTAATAATTGCATTGTTGATTGTATAGCTAACACCTGTCCGCATAATAAATGGGCTAAATATAATATATTGTTTGACTTTCATACTAAGCTAAATGCCAAATCTATAAATGAATTAATGGACATTTTCATTTTCTTGATTAATGCAACAGTAATTTTAAATGTTAGGCTTTAGGCCATGTTGCTTTTGGGGCCTATATAAGGTCATAAGCAATATGGTTCATTAATGATTATAGCATTATACTGTATGTTGGCTACCAAGCAATAACTGCATTGTTTGTTATTTTCTCTTTGTTGACCACACATGCACATGCACACGCACACAAACACATGCACTCACACATGCACACACACACGCACACATACACTATACTCCTCACATTGCCTCCACATTGGCTTGTGGATGATTATCACTTGTCAGCTTTTGTCTTTATCTGTCAGTCATCAGTATATGCCCTTATATGGTTAAGCCCCCTTGGTGGCCATATACTGAATGGAGCTGACTGAATTTTGTTCGCGCCTGATGCCATGAAGACACATTGAGGTTAGACAGCACACTCCATATTTGGGCATAGCTGCATTGGGAACTCCTTATGTTATGGCTGAGTCATGGTGACATCGTGTAGGTGAACACCGCCTAAGTTGAGCAGATCGCCCCCCGCCCCGCCTCCCCGTTTCCCTCTCTGTCTCAACACTCGCTGGCAGGAGGAGAACGATTTCACCAATCAAGTCTATTTTCTTCAAAGATAGATAGAAATATACTGGCAAATATTAGAGACAATATAACCCTAGCGCAATTTTGCTTTTTTGATGCAATTAGACTACAGTGCGCATTTGAGCCTGAAGTCTATTGTGCTAGATTGTTTTAGGGTTAGGTTATAGGCTCTACTCTGACTGGTGACATGAGCGTGACATCAGATGCCGACCAGTCCTCCCTTAATCTCATTTTAATTGTAAGATAGGAATTGCAATTATCACATATAATTTCAATCAGGCGATTACTCAGAAGAAAAAGTCCTTTTGCACAGAGACGGACATGTGCACCAGAGTAATGAACTTGAAGAGCAAAACAAAGCAGAAGTATTGCACACTGTATTTTTTTTTTCTTTTTTGAGCGGTGCAAACCACTCCTATATTTCACTTTGTAGCTTGTTTAGCTAAAACATTTTAGCACGGGACGATTCATTCATTCATCATCGATTGGCTAATTGATTAACTAAAGTTTACTTAATCAATAAATATTAGAATTGACCAATCAGAAGCTGTTCTACCCATGACGACATGTGTGACCAATCAAACGCTGTGTTGTTCATGGCAATTTAGATCTGTCTTAGCCAATCAAAATCCTGCTGTGTCCATGACGTGTTGTGTGTAATGGCCAGGTTGTTTGTCTGACCCCCGCGTCCGATGGAGTAACCAACATTATCTGTCTCCAAAATCCAGGCAAAGAGGGTGTTGGCTGGGTGTAGCCTGGGATCCGAGACAGCGACCAGTAGTATAGGGTCTACTGAGTAAGGCAAGAATATAGACATGGATACAGAAACAAATACATTAGGGCGATTACGTAATAACTATGACAGACCTATACATGCTGGCCAGATGAATCAGCATCGTCTGCCAGACAGACAGACAGGACAGGACGGTGAGAACAGACAGCATGCCTTCATTCTCCATTGTGACGTGTGCTGCCGGGTGCCTCCAGCTGTGTGTGTGTGTGTGTGTGTGTGTGTGTGTGTGTGTGTGTGTGTGTGTGTGTGTGTGTGTGTGTGTGTGTGTGTGTGTGTGTGTGTGTGTGTGTGCCATCCTGGACACTTTTCCTGATGCGTTGCTGTGCCAACAAGTGGCCCTGCTGGATGTGTGTTTAATAGTTTCCCGCGGAGGGGTGAAAATAGCTTCTGGGCCCCCGTAGCAGCATATGGCTGTCAGGAAAACGTAACCTTTCCGTTGTCATGGTTACTGCCCAGCGAGTGTTGTTTTGCGACACCCAATTATATCACTTTTTTTTTAGTTGCCGGGAGAAAAGAGTTCATGCCGAGCTGCAGATATACTGACCTGTAAGAGCAACGCTGAACGCTACGCATTAATCCCTGTCAAATGAAGCTCCAGGACGTGTCATTGCATGTTTCTGTACGGTGCAGGGCAAAAAACTAAACAAACAAACTGTATTTCAGGGCTGGGATATGTTTATGTCGTCGTTGTCGGGCGAAAACCTCGTATCTCCAAGTTTCAAATCTGTACGTTCTTTCGCAAAGTAAAGCCCTGTTTCATCATACAAGGCCGTCGCACAAAAGTAGTGAAACCAGCAGATCTACAAGCACACAACGCCTCGCGCTGCGAGGCGTTGTGTGCTTGTAGATCGGCTGTTTTCACTAGTTTAACCCTTAAGTTCTGTTCAGATTCACTACACCTTCGTTCTGTTCGGGTCATTTTGACCCGGTGGATATTTGGTTTAAAAAAAACAACACTAATATAAATTTTAACTTAACAAATCATCATGATACATTGACTTTGACTCAATACCAAACAATTCATATGATATATTTGGTAAATGTTTGCATTTCTGCTTTGCTATATCACATTAAACACTGAAAGAGCTAGGCGTTTTTACTGATTTAGCTGAAATCCATGTAAAAAAAACTACTTCATTTAATACTGGGCAATATTGCTCATGCTTATAGGAAGGGGGGGAGGGTTCAGAATGGGGCTTCGGAAGGGGGGTGTTAGAAGTGGGGGTGACTGTGTGTCTGTGTTTTGGCATAATACTGTGTATTTCTGTGCTTCCGGGTCAAAATGACCCGAACAGCACTTAAGGTTCAAAAAATATGAGGGGGGTGTAGCATGGGTGTAGTGCAAAAATATTTTTTTTACATGTTCATCTCAGAAGAATCTTTAAGGCCAGTGAGTTTCAGGTGGAAACATTTTTAACTTCTACCTTTTTTTTCCAAATGAAAATGTAAAACGGGTCAAAATGACCCGAACAGCACTTAAGGGTTAAATACTTTTTAAAATGATAAATGCAAAACCAACGGTTTTTGACGTACAAGGTTTCCACCCGACAACGACGATATATAAGTAGCCTGGGATGAATACCGTTTGCAGTGGAATTAACTTTACATCATCAGGCGCCGGAACCAACCACCTGAACCACCGGTGCCGTGCACCTCCAAAATGTTTGGAGGCGTGAAAAATAAAGGTGTAGTGTGACCGTGTCCTAAAGCGCTTTGGAGGAATCCGCTATTTAACCCTGCAAAGGCCCACTGTCGCTTTTTGGACACGTTTTTATTTTATAAAAAAAAAAAGAGTTTATAAAATGTGTTTTCCGGTTCTTTTTTCCACATTAACGTCACCATTGGATCCTATTGTTTAGTATTACAATGCCATTGGCCACGGTATTTGCATGAATACCCCCCACAGAGGCTAACATTCACACAACTTCAAGATCTCTGGAGTACAGAGCCTGGACGAACAACATCTTACTTTTTCACTGAAGCTATTCCTCACATAAACATAAGTTAAATGCCTGTAATATATATATATATTTTGTGATCATTAGAATGTCTAGAACATGTACATATGTTATTATTGTGAAAAATATCCCCAAAATGTAAATTAGAGCATGATTGATTTATGAATTATGTCTATAAAACCTTACAATTTTCTTTTTTAAACAAACATTACATTTTCCTCTGATTAGGACTCCTACAACACCATCTGATTTTTTTTTTAATTCGGGCCTTGCAGGGTTAAATGCAACCAAGCATTGCATTCTGAAATATTTCACAGCATTTCACACCAAATCCGATGCGTTTAATCATGCGTCACAAAAAACAAAACTAAAAAAAAAAAAAAAACTAAAAATGTGCCAAGCTCTGTCTGCGAAGGCCTTTAGACTAGATTTTGACTGTGCCTGTTTTCCTTTGCTGTTTCCGATACTGGCATGGGGCTAGACAGACATCTCACAAAACCTAATTGAGCTGCGCCTTTGGTGATGTTTTAAGATTTAAAACTACACTTTATCCCCGACACCACTCATCAAAGCATTTGTCGGCCCATTTAATTTGTTTAATGGTGTACACGCTTCATTTATTTTATTTCACTTTTTTTTCAAGTTCATCAATCTTTCAGCAGCTCAGCATACCTTTCTAGATTCTTTTTCCCCCCAGAGATGCATTGCTTTTATCCACTCCCCATAATAGTAGATAAAGGAGAAGTTCACCCCCCCCCCCAAATGTATTTTCTATCACCCAATGAAGCCTCGAATTGATGGAGATTAGTGTTGTTGTCACATTCCTAAGCCAAATAATTTGGCGGGCCAAGAATCCTGAAAACTAACGGAGACTCCGCTGGTCATCAAATTATTGGCTTAGGAAGAATGGGACAAAAACGAAAAACATATTCATGAGCAAGTTATTTACTTTTATCCACAGACCCGCTTCATTCATTTGCTAACAAGTTAATTCATTCATACTGCCACAAATGCTGTCTGTTCATTCTCATTCACTACAAGCTAACTCGCAGATGCCCTCTTAAGCCCGGATCAGAGTCTACGATGGAGAGCTATCCACCGCAAAGTCAGAAAATAAGTGCAGGCCATCATAGTCACGGCCCACGGTGAAGTCCTTTACCCCGTCTAGACCGGTTCAGGTCGACCAATCAGTGAACGGGGTGTAGAGCCTGTCTGTCTGATAGTAAAAACAGAGAGATGTGTTGGGACTCGCGGTGGAAAGCTCTCCACCGCGAGGAATGATGTAACGTTGTAGTTTCATGATTCAAAAAGACTCGAAAAGACTACACCGCGGTGCCGACTATGATCCGGGCTTGACCCACAATGCATCTCAGACGGTTCATTTTCGCAGTCCTCTAGTCTAGGTTCATTTAGGTGTTTAGCTGTCACTATGGTTGTACAGCTGTGTCATTGTCAAAAGATTCCCTCCACCTCCCCGGTCTCCTCCCTATGGATGTAGTTACATTTGTTAATGGTTGATTGTGGATTGTACTGTGTTTCTATTGATTATGATACCTTAAATCATGCAACTGAAGGTTCAATGTTATGTGCATAACTGTAAATGTAATAACTGTTATGCTTTGCTCTGTGGGGGTTTGTGATCAGATTCTGTTTCGTGGGTCGAGCAGGTAATCTGTGATATCACACCAGAGCCAACCACAAAACTAAATGCAATATCATTGCAATACATGGTAAATGGTTCTTCCTGAATAAATGGTTAATGGGTATTTCTGAGCTGAAGTCTCTAAATGAAATGCTACTTTTGACATATGAGGTTTCCAACCGACCCGAGATGATATGCATGAGACCCCTACACACAGAAAAAAATCTATTGTTAAATTAATCTTCATTTATCTGTGTCAAAGGATACATTTGGGTCCATTCATACCCTCTTTGACTTAAATCACCACTAAAGATTTTATTGTGCACCTCCCCAAGGGCGTCACAAGGGGGGGAAACGTGGGACTGAGTTACTAGGGCCCAAGGTGGAGGGGCCTTCATTATTTTATATACTTTAGCTATTGAAAAATAGCAGATATACATGCTCACAGCGCAATTGTAGATCTGCTATTTTTGAAAAGTCGTGAAAATGTGTGCAAATCTTTGAATATGTATTTTTTTAAGCGAACATTTGTAACTCAAATTTTGCTTCTGGGGGGGTCCCCGGAACTAAATATTTTGAGATGGGGGTCCATGGCCAAATACATATGGGGGGTCCTTCACATGAAAACGTTTGAGCACCACTGACAAAAAAAAATCACGATTAAAAAAGAAAAAATAGCAGATCTACAAGCTTGTAGCGTGGCACTCGGTGCCGCGCTGTGAGTTTGTATATCTGCTATTTTTCAATAGTTAAAACACAAAATAATGCGTAATAATAGGTTCCCAGTCTAAATGGGTTAAACCCCCTCCCCCTATGAAGAACATTCATGGGGGGCCCCCAGTGAATCCTTGTACCCAGGGCCCAGAATTTGGTGTGACGCCCCTGCACCTCCCAGAATGTTCTTCCCGCTCCAGTTTGTGTGGAACGCACGATCGAACCAGACAACTCGCTGCTCCAAGAAGTCCCAAATTCAAAATAACAGCGAGCAGGCGTCTCATTTTCATTTTATTGCCCGTCAATTTCCTCCCCTGTGTAATCCTTTTGCGTTAGAGCTCCGA
>NC_137811.1:27530616-27578116 GCF_963921795.1 Nannobrachium achirus
CCCCTGTGTGTGTCACAGGAGACACATTACCCTGTGCCCACCGGAGGACGGTGATCATCAACCTCTCCCACATCACCCACCCAGAGCCGCCCACCAGCCAAGCAACCCCCCAGGACGGAGATCATGCGACTGCAGTACCAGCGGGGGGGCTTGGCTTGGCATGCAGTCGTCTTGTGGGTTGCAGTTCATTTATCACCCTGATGCAGCTCTAATGAAGTGATAATGCATTAACGCATTCGCTGAGGGTGGGATGTGGGGCTGGCGGGGGGGGGGGGGGGGTTATTATACGAGGGGTTTGGCGGAGGGGAGCTGTGGGCAGTGTTGCCATGTCTGCTTATTAGAAGCGGCTTGTCGCTTGTCGACTTTTGTAAAATCTCTTGTAAATATTGGGCACACACACAACAAGTACCTGACAAACTTGTATCTGCACAAACTTACATAATGTAGGTTAAATCTACTCTGGTAAAACTGGCTGTGGGTGGCATAAAGGGAAGAGAGGATGGTTAAAAAGACGGACGAGGGACGAGGTTGAATAATACGCGTTATCAAGAGCGGTCACACCTGCACTCTACGCAGCTCAGGGAAGTAGCTGTTTGGTATATCCTGTGCTGTGCGGCGTGCGTGTTTTCATTTGCATCTGTCAGGGCAGAGCGCGCCCCAGAGTCTTGTCTCTAACGGTAAGTGAAGTGTTTTTTCTGTCCTCGGGTGCCGGGGGACAGAGGGAGGGGGATGTTTGTCCCGACGGAGTATAGGCCTCGTTGTCGTCGTTGTCGGGTGGAAACCTTGCATGTCCAAAACCTTCCTTTTTGTATTATTTTAAAAACAATTTAAAATGGTGAAAATAGACGATCTACAAGCATGTGTGTGCTTGTAGATCTGCAATTTTCACTACTTGTGTGCAATACTTGTATGATGTAAGTAGGCTAGGGCTTTAATTTACGAAAAACATACAGATTTGAAACTTGGAGATACAAGGTTTCTGCCTGACGATTGAAGATATGTTGCTGCTGATGATACGGACGCCACAGAACAGAACCTGCCTGCAAACTAACCACTACCATTCCTTCTCCTGTCACGGAGGGGGAGGGGGGAGGCAACCACCTGGGGCTCGCCAAAGACATGTCTTCTTCACTTCCTTTGGCTGATCCCTTCAGGGGTCGCCACAGCGGATCATCTGCCTCCATCTCACCCTGTCCTCTGCCTGCTCTTCTTTCACACCGACTAACTTCATGTCCTCTTTCACTATACATCCATAAATCTCCTCTTTGGTCTTTCTCTAGGCCTCTTGCCTGGCAGTTCCAACCTCAGTATCCTTCTACAGATATATATATATATATATGTTCTGAGTAGACGATAAAATGACCCAAAAATGTTTTGAAAGTGAAATATAAGGATCATGCCGTGCACATTTCCCTATTTTCGCCAATAACTTGCCCCTTCTCTTTTAAAATGATTCAACTAGCCGATCTACACAAACAAGTTGTGAGCTTGTAGATCGTCTAATTGAACTATTCGAAAATGTTTTTCAAAATAGTAAAAAGAAGGCATAGATGTTCTAGGATAAGGGGTAAGGCACTGGCGAGAATAGGGCTCTAACAAGCCCACAAGCTTTGCTGCGTGTCACTCTCCCGATTGCTCTCGCTTCAGCTTTGGCTTTCACGTAACGCTGCGGTATAGCGCTACACCTTCAAACAGACATTATTATAACCCGGCAGTGTCCACAACCATCACAGAGCCGTTAGCTTATAAGCACACACGGAGAACATATGGAATGTCATGACTCACGAGGCACAACAACGCAACATCAACAACAGTGGATAGAAGCTGTCATTATATGGACAGGCGGCGAGGAGGATGGCCAGAAAAATATCGATCGGAGATGAGGCTCAGAGCTAACATGCTGTGTATTAAAGGCTCATCCTTTGTGAGATAAAAGCAATGGGGGTAGGAGATAATGATGTTTCAACCGAAACCAGCGGTTTGTGCTGGAGGAGGAGATCAGTGGGAGAAGCGGCGCATCATCTGCGGTCTGTGTTTTTTGTTGTTGCCGCAAACATCTCAGCGATTAAAGCGTGTGTCAAGGAGAGAGCGAGTGATCGAGTGAAAGGCAATGGCTACTTTCAAATAGAAAGCATTCACTGTCCCCCTTTTTTCTGCTCTTCTATCTCTCTCTCTCTCTCTCTCTCTCTCTCTCTCTCTCTCTCTCTCATCTCTGTGTTTCTTGTGTCTCTCTCTCATTACAGTCCCAGCAAGCCAAATAACGTCATGACTCCGGTGACGTTCAGAACTAGGACAGATCACAGCCCATATGAGGATGATCTTGACGTCATTACCAGGACGTCATAGGGACTTTTTTGTTTGACAGGATTATTGCTATTGTTTGTAATGTTAGTTGAAATATGAGGATATAAGGTTATATTGTGGGACATATCTGACTAGTTACGATATTTATCTGACCTCATTCTGACCCTCTCTGATGAATCCAGGATGTCCGTTTTCGTGGGCAGAATTTATGTTGGTTGAAATCAGGTGATATTCTAGGCCTGATCTGACTAGTTATGGTTTGACTTGATCTGGCCCCCAATCGAGACGTCACTGATTGGTCCAGGTCCTGACCGTCCTTGCTGGAGTGTGAAAGTATTTCTCCTTCATTTTGTTCCTCTGTCTCTCTCTCTCCTCTGGGAGGAAGATGCAGAGGAGGCTAGAGAGAGGGGAAGTCAGAGAAATGGATAAATGTGGAGGGAGAAGGAGACAATTTACTGTGTAGGTTTAGTAAAAGAGACTTAACTAAAACCTGAATGGAAAAAATCCTCAGTGTTAATTCATCCATTTGTATCTCTGAGAGTGTAAAGATGGAACCAAATGGAACCTTGCTTGGTTACATGGTGTGTGTGTGTGTGTGTGTGTGTGTGTGTGTGTGTGTGTGTGTGTGTGTGTGTGTGTGTGTGTGTGTGTGTGTGTGTGTGTGTGTGTGTGTGTGTGCGCGGTATAAGGCTCTGGCCATTCAGCAGAGGCCACCGCAACGATGATGGGGGCCGCGCAACGAGTGACATTTAGAAAAATGATCAATACTTAGAAAAGCAGTTGTATTACCATAGAGTTTACAGCGGCCCAGGATTTATTTTAGCCGCTGGCTAAGGTAGGATTAAGGGAGGGGGGGGGGGGGGGGGGGGGGGAGGAGGGGGGGAGGGGGGGTTAGGGGACCGCCAAGACGGCCCCGGCTCGTAAAACACCAGGCCATTATCGTCATGCTTTAATGCAGAGCTTAGCATTCAACACATCAATTTCATTCCACCGCGGCTCCAGGAATTCATTTGGAATTCAGCTACTGTTTCATATTACGCTGGGGCAGGCGAGATGGGAGAGAGAGAGAGAGAGAGAGAGAGAGAGAGAGAGAGAGAGAGAGAGAGAGAGAGAGAGAAAGAGAGAGAGGTTCAGAGGTTCCAAGGAAAACGAGAGGCCTTCATTCAAGGTGTAGCGGCAATGGTACTAGTAATGGCTGTAATATTTGCCACACACGCACTCACACACACAAACGCACGCACACGCACACAGGGGCCCATGTTAAGCCACGAGAGGACATTAGAATAAAGCATGGGTCTTCAACAGCGGGTCCGAGACCCCTAGGGGGTCCTCAGAGTTACTACAGGGGGTCCTCCAAATCTTTGAGTGATAGATATATTAACCACTTGAACCCTAGTGTCCATATTCTGAGAACTTTAGTCAAAAATAGCAGATCTACAAGCTCACAACGCCTCGCAGAGCTTGCAGATCAGCTATTTTCGGCAAAGAGCTTTGGTGTAGAGGGGGAAAAGAGCAGACTAAGTACAGTGAAAGGTCAAGTTTATTAAGTATTGACGGTTCAAGCGGTTAAATATCTAAAAACACAAAAAAAATCCAAAATACACTGACAATTGTGCTGTCAAACAATGAAACAATATGAAAAGGTTATGGGGGTCCCTGCTTCATCTCTCTCTCAACTAAGGGGTCCTTGGCCTGAAAACGTTGCAGACCCCTGGAATAAAGGAGTTGCGTTTCTTCAGTACTTTTATTCTCAGGCCGCCACTGGGACTAATATAGGTTGGGACCCGGAACCGATGGAACCGGATCCAACATTGAGGAACCAGGGATCGGTTCAGTCACATTTTGGAACCGTTTCTGACTGGAACCAGGTTTTTTTTCTACGCTGTCAGAGCTGGTTATGTGGACTTATGTGTACAATACCATTGACATACTGTATGGCCGTGGAGTGGACCTCCATCTAAAAAGGTATTGTGCCAGACAGGGACTCCCAGATGAGAAGATTTATATCTCAAAAATAGCTGATGTAGAGCTATTTTTCAATAGCCATATTAAATTGTAAACCCCTGGGGACATTACATTTTGTATAAACGGTTCTATTGTGAAAATAGCCAATCTACATGCTCGTTACACGAGGCATTGCGAGCATGTAGATCGGCTATTTTCACAGTCTCTGTCTCTAATTTGACAATTTGGCCAATGTTTAATTTGTTATTTTAGAGTTATTAAAAAGGGAGGGGCAGAGGAGACCCCACTGTAGACAGAGGAGAGGTACTACAGCATAACACAGGACAGACTGGAAAAAGAAAAGAACGAGCTAAAGAATAAGTGAGAGCGACATGTTGACAGATCCGGCAGCGATGGCTGCCTGTGTGGAACGATGAGGTGTGAAATCCCCAGCGATAGATCTTGTGGACAGACAGGTGGCGTTTATAACTTGGTTGAACAAACAAGCTTGTCAACTCTCAGCTCATATAGTCTGGGAGATTAGAGAGGCGCGAGTTGCTCCATTGACTTTCCCTTTTTCCTTAACCGTCCGACACAAATGAGCCCAAAAAACCCGATGCGTCGTGGAGACGGACGGGCTAATCCACCTGATGGGTGAGAGCATCGACTTCTGTCAAGGCTTTGCATGTGGAGGAGAGGAAACGGCGTTATTGATAAATGCATGCATGACCTGTTCCCAGATTTCAATAAACCGGAGATAAATTGGCGTTGTTTATCATCTGCGGGATGCAATAAAAAAAAAAAAAAAAAAACGAATCAAATGCAGATTGATTTTTTTTTTTTTTTACTGGGGGAATCATTTTGAAAAGGTCAGTCTACTCCTGATAATCAAGCAACCTTTCAGTGTGAAGCCGGCGGCAGCTTATTGGGTCGAAGAAGATGGCTGCCAGTCAAGGGCCATAAATGACTGGCGCTGGTGAAGACGTAGAATGTCTCCCTGAATCACTCAGTTTGACAGACATGATAGCTGTGGTCTCATGGCTGCCGCAGTACATAACACTACATGATGCATATAAATAAGGTTTACATTCATATCATTAACTGCGTGAATCCGTGCGGCACCCCTAATCTGGGCATGTCATAATAGGTAAACATTCTGTGAAATAATACGTTGCCAACGCATTGTGAAATTGCAGCTATTTTTAGCTACGGTACTTCTGTACAAGGGATTTGGTGCAGAGGCAAAAAGGAGGGGACCAAGTACAGAGCCTTGGGGGACCCATGGGACAATGAAAGTATATCATCTCTGTCGAGTGGAAACCTCATACGTCCAAAACAGTTACTTTTCACGATTCAAATTCAAAAGCATCAAAAAGCAGATCTACAAGTTCGTGAATCTGCTACTTTTGATGCTTTTGTGTGACACTGTATAGGATGGCAAAACAGAACAAAACACAAAAAGGTTAGAATACGCAGGTAAGAGGTTTCTGCCCGATATGTAGTGTTTAAGTGGTTAACATCCTATATGTTTTTCCAAGCTCAACCAACAAGCATACTGTAACATCTAATCGCCAAAGCATCATTATGTACAAAATCTTAATTGTGATTATTTAATTTTATATTAACAACTTGAACCCTACTGTCCATATTCTGAGAACTGTAGCCAAAAATAGCTCGGCTATTTTCGGCAAGAGCAGACTAAGTACAGAGTAAAAGGTCAAGTTTATTAGGTAATGATGGCTCAAGTGGTTAAATATCTGAAAACACAAATTGACATGAATCCAAAATACACTGATTTTGTGATGAGACTATATGGAATCTATGAAAAGGTTGTGGGGGTCCCTGCTTCATCTCTCTCTCAACTAAGGGGTCCTTGGCCTGAAAACGTTGAAGACCCCTGGTTTAGGTGGACTAACCAAAGGGAGGTCGAACCAATGACCATAGATGTTACCAAAATGGTATTGATCCTAGGCTAGGTATTGGTTAGACATCAGAGGCCGCTTGACAGCTGCAGTAAACCACGCTAACGTGTGAACGTGTTGTATTGTAACGTTAGCATAACCCCTCAGCTCCTCTGAGCCCTGACCTCTGACCCTAGCAGCGGTGAGCCGACAGCACCAGGTTAACCTGCCATGCTTTAACCTGTGATGCTTTAACAATTCAGCCTCGCTTCAAGCTGCCTGGTTTCAGACCTGCACATCACAGCCCTTCATGTATTAGTAAAGACCAAATGGGCCAGAGCCGTCAACAGCACTGAATAATTCATCCTCCTGTCTAGCTAAATCTTTAAAAAAAAAAAAAAAAAAAAAGAAAGTAAAAAAAAAAAAAGCCAGCATCAGCAGCACCCACTGGACTCCAAAAGGAGCGGAAAGGTAATTGAAAAAGCGAGAGAGTGTTTCATGTTCACGGTTGTCACTGAGCAAAGCAGCTATAAAGTAGAAATGTTACATTTACTTGTGTGTAAATATATAATATATATCGTCACTGTCGCGCAGAAACCTCGTATCTCTAAGTTTCAATTTGTAAAATTTTTTCTCGCAAAATAAAGCACTGCTTCACTTCAAGGCCGTTGCACAAAAGTAGTGAAAACAGCAGATCTACAAGTTTAAATCGTTTTAAAAATGAAAAATGCAAAACGAACGGTTTTGGACATACAAGGTTTTCACCCGACAATGACGATATATACACACACACACACACACACACACACACACACACACACACACACACACGCACACACACACACGTACAAACACACACACGCACACGCACACACACGCACACGCACACACACACGCCTGATGTCACAATACCGGTGTTAGCTGACTGACGTCATCTAGTGTTGGGCACTGAAAGCTGAACACACGACAACAGATGTGCCATTTCAAAACTTTACACGTCCTGCCATTGGCAAGACAGTAGATCTTCAGGGGATTTGCGGAACATTAAGCTTGTAGATCAGCTATGTTTGCTATTTTTTTACCGGTACCTTCTCTGACTTGAAATCTACCTATGGAAATGGATTCTGTTTTCAATTGGAATGTGGCTTCTTGCCATTTACGAGATTTCTGCAAAAATACACACCATTCTTCATAAACATTTGAAAGGCAAAACAGGGAAAGAAACCTGTGGAAGAAATGTACAGTATTTGCAGGAACTGAAGAAAATCTGTAAATTTGACTTAATCTGGATTCTAGCTGTGTCACCATTACGGCCCTCCCCTACAAGTTTATCTGCCGGACCCTCGTGGTCCACAGGTTTCCAAACGTCGGGACCCTTTTGTGGGTTTGTGGGTATCTCGTTTTTTTATGTTTCCTAAAAAGACTGAAAATGGCAGATCTACAAGCTCACAATAGCTTGTAGATCGGCTAATTCTCATTAGTTTGGGTCCTGCGGGGATAGATCAAATTTCACTTTTGGTGCTGAAAGAGTTTGGGAACTATTGCGCTCTGGTCCCAACGATATCATGCGTAAAGGCCAGGGACGTGCAGAGACTTTTAGAGAGGCAGGGGCTGCAATTTCTAAAAGGGCCTTTTGGTGAAAATATCGAAAATAGCAGACCTCCAAGCTCACAACGCGTCGCAGCATGACGTATTGTGAGCTTGGAGGTTGGCTATTTTTGGTGCGTGATAGCACACTGAACTAAGCATAATCAAGTCAATGATGGTGATGTGGCGTAACGGCATGTGTTTCTATACAGAGAGGGCAATTCTTTCAGCATAAGACATTGCGTTCAAGTTCAGGAGAGTTTGGACATGGCAATTATCTTGAATGCTGCCTTCAGGTATGGCTTGGAAAGTGGGGCATTTTAATTTTTTTCACGAAAACTGCTTTCGTGGTCTGGATAGGGCACTTTTTAGAGAGGGATAAAAGGGCAGGGGCTCAAGCCCCCTTTGATGTCTATGCGTGCACGTGCCTGGTAAAGGCTCACTTTCCTCTGAAGAAGAGAGAAAGAAGAACAGCGTAGAGTTCCGGGTCTCTTCCTCCCCTCGGGTCTCGCCCAGCTGTCCCCGTTACAACAACGAGGTCATGTCATCATTATACCACCCGCCAACCTCCTGTTCCGACGCCCCGCCATAATCAGAGACATTGGACTCCCCGGCTCAATCATTTCTGTCAGGGGCAAATAATTACTCCGCTGCCATGTTAATTAAAAGTTGGCTTGGTAATTAAGAGTCATTGTTTACTTTACCTTACAGGGTTCGGCATTGGTATGCATGCCATCACTCAGCTAGTCCTGTTTTTCTTTTTTTCTTTTTTTTTCAAGGCACAGATCAAGGCTATGGGGGCCTGTCACTCTATCCCGTGCTTTTATTTAATGTTGCCTTCCTGTCAGAGAGACAGGAGGACGGGGCCGCAGGGGGGAACCTCTGCAACCAACCAATTATCCTCTGTTTGCCGATTGTCCGGCGGAGGGACGGACAGCACGACAGCCTCTGATGTGATGAAGACCTTCCCGGGGGGGGCGGTGAGGAGAGAAGTGCAGAAGGGATGGCAAAGTTTTAGGAGGGTCAAATGGAGGAGGGAAAGGGCGTACAGGGAATCAGGGATGGGGAGTGTTATAGAGTGATGGGAGAGATGATGAACTACACGTATACTACAGTGGATCAGTGGTTCTCAACCTTTCCAGGCTGTGAACTCCCCAAAATAATCATATTTGAACTGGGTGACCTACTACTGATAAGCACTTGGGACGGTGGGAGTTGAAGCATTATATTTAGTTTGACTCGGTTCCATAGATAATAGCAGAACTATAAGCTCACGACGCCTTTTTGCCTTTTCTCTTATTATTTGACAACTTGGCCAATGTTTCACCAGTTTTATAGTATAGTTTGTTGAGTACTTTTGATGCAGTAATGTTCTTTTACATTTTGTATTTATAAACAATGGCTATAAAAGTACAAACATGTCAAGATCACAGGCAGTGCTCTCTTTGACGTTACTGACATAAAATGGTAATCGAACTGCAATGCAGACAAGCAGTGTTATTACATGAACTTAACGGTATGGACAATTCAGCAATTATCTCTATTGGTGGTCTAAGTCTAGTAACCGAGTTTCGAGACGGTACCATGCTGCGAACTGGAGTTACAGCTGTTTAAAGACCAGCCAATAGGAAGACAGAGGAGGGACCCTTTTGTGTGTGTGTGTGTGTGTGTGTGTGTGTGTGTGTGTGTGTGTGTGTGTGTGTGTGTGTGTGTGTGTGTGTGTGTGTGTGTGTGTGTGTGTGTGTGTGTGTGTGCGCGCGCGCGCGTGTGCGTGTGCGAGCATACACTTTGAGAACCGGCGACGGACCCCTGGAAACACCTCATGGACCCTCAGGGGTCCTCGAACCACACTTTGGGAACCAGCAGGAGTATAAGTAACAAAAATGGAAAGTAAAGTAAAAAGTACCTCAAAATTGTACTGTAGGTACAAGTACTTACTACTTGAGTAAATGTACTTAGTTACTTTGCAGGCAGCACCACTGAACAGCCAATGACTGAGAGGCTGGCCATCGGCAGGTGTGATAATTATCAGAGTGCAGAGGGACATGGGTTGATATTAATGGTTTTAACTCAAAATGTATACATCACACAGCTTAGATCTTTGGATGGGTCTGTCCTCCTCTCTCTTCACTCTCTCCAGACTTACTAAACCCATTGGAAATGCATTGGTGCTTAATGTTAAATATTTCAAAAACTACAAAACATTTCAAAAAGAAAAGTACAAGCAGACGTCTCCAAAATAAGCAATGTAAGTATGGGAGTTGAATCGTGACAACGTTTTTGAGGAGATACTACTATGATAGATAGTCAAATGGGTTACATTCAAGTCAATGGGGGTCCAGCAACATGCGCCAGCAATTTATATCAGCTCGCACTTATTGAGGGTGAAGAATGCCCCATTGGATGTACGTCACCGAGAATCATGCTTCCTCATTGGCTAAAAGTTGACCTAGAAAGAAATAAAGTAGCACTAGTACTATAGTGTGTTTCCCTGTTGGGCAATCACACTAATAATTTCTTTCTTGAGGACATATTTAATTCTCTGCTCGAAAGGTGTATTTTGCGGAGAAGGTGGAGAGCTGAGAGGCTTTCCACGTACAAACTATTAATAATAACGAATTAATTGTGCCAGCAGAGTGCGCAAGTACTGCGTTTGGTGGCATATCTGTTTGTGTTTACACAAAGGGACCAGCATTCTTGGTGACGTCACCATCAACAAGTGCGACCTGATGCAAATAACAAGGTGCCACATACATTCAGACAGCGCTGAACAGCACCGATCGCAGTACTTTCTCACTCTGCTGGTGCGCAAGTAGGCCATATATGGCCACGAGTGCACAAGACGCAAGTTGGCACCTGGACAGAGTGCAGTCTAGTTTCTAGTGTGACAGTCTGTGCTACATCAGTGTTACGTCACAACATAAGACTATATCCTGCAGCTACTATATACAGCAGCTACCAACAGGAACTATGTAATGTGTTGTAATAGTGTAATGCCGTTCTTACTACTACCATTGTAGATTTATAATTTATATATCAGAGCATGAACTGTTTATATTAGTTCAATCCAACTGGCATCACAATGGGAGCCTGCTTGGCTGTATGTTCCCTTGCCAATTTGGCCTCCTGTTTATGTGGATCGGTGACATGCCTGCTGTGTCGCTGCTGTCCCTCCAACAACTCCACCCTCACACGCCTCATTTTCGCCTTTTTCCTGCTGTTGGGGACTGTGTTGTCCGCCCTTATGATCTTCCCTGGAATCGAGGTGCATCTCCAGAAGATCCCGGGCTTCTGCAGTAACAGTGACAATACCATACCCATACCCGGTGTAGAGAACCAGGTGAACTGCGACGTCATCGTGGGCTACAAGGCCGTGTACCGGATGGGTTTCGCCATGGCCTGTTTTTACTTCCTCCTCTCTGTGATCATGTTCCGGGTCAGGTGCAGCAAAGACCCACGCGGCGTCGTCCAGAACGGGTTCTGGTTTCTCAAGTTTCTCGTTCTGGTCGGGATTTCGGTGGGAGCATTCTTCATCCCGGACGGAATGTTTAACACTGTGTGGTTTCACGTCGGAATGGCGGGATCCTTCTTCTTCATTGTCATCCAACTCGTTCTCCTCATCAACTTTGCTCACTCGTGGAACAAGTCGTGGGTGGAGAGGAACGAGGAAAGCGACAACAAACGCTGGTTCGCGGCCCTGCTGTCCGTCACCCTCCTCAACTATGTCCTGGCCTTTGTGGCAGTGGTGCTCTTCTACGTCTACTACGCCCGAGCCGACGAGTGCGTCGAGCACAAGGTCTTTGTCAGCCTCAACCTCATCTTCAGCGTCGTGGTCTCGGTCGTCTCCGTCCTGCCCAGGGTGCAGGAGGCTCATCCGTATTCTGGTCTGCTGCAGTCGTCAACCCTAACCCTGTACACCATGTACATCACCTGGTCTGCCATGAGCAACAACCCTGACCAGGCTTGTAACCCCGGCCTGCTCCCCGGGAGCGGTGGGGGCCGCGTGCAGTGGTGGGACGCGCAGGGCATCGTCGGCCTGGTCATCTTTGTCTTTTGCACGCTCTACGCCGTCTTCAACACCTCCACGAACACCACGGTGAGCAAGCTGACCTCGCTGGAGGCGGACACCGACTCCAGCGACGAGGCGGAGGCGGGCGGCGAGGACGGACCGCGGCAGGCCCTGGACGATGAGCGGGACGGGGTGGCGTACAGCTACTCCACCTTCCACTTTCAGCTCTTCCTGGCCTCGCTGTACATCATGATGACCCTCACCAACTGGTACCACCCAGACACCGCCGCCCAGGCCATGCAGACCACCATGCCCACCGTGTGGGTGAAGATGGCCTCCAGCTGGCTGTGTCTGAGTCTCTACCTGTGGACCCTCATCGCTCCGCTCATCTTCCCGGACCGTGATTTCAGTTAAGCCAGCTAGGGATTCTCAACCTTTTTGAGCGGTGGTAAATCACTCCATAGAGTGGCTGTGCGTGTGTCTGTAGCCTTTTTCCTCAGCGTTTTGCCATAGCAAAATGTGTGTACGTAGCATCATGTTTGTCTAGTGATGTCATATGTTGTATGTCTGTAGCCTTTTTCCTCAGCGAATTGCCATAGCAAAACGTGTGTGTGTAGCATAGCCTGTACATCCTAGACTCAAATCCTAGTCTGAAGACGTTATGCAAGCACGACCACCGCTCACTTCACATTGGGTGTGATTTTTTTTAGGGCACAGACCCCCATTTATACCTTTCTTTACCAGCTTGCAAAGCTGGTCAATAGATAGACAGCCGATGACATCATCAGAATCTCCTGCAATTTGCATTGGAACATTGGTTCCATTTCCATTGATCCAAGCAAGAACACAAGCAGGTGATTGATTGTTAAAATAAACACTCTATTTTCACTAGATAAACTTCTCTAGATAAACTTTTCCGCTGCCGTTGGAAAATTATGGAATCAATGGGAATGGGAATCAATAGGGAATCAATGGGAGAGGGAATCAATAGGGAATAATTTGGTCGAGCTTCACAAGACAGTTAGCTTGCTGCAGAATATAGTCACATCAGCAACCACACTTGCAATGTCCAATTGCATCTTTCTATTATTATTATTAGTGGCAACACACTGTAGTTCTGGGGAAACTTTATTTTCACTAGCTAAACTTTTCCGCTGCCATTGGAAATTGATGGAAACCAGATGATTTGTACACTGTCAGAGTTAAAGGGCAATTTCAGGCTAAACCATATACATCGAGAGAGGAAGAGTGAGACACCTATGGTCACATAATTCTACAGGTCACAGGTTTCAGCATGGTTTCTTGTGTGTTGAATGAGCATTAGCTACAGATCGTAGCTCGTTACATGGCTGCGTAGTAGCTACTCTACTTCTTGTGGGCTCGCCTGAAAGGCGAGAACACTATGTTATCTTCATTATTTATTTATCAAGGTCTGCCATGACAGTACAAAGGCAGGGCCCTTGGCCAATGAGGTGCAATTGAGGTGCGGAAAAACATCTGGGAGTGGTGTCAGCTGGAGTATTGGTTGAGCTTCACATGACAGTTAGCACGCTGCAGAATATAGTCATGAGCGAGCCCACACTGTTTCGTAGGAAAAGTATTTCTAGTTATTATTATTATTACACTTATTATTAGCGTAGTTACGTAGCAAAGGCTCATTCAACAGCACGAGACCAAGGTTTTTCTCCAGTGTGTATACGCTGGTGAATCTTCAGTTGACTTAACCAATTTTAAGTCAACTGATTATGCTGGTGACTCTTCAGGTGACTTAACTGACTGAAATTCTTGTCACACTGTTTACATATGTGAGCTTCCTTCCCTGTATAAGTCGGCTGATGTGTCCTTGCTTCTCCTGGTTGAGTTAAAGTCTTGATAAATATTTGATGACTGCAAGATTTTGGTTCATCTGTGTCTCCTTGTTCCTGGCTGTTTACTATGCCGGTTATTTTTACGTTGACACCAGAGCCCTGATCTGAGGGATCTGTCCATTTATGGGCATTTGGCAGTAGACGTCATCATGTCTCGATTGAGATCTGAGGTTCATAGGGACCGAGTTTTAGGTTCTGTCGGGTAATGGACAGATTACTTAATGCTCTTCCTGACTCCCTATGCTTTTATCCCCTCACACGATACTGAATTCACACACTGGATCCTCTGTGGAATGAAGTTAATTAAAAATATCTTCAACTATTATACATGTTGAGCAGAGCTCTGGTCTGACCTCAATCACACCACAACCGGTTGCCGTGCTTGCTGCATGCCTGACACCGATGTGTGAAGGCAGCCACCCCTCCATATTTGGGCTAGAGTGACGTCATCAATATGACATCACCACCATGATGGAAGAGATCATGATGCAAGAGATCCACGTAGATGCCACGCCGTTATTAGACCCAGTTTATTTATTTTGTCATTCGGTACTTAGTGTGGTTGCTATAGGCAACACACTATTGTATTCCATTGGTTCTCAACCTGTGGATCTGGACCCCAGGGGGTCCTCAAATTATGTTGGGGGTTCCCCAGATGATTAACATTGTTTTCTCACTCAACAGTAAACAAACCAACATATAGTTTAAGTGTATAGAGGATATCTGCACATTTCTAAAGTGACAATTTATGGACTTTTTAATACCTCTAAAATTACAAATTGTGAAAATAGCTGATCTACATGCTCATCGGCTATTTTCACAAAATGTAATGCCTCAACTGTTAGTGCTCGTCAGGGTAGGGGGTCCCTGCAGTTAAAATATGATTATTTTGGGGGTCGTGGCCTGAAAAGATTGAGAACCACTGTTGAATTCAGTCAGAGAATTATTTTCAGAAAGGGAACCTGTGTTTTGTCAACTTTTTGAGTGATGTTATCCAGGTTGCAACAGAAAAGTGAAGCTTTTGGTCATGCTTAACTTGACATCACACTCCTCTGGACTCGTGTCAGTGCAACCACAACTTGCAATTTCCCAGAATTGCACCTTTCAAGCCAATTACATTGTCAAGTCACTCCCGAGATCGCTTGCGTTTCATTTTGGGAAGAAAAACACGTTTTGGTATGAAACGGTTACATTTCGCACATTTGTGGCGCCCCCTATGTGTCAAAGTGGAAATGCTTTTGGGGATTTGTTGAGTGGATGACCCTTGACATGTGATTTGGTGTTGACTGGGCGTTTTGTTAGTGATTTTTGGCCTTTTTTTGTGAAACATGCTGGCCCCCTTTGGAAGCCTATTGTGGACGAACGATATGGACTATTTTTGGGATGTCGCTTGAATATGTTTATCACATGGGTCCAGAGAAAATATGTATGAAAAGGAGCAAAAAGTGAGTTTTGAAGAAAATTCTAAATCCATCCTGATGCAAATGGGCGGAGCCTATATGGGGAGATGCGTCATGACATTTTTATTTTCTGACCTACGGTTCAAGAGTTAGAGATAGGCCAAAACGTAAAGTGGGCCGTGGCATGGCGCCACCATGATGCCGACTGATGTAATTATCTTTGAGGCCGACTGATGTAATTATCTTTTCATACATTTTCGTAATTATGATGAACCTCCTTACCGTTTCCGAGAGAAGAATAGTGGAATGGGAGAATATTAGTGAATATTTTTAGCCATTGACTTATAATGTGGAACAATTCATTCACTAATAAATTAATATCAATTAAACTATAAAACTTTTCTCACTAATAATGAGGCGAACATACATGAATAAAAATAATGTGAGGACCCCCCAAGTTGAGAACCACTGCATTAGATAAATAATCTTGTGAAAAGAACGAGGAAAGATGGGCAAAAAGGAGGTGCAGTTGTTGAGAGAACTATAGGGAGACAGACGGGCTAAACTAACTCACTTACAGGAGAGCAGAGATACGATCTCAATGGGACATCGTAAAGAAACACTGATTGTCCACTAGCCACTGTTGCATATTTTATGAGGTAAAGAGAGAGATCTCTCTCGCCTGGTTGGTTTATGGTGCATGTCGCGCACGCATGCACGCACTCATACATATATAAGTGACTCATACTTCAAGCGTTCCGATGCATATGGTGGCGGTGGGTACAATGTGGGCCATGTGTTTCTCTGATTCTCCGAAAGCCTGCATTGCAGCTCGGGGATGCAGTTATCATTTTACTGCTGTTGTAACCTTTTGGGAGTCAAGGGAAGGGGCTGTAAAACATAATATAGAGACGCCTTTTAAAAGGTGTCTACCCCATTTATAGAAACCACCACCATGTGAATACTTACCACCTGCCCAAGGTCGCCTTGAGGACCCGGACGTTCTGCCAGGAAGACTAGACTCACAGGAAGACAGCTTGAACATATGCCTGATTTATACTTGGTTGTTGCATTGTGTCATGTTGCGACTTGTTGTGAGCTTGTAGATTGGCTATTTTAGGCGCACGACAGCAGCACACACTACGAAGTTGGAATTAATCAGACAACTACACTTAACTACTTGAACCCCAGCAGTGTCCAGATTCTGGGGGGAACAATAGCCAAAATGCTTTGCGACCGACGCAATGTGAGCTTGTAGATCATCTATTCTTGGTTGAAGAGGTTTGGTGTAGATGGAAAAAGTGGTCAAAGTTGTCCAGATTTCTAAGGGGTTTAAGTAGTTAAAGACATATATTTGTCCATGCTTGTCCCTTTTTTGACAAACATTTTTTAAAGTTCAAAATAGCCGATCGCCCGATCTACAAGCTCACAACGTGTCAATGTAGATCGGCTATTTGTATTTTAAAATATTTTCCAAAATAGTAAAAAAGGCAAAGAAGTTTAGGGATATGGTGTAAGTAAGGCACGGACAAAAATAGTGCCCATAGTATGTATCTGCCTTGGTAACAGTGGGGTGATAAGTCTATGGCAAAACGTCACAATCACCTTCTGTCTTGATCTATACGAGTAGTATCGCTGATCTGGTGACAGGGTTATAGTTATTGTTCCTTGCAGAACATTCTCGCATGATATCCGCCTGCTGGTTCAAAATGAATAGCTTGCGGTACCTGAATGAAACACAGTGCTACTAGAGCCTCCCTGGTCTACCGGCTTGTTTGTTCTCCGTGTGCTGTGGCCTTGAGAATGGCCGTATTCAGTCATCGCCTTGGCAGCAATCTCCGCTGGCGGCGGTTCTGGGCACCACTCTGATGGTGGCTGGGGAAGACATTACGCGTCCCCGACTTCACGGCAGGGGGAAGATATTAGACGTCCAGTATAACGGGAACAAACCTCTGACAAATCTAGAAACAGCCACTGGAAGCTGCAGCATAAATCTGGGGTTCATTTTGTTCTAGGGGACTTTGTGTGTGTGTGCGTGTATGTTTGAGGTATTCTTTACTTTCTTTGGTAGTTCCCATTTGCAATACTTTTACTTATATCTCTTAAACTTTTTACTCCACTACAATTATTTGGCAGGGTTTAGCTTTAGTTAGTAGCTATTTTGCAGATTTAAGCGCCATTCCCACCGGACACGGTAAAGATAACTATAAGGATAATGGACAACAACTGCCGTCCTGTTGTCCTGCTGCCGACAACAGGACGCTACCATCCACCAAGATATCTTTATCTTTATTGTGCCCAGTAGGAATGACACTTTGGATTATTATCACAACACACATTAACCACTTCAGCCCATTCATATTTGAGCCATTTGAAAATAGCCAATCTACAAGAATGTAGTAGTAGATCTGCTATTTTTGAATACATTTTGAACTTGTGAAATGGGACATTCGGCACAATGAGTACTTTTACTTTTGGTACTTTAAGTATATTTTGATGCCAATAATTTGACTCAAGTACATTTTGAATACAGGCACTTTTACTTGTAACAGAGTATTTCTACATTGAATTGATACTTTTTTTTTTAACTTAAGTAAAACATGTGAGCACTGTGTGCTTTCTAAAATAGAGGTGGGCGAGAGCAGTGAATGTGTGACTGTGACCAAGAGAGAGAGAGAGAGAGAGAGAGAGAGAGAGAGAGAGAGAGAGAGAGAGAGAATGAGAAAGAGAGAGCCCGGTAACGAGGCCAGCGACGAAGGCCTCCGAGGGACCAATTTCCCTGTGTGTTCCGCAGGCCCTGCTGCATCTCAGCCTTTAGCTGACGAGTACATGGGAGGGGAAGGAAGAGTCAGAGAGATTACAGTAATTGGTGCATGTGTTAACAGCCAGCCATACCTGTACCTGCTGCCACAGTCCTTTTTTCTCTTAAAAAGATTACAGTGATTTGTCAGTTCTGCTCCACTTTGGTTCAATTTCAGGCACAACCGAACTGATAGCCGACGAGAGAGAAGAAGACAAGGAGAAAGTCTCCAAAAGGAAAAGGGCAGATAGAATGTCATAACGGAAAAAAATGTTCAGCTGATTTTATTTGGCAGCAGAAAAGAAAATAGAAAAAGGAAAAAGAAAAGGTAAAAAAAAAACACACCTCTCCATCCCACCCACCCAACCCACCGACTGACCTAATGTCCTTCAAGGTCACAGACTACCCGGGCCGGCCGACCCCAGGCACCCTCGCCTGGCTGAGGACCGCGCCGATGCAAACAGCGGAAGGTCTCATTATAGAAGTCCACCGGGAGAGGAGAGGTTAGGGCACGGCACAAACAAGATGTGACCAGCAAGACAGAGTGGAAACTAAAGAGAAACCTGGTCTGTCCATGCACACACACACACGCACACACGCACACACGCACACACACACACACACACACACACACACACACACACACACACACACACACACACACACACACACACACACACACACACAGGGATAGTAGGATACAGTGGAGGTCCACGGCCCCTGCCGATACACCTCAGACACTCCCGGAAAACAAGAGCATTGTGCGGATAACTCTGCAGAGGTCATGGCTCTCCGGTTCTATTGGAACACACCGATGGGGAATAGAAGAGGGCAGGAGTGGACAAGGCTCTCCACGGCGAGCGTGGCTCAGATTCTAAAGGAGCACTCGCCGTTTTCCAACCTTATTTCATATAATTGGACCTTGCTGATGGTCATTACAAGATGGCGCGGTGACTGTGGGCAGTTCAGAAACCTGCCTAGCGGTGACATCAATGATGAATGATGGGGATTCTGAAGCTAATAGTCTTTCTCTTCCTGGAGAGTTAGCATGCTGAAAATGAAGCCATTGTCTTGTATTAATTGCATTTTTTTTTTTAAGTTTGAAATGTTATTTGCAAACCTTCCTACTGATGATGGTCATGTTTCTGAATTGTCCACAGCCCTCCTCTGAGACATAGAGTGAGTAGACTCACTCTTGCAGAAAAGGTTGTCCCTTTAAGATTGGATTCTGTTTATCCACCAGCAGAAGCATGTTTTACAAAGTACACAGGTGCAAAACTGTAGCCTGGGTGTTCGCTCCGTTCCGCGATTTGTTTTGTCTCTCAGCATCACAGTCTGGACAGACTTGTATCTCCAAGGGGAGGTGGGACATAGAACGTGGCTTTCCAGCCACCATGGCTTCCGATTGGTCTGTGGTGTGGTGCGGAACAAATACACCTGTGTGTATTGGCTGGCTGATGACGTAGCTACCCTAACCCTACTCTGATTCACTAGAACCAGATCCGTAACATCCAATCAGCAACGACCTCGCCTACGTCAAAACGGACGTTCAGAAATGCGAGTCAACTGAATCATTTCCAGACTGTGATGCAGAGGGACAAAACAAATCACGGAACAGAGCGAACAGGCTGGCACCCAGGCTAGCAAAACTGCTCAGATTAAAAGGAACTACAGATTTACAAGGGTAAAACTATAACCTGTCCCACGTTCAACATGATGGTGAGTAAGAATTCGGCTTTCCCGGAAATGGCACTACTGACTGACTGATTGATTGATTGATTGATTGATTGATTGATTGATTGATTGATTCTTTATTAAAGTGTCATGCTTCCAAGGAAGCCCAGCCCATATGGACTTACAGGACACTTTTACATTTCATGAACAAACAATGAACCGACATGCTGATTCACAGACAATGATCAAACAAATAACCAACTAAAACATCCAACTACATACAGGGCAAATTATTAATACAACACCCCTGTAATTGGGCCTGTTAATTCACATCTTTACAGAAGACCAGACATGAACCTACACTTGAAAAGCTGGGAACAACATTTGTCGTCTTAAACACTTCATTCTTCTACTATAAAATTATACACCTACACAGCCACATACAGTACTTACAGTACTGTACATACCTGCACATCCTCACAACCCTCCGCCTAATAAGTGACCTAAAAGCATTCTGAAATCATCCTGAACTTGAGCCCTGCACTAAAGCCCATTTAAATGTGTGAGCCTGGCCTTTAGAGGCACCATAAATCCTGGCTCCTGTGTAAATTTGTCACCGGGGTGAATATTTCCTGGGTGCCAAGTCAATATCCCCCTGAGATATGGGCTTTAAAAGCGTCATGTCCGCCCATATCCGCCCATAAGTCCATGCCCCCTTCTATAATGTATGCAGAGTGAGTGAGCTTGCACCGTGTGGTGCAGCTGTAGCCATGTGACTGTGTCTGTGATATACTGTAAACTGTATATGGTCTGTGTTAGGTGGAAACCTCGTATGTCCAAAACTGTTACTTTTCAGCATTCAAATGAAACAAACAGCAACAGTAGCAGATCGACGTTTCGAGATTGTGGATCTGCTATTTTTGATGCTTTTGTGTGACACAAATCAAGTAGGGCTTTAAGTTACGAAAAACACAACAAGTTAAAATATGGAGGATAGAGGTTTCTCCCTGACAGCAATATACGTACAGTATATCGTCCCTGTCGGGCAGAAACCTCGTATCTCCAAGTTTCAAACTGTACGTTTTTTCGTAAAGCTAAGCCCTGCTTCACCATACAAGACTGTCGCACACAACAAGGCGTTGTTTGCTTGTAGAATAGCTATTTTCACAATTTTAAATCATTTTTTTAAATGATAAATGGTTCTGGACATACAAGGTTTCCACCCGACAACAACGATATACAGTACACACAAATACATATCGTCGTTGTCGGGTGAAAACCTTGTATGTCCAAAACCATTAGTTTTTTATATCATTTAAAAAAATGAACTAAACTAGTGAAAACAGCCAATCTACAAGCACACAACGCCTCGCGGTGCGAGGCGTTGTGTGCTTGTAGATCTGCTGTTTTCACTACTTTTGTGCGACGGCCTTACCTGATGAAGCAGGGCTTTACTTTGCGAAAAAAAAAAACATACAAATTTGAAACTTGGAGATACGAGGTTTCTGCCCGACAGCGACGATATACTAGACAGTATAGTCTTGCACACAGTGGGGTGATTCCACGCGAGGTGATGTAAGAATACCCTGTTGTGTGGGACTATAATGTTGTGTGTATTGTTTACAGCCAACAGCATGCTGCTGGTCCCCTGTGTGTCTGCCTGAGTGTGGAGCAGCAAGCAGATCAGATGCTGGTTCATGTCCCCTCCTCCTCCCATGCAGCCATCATCACTATACCAGTGCTGGAAACTTTAAGTACATTTACTCAAGTACTGTACAGCAGTGGTTCTCAACCTTTTCGGGCCGCGACCCCCAAAATAATCATATTTTAACTGGGGACCCCTCCACCCTGACGAGCACTAAGAGTTGAGGCATTACAATTTGTATAACAGTTCTATTGTGAAAATAGATCTACATGCTCACAACGCCTCGCAGCGCGAGGCATTGTGAGCATGTAGATCGGCTATTTTCACAATTTCTGCCTCTAATATTTGACAATTTGGCCAATGTTTAATTTGTCGTTTTAGAGGTACTAAAAATCCTTAAATTGTCACTTTAGAAATGTGCAGACACCCTCTATCTATACGCTTAAACTTCATGTTGGTTTGTTTACTGTTGAGAGAGGACCCCCAACCTCTGCTGTACAGTACAATGTTTACTGGGTATTTCCAATTTGCAATGCTTTTACTTCTAGGCCTACTCCACTACATCTCAGAGGCAAACATAGATACATACATTTTTCCTCCACATATCAATTATTTGAAAACTTTATAGTTACTAGTTACTTTGTAGATTTGAATGATTACGACATCAACAAAGTTCTATTTTGAACTTTGACGATGCGATACAGCTTGTAGATCTGCTATTTTCAAAGGATGTTCATGCATTTTAAACATGATTATTATGATACCTTGCGAAATGGGGCATTCTGCATAATAGTAGGCTACTTTTACTTTAAGTATATGTTTTGATGACAATGCTTTTGAACTTTTACTCAAGTCAATTTTGATTATGTGACTTTTACTTTGTATGGGCACGGTTTGCTGCCATTTGCGGATTTCTGCAAGAAACCCCTCTATTCCCATTGATATGCATGGGCAGAATCATAGATGAGGGAATGAGAGTAATCGTTCCATCTTCCCCCTCCTCCAACCCCCACTCCTCCATATTGTCGTTGTCGGGTGGAAACCTTGTATGTCCAAAACCGTTCATTTTGCATTTGTCATTTTAAAAATCAAACCTCGTTCGAAGTGGAGCTGTGAATTTGAGCAGTTCCAGATCTATGCTTTTGATTCTATGTGTTTTAGATCTATGAATTCTAAGTGTTCTATATATAAATTCTATGTGTTCTAGATCTATAAATTATGTGTGTGTGTGTGTGTGTGTGTGTGTGTGTGTGTGTGTGTGTGTGTGTGTGTGTGTGTGTGTGTGTGTGTGTGTGTGTGTGTGTGTGTGTGAACTGTAAACTGTTCCTATGAGTGAGTGGTGAGTGTGCCTGGCCTGCACAAAACAGCGCCCCTCCTTTAACTAGTGTGTTGTGTGTGGCCACTCAAGGTATTGCCAGACTACGGACACGGCCAGCCAGCCAGCCACCCAGCCAGCCACCCACCCACCCACATACCCACGGACATACCTGTCTATTGGGAGCTTGTGTTCCACAGCTCCAAAAATGATTTAAACTAGTGAAAACAGCCGATCTACAAGCACACAACGCCTCGCACCGCGAGGCGTTGTGTGCTTGTAGATCGGCTGTTTTCACTACTTTTGTGAGACAGCCTTGTATGATGAAGCAGGGCTTTACTTGGTGAAAAAACGTACAAACTTGAAACTTGGAGATACGAGGTTTCTACCCGACAGTGACGAAATAGTACTTTTTCCACCACTGCACTGTACCACCATACATACACACAGTACTGTGCTGTTACTGTTACAGTAAGGGGATGAGAGTAATCGTTCCATCTTCCCCCTCCTCCTCCAACCCCCACTCCTCCATATATCTAATGCCACCGGCAGACCCCCCCCCCCCCCCCCAAAGGCCCGCCTGCCCCCAACCCCACCCGGTCTGCCTCTCCACCGCCACGGTACGGTACCAGGCCAGCGGGGTGGAAAATTGCGTCTTGTCATTTAATTCCACCCCGCACCCTCACCCCCCACCCCCCCCCCCCCCCCCCCCCAAAAAAAAAGAAAGAGAGAGAGAAAAAAAAAATCCCTTTTGTTTTCACAGGATTAATCTTCCTGCTTTGCTCCACTTAAGTTGAAAGCTCAGCAGAATGAAGCAGGCTGTATCTGTATCTGCAATCTGTGGGGACAAGTTTGAGGAGCCACAGAAAAGATGAATAATGATCAGCCGCCTGCTTTAGCCAGCGTGTTGCCGTTTGCCTCAGCGTAAGCCATAAATTACACCCGTGCCCGGGCCTCAAGGTGCGCCGGCGAAATGCATCATTATTAGGAGAATAACAACCTCATTTAAACGCCAACAGGTGGACATTTTCCCGCCGTGTTATCGTCAACTGTTTCATTAAGCCCGGAGACGCGGGGCATTGTTAAGCAAATTGCGAAGGAACGGATGCGTTGATTACATTTCATAATGATACCTTTGCTTAAGCCCTGCCATGAAACGGAAGGGTTGAGCTTCACGCGGGATTAAAAGTTGGATGGGGTTTCACGACGGAGGGGCGTGCCACGCCGGCTGCGGTGTTCAGGCCCGTGCACATATAGACATGAAAGGGGGCTTGAGCCCCTTCCCTTTTAAGTCTGTAAAACGTGCCATTTCCAGAC
Source organism: Nannobrachium achirus (assembly GCF_963921795.1). NCBI lineage: Eukaryota > Metazoa > Chordata > Actinopteri > Myctophiformes > Myctophidae > Nannobrachium > Nannobrachium achirus. The sequence goes on from NC_137811.1 coordinate 27,554,381, forward strand.
CATGAATGTAGTTTTTACTATGGTGAAAGTAATGCAAATGCCCTCTTTCCATGTCATACCTGAAGGCAGCATTCAAGAGAATTGCCTTGTCCAAACTCTCCTGAACTTGAAAGTATCATCTTATGTTGAAATAATTGCCCTCACAGTGTAGAAATCCATGCTGTACGCCACATCTCCAGTATTGCCTTTTGTATGCTTATAGTTTAGTGTGGTATCAAGAACTGAAAATAGCCGACCTCCAAGCTCACAACGCGTCGCACTGAGCTTGGAGGTCTACTTTTTTCAATATTTTCACCAAAAGGTCTCTCTAACATTCTCTGCACGTCCCTAGCAGTGTTTGTATATGCGCAGGGATGAATTATAGTGTAATGGCAGTTTTCTATGTTACTTAATAAGATTCAGCAGAGGAGGAACATGCACGCAGCATGCCTGCCTCCCAGGGTTCCCCCCAACACCCATCTCACTCAGCTTCATACTGTTTCAGAAGTACACAGAAGTGGCAAATGCTCTGCCCTTTCATGGGCCTACTGCTGCTGACTCAGTCGGCGTAATACAAATTGGCTAGTTTAACATGAATCAGCCGTGCTATCAGGGTTGTGTACTCCCAATTGGTTAATATCAGGCGCTGTTCCCAGCCTCCTGGAGAGTGCCACGCTACTCAGTTTAGAATTGACAAGTATTGTAAATATAGTCAGTACAGTACCGGTATATGAATTTTGCCACCATAATAGCTCTCAAAAACATAAAGGGGGACAGTAGAGCAGGGGTCTTCAATGTGTGAGAGAGATGAAGCAGGAACCCCCCACTACATATTGGATTTATGTATACGTGTGTTTTCAGACATTTAACCACCCTCATTTGTAAACTTGACCTTTGGCTCGGTACTTGGCCTGTACATCAAACCTCTTCCCCGAAAATAGCGGATCTACTTGAAGCTCACAACAACGTGTCTGCTGCGGCATGTTGTGTGCTTGTAGATCTGCTATGTCTGGCTAATGTCCCTCTCAGAATAGGGAAGCGAGGGTTCTGTGGTTAATGTGAGAAAAAACGACGAATTCCAATTTCACAAGTATCTGGAGACCCTGAGGATCCCCTAAGGGTCCCGGACCTCCTGTTGAAGACCCCTGATCTAGAGACACGTAGACATGCATCGGCCCCACCACGTGTCAAACATAAGGTGGTCCTCGGGGATATGATGACTTCCCGTCTATCACTGAGGCTGATCTGATCTGTCCAGACTGGCCAGATCAGATTTCTGGCCGAACCACACTGGGATTAGATTTTAGATTTGATTTTGTTTGTTTTAAAACAAAATCAAATCCGAACAGCACTTTGACTCAAGTGCTCCAGCAGTTTGTCCACCACATGGGGACATCATCGGGGCTGTCAATCAACAACACTGCCCTCTGTCTCACATTCAGTCCCCCAAGCCAACGCCTCATTAAAGACATGGATGCCATCCAACCAGATAGCAGCCAGACAGCCAGAGAAACAAACCCATCAGAGGATTGAGCACTGTTTAAGAGCGATGGCGTCCTCATAAAAGACATGAGCTTAATGAAAGCACAAACAGTTGTGGACGGAGAGAGGGAGAGAGTGATGAGAGAGAGAGTGAGAGAGAGAGAGAGAGGGGGGGGGGGTGGCACCCTAACACATAGACATCAAAAGGGGGCTTGAGGCTTGAGCCCCTTCCCTTTTATTTGTCTGTAAAAAGTGCCCTCTCCAAACCATGAATGCAGTTTTACTGTGGTGAAATAAATGCAAACACCATGCCATACCTGGAGGCAGCATTCAAGAGAATTGTCATGCCACATCTCCGGTATGCACTTGCTTATGCTTAGTTCAGTGTGGTATCAAGTACTGTATTTTCACCAAAAGGCCCTTTTAGAAATTTCAGCCCCTGCCTCTCTAACATTCTCTGCACGTCCCTGGGAGGGGGGGGGGGGGGGGGGGATTCATCAAGGCGCAAGATGCGGATCAAAACAGGCTCCTGGTTTTTAAAGCGAGGAGGAGAGTGGGTTATACTTATTAACCTTCTCCCAAACGGCCCCGGGGCTGCAGGGCTTTATTGATGACCCGGGTTATGAAGTCACAATGATTTCTCAAGGAAGTTGAGAGGAAAGGTTAAACTATTCACATTAATTGCTCCGCGAGGTCGCTTATTATCGACAACAGCCCTGGCTTGGCTGTACCCCACCAGCCTGAGCAGTACAGCGAGACAGGGGACATGTGGAGAGAGAGAGAGAGAGAGAGAGAGAGTGTGTTGGAAAAAGTTCTTAAAAAGTTTTACTTAAAGGAGTAGTTCACCCCCAAAATGATTTTTTTTCTATTGATTACTCAGGCCATGGAGAGTAGAGTTCAATAATATTTTTTGGTTTTTGTCACATTCCTAAGACAAAATTTTGATTCGAGTAAATTTACCCCCATTGTTTCCGGATGGTGACCCGTTTCGAAACGGGTCACCATCCGGAATCAATGGGGGTAAATTTATTGTTATCACATTTTTGTCTTAGGAATGTGACAAAAACCAAAAAATATTATTGAACTCTACTCTCCATGGCCTGAGTAATCAATAGAAAAAAAGTCATTTTGGGGGTGAACTACTCCTTTAATAAAAGTATTGACACACACTGCAATGTAGAAATACTGTTAAAATGTAAACTCCTGAATTAAAAAAAGACTTGAGTAAAAGTATTAGTAAGACACCTCAGGGCCAATTCTTGGCCATGTCTTGGACATCTGTCCAGTGATATATATCGATGACATCAGGGATCTTCATATATGGGCATAAAAGGGATTCTGGGGAATACCATATGGACTTTTACATAGGTGATGTCACCTGTGATATCACCTGTGATGTCACAGTGTCAAGGGAACCACAGTGCCATGCGTGACTTTCAGAGATACACGGATACGTGGACAAGATGTGCTGGACATCACAGTGACATCAGAGCATGATGTCAGAGCGGCAAACCCATAGACTGTAAAAATGTGTACAGTGTACACGTCTACATGCGGACATGCTGTGACGTTTCCCATTGTAAACTTGCGACCTATGGTCGCAACAAAAGTATTGGTATCAAAATGTACTTATAAAACATATCCTAAAATTGTCCTAACTATTAAATCGGTAAAGTTTTAGAACCCCACTCCGTTAATTTCAGACCCAAAAGCCTTTTCTTATGTTTTCTACTTGGGGCGGGATTTCCCGGCAAAATGACGTCATCTGCATCATCCATATACGTTGTGTATACGTTGGCCAATCACATCGCGGATCATACACACATGATACACTACCGGCCAATCACAGCGTATCTGCCGTCTCTTCAGGAAGTAGCGTCCCTCATCTATAGTGTTTACGATGTTGAAGGATTCTTAACCTCTTAATCCCCAAATCCTAGCCAGAAAATTAAGTTCTACCCCTCCATGGATTCGTATCGGTCGCGGTGGTTTGCGGTAGAGGTCTGCGTGGGACTGATTTTTTAATCCCGCTCCTGCCCGCTCCCGCTTGAATTCTGACCACTCCTGCCCGCGCCCGCGATGATTTCATTTTTGACCGCCCGCTGTAATTTCCTCTCCGCCGCTCCTGCCCGTCGGAAAAATTCCCACACGGACGCACGGACGGCACCGAACGGTGCACGACCGTGTAAACGCGTGCATACCCCCCCGCGAGAGCCGCGACAACCCCCCACCCTGCGAATCTGCGATAACTACAAGCAATACTTTAATCAGTGGCTACTATTGCATAACAGGTTTCTAGTGGTGAATGTGTGAGCGTCCTCAAGCCCCCTCTATTCATATGGATATATAGCCTACTTTAACACCTAGGTTTCCAGCTGTGACTGCATGTGCATGTGTCGATGTGTGTGTGTGTCCTCATACATGGCTCCATTACAGTGGTATTTAGTGTTTGAGATTCGTTCAAGGCAAACTTTGTTTCTCTAGCCTACTGCAGAAGTGTATTTTCTAAATGAATTAAAAGAAAGTAGAACATAAAATCTTAAGTAACAATGCAAATGTAATTAAGACTAGAAAACTATTGTTTTCCCACCATTAGATCTGCTGACATCCTTTCTATCTAAATAGCCTCTAGAGGCGCGTGCACGCGCGTGCACGTGACGTCAATAAATTACCGTCCGCCCGGAAAAGAAAATCCCAAAGCACCACTGTTCCTACTGTATGTGGGTGCGTTGTCCTCAGCAGGGGGAATTCACTGTTTGTCAGCCTTCTGATTGGTCCCTGAGACTCCCTGACTGGCCAACCAGAAAAAACCATTCACTTTTTGCTATCGGGGGTGGAGTTTGTGCAGTGGAGAATGTTGCTTCAGGCTTTCAAGAACTGTCCGCTCTGTGCGACACAGCGTTCGTCCAGTACGGCCGAGGGCGGTGATAGCGATCTCGCTCATCATAATGAATAAGCTTCAACAAACTAGTTCACATGGACCTTATCAATGGTCTAAGAGTTACGATTGGGTACATATATTTTAAATGGGCAGAATTACGAAAAGCCAGCCTATTATGTGAGGAGAACTATAATCTGGCTCTCCTCTTCCTACCCAAGATGCAATGCGCTTTCTCTTTCTATTTCTATTCTCTCTCTGATCCAGAGGATTAAACTAATTAAAACATATATTTTCGGGGGAAAACTACTGTTTTGCTATGTAATTACTGTACCTTTTTCTTCCCTTTTTATTAATATCACGTAGATGTGTTTTTTTTGGTACTTTATATAGCTGTAATGAGGCTATGAAAAAATAAAAAAATCCCATCCACTTCCACTATAAAAGAATCTGCAATGGATGATTCTGTCCCACTGGGATTAAACAAATTAAAACATGTATTTTCGGGGAAACCCCTGTTTTGCAATGTAACTACTGTACCTTTGTCTCCCCTTTTTATTAATATCATCTAGATGTTTTTCCTTTGGTACTTTATATAGCTGTAATGAGGCTATGAAAAAACAAAAAAATCCCATTCACTGCCACTATAAAAACAATCTGCCCAGGGTCAAATGTCCCACCATAGTAACAGGGCAGAATGGGGCGGGATTTGCAAAAGCCTGAATTGCGTTCTCTATTTACATCTTGACTTGCTAAAGAAGGCACGTTGACGTTTGTATCTTATCCATTGAGATCCAAAACCAACAGGACTAGTGTGCGTGAGAGAGGAGCATTTGTGAGGTTGTTAACAGAGGTAAAGTGTTTGTATTGCGATTGGACATAGGCGATGGGACTATATTATAACAAATAGTTGTTATTTAGGCAAATAGTGAGTGACAATGCCGCCGCAACTATCCGCGCACCGGTTAGCGTGAGAACAAACGAGAGAGGGAGGGAGGGGGAGATAGAGCGAGAGAGAGAGAAAGTCCACGTACTGTCTGTAGGTGCATGCTGCGTGTTGTCCTCAGGCTCAGCAGGGGAAATTAAGTTCTCAATCTCTACATATTCACATCTTGCTAAAGTATAGATAAAAGCTTATTGTGGGAGAGTGTGGGATTTTGCGGCGCCCGCCGAGTTTATTTTGACCGCATGTCCCCGCCCGCAGGGATTAAACTACCGCCCGCGCCGCAATATATGGTGACGGGTCCTGCAGGTCCCGCGGGAGCGCGCTCCCGATGCAGGGCTCTAGTTTGCGGCGCCGCTCCGGTGGTCCGCGACGACTCCGGGCGAAAAACGTCCGAAAAAATCAATACCGCTACTGACCACTAGTTTAGCAACTTACACAGTATAGCTTTAAAGTACCAAAAGTAGAAAGTACTCATTAAGCAGAATAGTAGCTTAAAATATTTGCCTCTGAGCTGTTGTGGAGTAAAAGTAAAAGGATTGAACATTGGAAATACTATACATCAAAATTGTACTTAAGTACAGTACTTGAGTAAATGTTATTGGTTACGTTTTCCACCACTGGCAGTGGACGTGGGGAGAGAGTCAGAGACAGACTGACAGAGAGAGAGAGACTGACAGAGAGACAGACAGACAGACAGACAGACAGACAGATAGGGAGAGGGAACGAGGATGAAAGTAGTCAGCCAATTGATGTTGGTGAGAGTTATGAACAAACTGATCTTTTTTTCTTTCTTTTTTTTAATAGTAACGTGCTTTCTAAAGGGGCTATGAATAACTCAGAGCGGTAGTCGCTGACTAGGGCCGTCCAGACACCTCTCTCTCTGAAGAAATGATTTTCCATGAATAAAATCAGCACGGGAATTCACGCTAGCAAACACAATGCATTTGCACATAAATGTGTAGAGCTTCATAGCCGACGCGGTTCCGCCGGCGAAAACCTGCCACTCCTGACAACGCGTCGCTTTGTACGCCTCGGCTAAATTAAACACCACCACCCAAGCACCCACGCAGCTCATGCGTATGTATGCACAGGGCCGTGGCGAAATTACAACCCCAACCAACACCCAGGGCCGTAAAAATGACTGGAGGGAAGAGATGATGAAGATGAAGATAGCCAGGGAAAGACACCGAATGAGGCAAGCAGATGGGCAGAGAGAGAGAGAGAGAGAGGGAGAGATGGGTGTAAAGTAACTAAGTACATTTACTCAAGTACTGTGCTTTTAACTATAGCCTAATATATATATATATATATATATATATATATTTTTTTACTCTACTGGAGTATTCCCAATTCTCTGTACTTTCACTTCTACTCCACTATATCTCAATGGCAAATATTGTACTTTTACTTGCATATTTTGAATATTACAAAATGTACATTTAACCACTTCAACCCTATATACATGTTATATTGTACTTTGGCTATTTGAAAATAGCAGATCTACAAGTGTGGTGGGTCGTAGACCGTCACACAGTGTGGTGAGTCGCAGCCCCAGCCTGAAGCCTCAAAAGTCTAGTATCTGCTCTCGTTCCATAGGGATGTCCCTTTGGAGTAATGGTTAAGATATTGGACTTTCATGCGGGAGACCTTGGTTCGAAGCCGGGTGGGGAGGTTCGGATCACCTCCGTTACACAAGCAGACCTACAAGCTCACAACACGTGGCAAAAGCTTGATCTGCTGGTTTCAAAAGATTTTGATGCCAATACCTTTGTACAGAGGTTCAGAGGTTCAGTGTCTTGCTCAAGGATCGAACCAGTAAACTTCGGATTCCAAGACGGCCTCGCTACCTCCTGAGCCACTGCCGCCCCCAGAGTAGGGGAGAGTAGAGGAGAGGAGAGGAGAGACATCTTTGAGCCAGTCATTTGGACGTGACCTCCAGTGGTGCCCAGTCATAAAGATAATGATGATTGAGGTGGGGAGACGCAGGTAGGGGCTGTGTGTGTGTGTGTGTGTGTGTGTGTGTGTGTGTGTGTGTGTGTGTGTGTGTGTGTGTGTGTGCGTGCGTGCGTGCGTGCGTCCGTCCGTGCGTGCGTGCGTGCGTGCGTGTGTGCGTGTGCGTGTGCGTGTGCGTGTGTGTGTGTGTGTGCGTGCGTGTGTGTGTGTAGTGTAGAGTGTAGTGGGCTGCAGCGATAAAGGGAGGGCCTGCCAGGGTGATTTGTCAAAGAATCGTTTATCTGCTCGGTTGAACACACTGCTCAGTTGGTACAGAGAGTTCCTATCCATGCTGCGCGGCACCAAGTGACGCGTCGCTAGCTTGTACATTTGCTACTTTTGAACTGCCAACGCAGAAACATCTAAAATGACAGATGCTTTTACGTTTTTTAATTGGTTAAAAATGCTTTCACAGGCTGCTGTGTGTCTTTTAAAAAAGACCTGTTTGTAAGATTTTTTTAAACTGAAACCAATATATTTTGGAATGTATTTCCATTGGTTGTGTCTTTTGCGTTGTGTTGTGTGAAACAGTTGAGGTATGGATTATCCAAGTCAACTTATCTTTGTAAATACGGAAATACGGCCCGCAAAACACTAACAGCATCTATTCTTCTCCCTTTAACCCTTAAAAATGTCCACCCTCTCTCTGTCTTGCACACACACACACACGCACGCGCGCACACACACACACACACACACACACACACACACACACACACACACACACACACACACACACACAAACGCACACACAGCTAGAGAGCATCTAATCTCCCTGTCCCTTGTTGCTGCTGTGTTCTCTCTTACTCAGTATTCACCGGGTGAGACAGAGCATGTGTTCCTCATCCACACAGCACTGTTTACCAGAGAATATTACTTTTCTCAGATGTAGTCATTCTCTTCCCCCCCTCTCAAGGACAAGAGCCTGCTGTCTTCTCCATCTCCGTCCCCACCTCCACCACCACCTCCTCCTCCTCCCTCTATCTCGCCGGGTACCACAAAAGGAGAATGCGTCTGTGTGTTGCTCCTCTGTACCTAATCTCTGGTTTTGATTGTTAACAAGCACAGCACCAGGACTCACTCCGCGGGGCGCGCGAGGGAGGAAGCGCATCGCCTCGCGCAGTCCGACCTGCACGCGCCGCATCATTAAACATCAAATAACACTGTTCACAGAGCACAGGGCTTTGCATTCTAAGCACATAGCTTCCCCCCCCCCTTTCTTCTGTCCAATGTATCTGAATCCTACACCACAATCAACATCAACACCACCTGCACCCCCCACCCCCGACCTTAAGTACAACCTCCTGACAGCCTGCCTGCGACCAAACATTGTAAACATATTATTATCTGTATGTTTTTTGTCATACAATATGTTTTTTTAATACGACACAATCCAAAACATAGAGAAAAAGAAGAAAAAGACAACTTAACCCTTAAGTGCTGTTCGGGTCATTTTGACCCGTTTTACATTTTCATTTGGAAAAAAAAGGTAGAAGTTAAAAATGTTTCCACCTGAAACTCACTGGCCTTACAGATTCTTCTGAGATGAACATGTAAAAAAAATATTTTTGCACTACACCCATGCTACACCCCCCTCATATTTTTTGAACCTTAAGTGCTGTTCGGGTCATTTTGACCCGGAAGCACAGAAATACACAGTATTATGCCAAAACACAGACACACAGTCACCCCCACTTCTAACACCCCCCTTCCGAAGCCCCATTCCGAACCCTCCCCCCCTTCCTATAAGCATGAGCAATATTGCCCAGTATTAAATGAAGTAGTTTTTTTTACATGGATTTCAGCTAAATCAGTAAAAACGCCTAGCTCTTTCAGTGTTTAATGTGATATAGCAAAGCAGAAATGCAAACATTTACCAAATATATCATATGAATTGTTTGGTATTGAGTCAAAGTCAATGTATCATGATGATTTGTTAAGTTAAAATTGATATTAGTGTTGTTTTTTTTAAACCAAATATCCACCGGGTCAAAATGACCCGAACAGAACGAAGGTGTAGTGAATCTGAACAGAACTTAAGGGTTAAAAGAAAAGAAAACCCTCAATCTCTCCCAGGTTCAACCCTAACCCCATACTGTTTAGTGACATCACATAAAATAATAACATGAAATGTTGTTGTGGAAACTAAAAACGACACGGGGTGAAGGTTGATGATAGACAGTGGATCTCACCAATGGCGTCCTGTACTTGAAGGACAACGTAGAACGTACACAAGGGGCAGCCAAACCTTTTCAAACTGTCTCTCTTATTTTTCAATGAGTATCAACTGTTTTTAGTCCGTTTATGTAAAAAGAATGTCCCTCCACCACTTGAGGGGGCTATTTTCTGGAGCCTTATTCAAATGAAACTGTTATTTTGTCCTGTTTGCCAGACCCAGGGGGTCGGCCTACAAAAGGCTTTGTCGGTCTGTCGGTCTGTCGGTCTGTCGGTCGGTCGGTCGGTCCCTCTTTTCCTCAGTGTGCCTGTGTTTGCCTCTGACTGCTCATCTGCCCCTCCCTTCCCTTGCTCGGCTGATTGCCTTGAGTGCCGTCACCTGTACAGGACCAGCTGAGTTGAGTTGGCTGACGAGCTGCTGACACTATAAATTCCTCAGCCCATCTACAAGCTCAGAAACATTTCCAGCTGCTCAGCCTATACAATCCTGTGTGTTCATGTGTTAGTTCAGTGCCATACTAGTGAAAACAGCCCCCCCCCCTTCCTTGCATTCTGATTTTCATTGCGGGTCTGGCAGAACCAGGTGACCTGGTCTAGTTTATTACACGGCTTGGTTGAATGCTTGATTCTGATTGGTCAATCGTTGAAATCAGCAGTCTGTTATTTCTTGATAACTGCCCCACTCGGACCGATGCCTAATCAACGGCTCAGAGCACCTGCTGCACTGAATGTTATGCCGTATCCAACATGACAGCCATGTAAACAAACACACAGTGTCATTTACAACTAAACTGATCAAGAATGTTTTTAAAAAATATTTGAAGTGAGAAATAGATGATGCAGTATCAGAAAATGGATTCTATTTAATCAACACTACCTTGTTTTCCAAGGCGACCGTGTGGCGCTGGGGGGATAGTGGGACACCCAGCGCATCGGGATTTTATTTTTGTCTGGATTTTATCACTCGATAATGACCGCTGAGCCAGACGTTATGCCTTACATAATTCCATCCGCTTTTCCATAATGTCACTGTCACGGTGGAAACCTTGATACCAAAACGGTTTCTTTTCAGGATTCTAATTCAAAAATAGCAAAAGTAGCAGGTCTACAAGCTGCGGCATGAATGACGCTTTTGTGTGATGCTGTACGGATGATCAAGTAGTAGTAGTTAATTTACGGAAAAACACGAAAAGTTAGAATACAGAATTATAAGAAGTTTCAGCCCAACAGCAACGATTAAAAGGTTACCAGTATTTTTGTATTTATTTTTCATGCCCCCCAATAGCCTTGTACAATGGAAAAGCTATTAAGCATGACTACGCTCAAGTCGCACAATGGCGTCATTAGCCTAAAAATAGCCTAATCTACAAGCTCTCGTAGATATTTTCGGCACACGACACCAGCGTGCGACGAAGCATAAATTATAGCATTAGAGTTGATTTATATGTGCCACAAAGTGCTGCTGGCATCGGGAGGCGACATGGGGGGAGTCAGCACTCCTGCTGGTCGATTGGCGGTGTGGGGGATGTGTGTGTGTGTGTGTGTGTGTGTGTGTGTGTGTGTGTGTGTGTGTGTGTGTGTGTGTGTGTGTGTGCAGGGGTGTCACACCAAATTCTGGGCCCTGGGTACAAGGATTCACTCACATTTTGTGCTTTAACTATTGAAAAATAGCAGATATTATACAAGTTCACAGCGCGGCACCGAGTGCCGCGCTGCAAGCTTGTAGATCTTCTATTTTTTTTAAATCGTGAAAAAAGTCTTTGAATATTTCAAGTCCTTCCAATGTTTTTTTTTTCTTCAAAAATTATATCTATATTTGGCCACAGACCCCCATCTCAAAACGTTTAGTTACAGGGACCCCCCCTAGAAGCAAAATTTTAGTTACAGATGTACGCTTAAAAAATACATATATTCAAAAATGTGCACACATTTTCATGACTTTTCAAAAGCTAAAGTATAACATACTAGGGCCCCTCCACCTTGGGCCCTAGTAACTCCCACTCCCCCCCCCCCCTTGTGACGCCCCTGTGTGTGTGTGTGTGTGTGTGTGTGTGTGTGTGTGTGTGTGTGTGTGTGTGTGTGTGTGTGTGTGTGTGTGTGTGCGTGTGTGTGTGTGTGTGTGTGCGTGTGTGTTGGGGGCTGGAGAGAGAGGCACGTCAAATCAAATGGGCTCTGAAAGGTGGCATTATGCAGCCTTAATGGAGATTAAAAGCCCTCTCTGTCAGTGCTCTCCAGCTCAGCGTTACCTGCATTCTCCTGACCTGGTTCTAACATGACATCCCACCAACATCACACTGCACAGCACTGGTTCTCAACCTGTGGGTCGGGACCCCCAGGGGGGTCTCCAAATTATTTTGGGGGGGTCCCCAGATGATTAGCTTAATGTGCAACATTGTTTTCTCACTCAACAGTAAACAAACCAACATAAAGATTAAGTGTATACTATAGAGGGTATCTGCAAATTTCTAACGTGACAATTTACTTTTTTTAATACATCTAAAATGACAAATTATACATTGGCCAAATTGTCAAATATTAGAGGCTGAAATTGTGAAAATAGCCGATCTACATGTAGATCGGCTATTTTCACAATATATCATGTTATACAAAATGTAATGTCTCAACTCTTAGTGCTCATCAGGGTGGGGGGGTCCCCAGTTCAAATATGATTATTTTGGGGGTCGCGTCCTGAAAAGGTTGAGGACCACTGCTGTAGAGCACTGGTTCCCAAGCACTGGGTCGGGACCCATTTGTGGGTCCCGGACACATTTATATGGGTCCCTTAATTTTAGTTTTTTTATTGTTATAATTATTTCAAAACATTTTCAAAAAACATGCCCCCAAAAGCTAAGATTTTCATGAATAAAAAAAAATCTAACTGCAATGAAGTAATTTCATTAATATAATAAATAAAAGAAAAATCTAAGAAATTCCATAAATTAGAAAACAAATGTTTAAGAATAAGACAAAGTAGCCGAGCCAACGCCACGTTGTTAGCTACAAGCTAACAACGTGGCGCGAAGCGACGCGTTGTGGGCTTGTAGATCTGCTCTTTTCACCATTTCTCTTTTGGGTCTTGAGCTAAAATGTTTGGGAACCACAGCTGTAGAGCCATATAACTGCTGTTCCACGTCAAATACACAGCCAAGGCAGTGTTCATTTTGACAACAGATTTTGAGCGAGTTTAGTCACAGTCTTTTGAATAAAAGCTCAAGCTTGAAGATCTGGTATAATGCAACCCCCGAGCGCAAACCAAAAATGACTTGTGTTTTGGTTCTAATGAATGAAAAAAAAGGTAGTCGGCAAACATTCAACACATCAGTGTCCTATTCATCCAGATTACCAGTCGTGTAGAGATTGAGATCATTAATAACGTGTCGCTAATAAGACTTGGAGGCAGTTATTTCTTTGGTCCGTGCATGGGACTTGAAATCCCTCCTCAGTCCTCACAGTGCGCACCTGGTCAACAGTTTAATGCTTGTCCCCGTTGGCTAATTCCCCCCAATACAACAATGAACAATCGTTGTGTAGGTGTTATTTCGGTATAATGTGTTAGGATTTTTGTGTGATCATTAAAGCCTTCTTCCTGGGACGCGATTGGAGACTAATCAGAATAATCACTTTAATCACAGCACTTTAAAAGCCACAGTCACAGATTTCCCAGGGAGCCTCTCAGTCTCAACTTCCCGTCTCTCCTTCAACTTTATTCTACCTAATGATGTGACTAGATTGAGATTATAAGCAGCAGCCAGACAAAATGCTCTGCGGCACGCCGTCTAAGGGGCCAGCCGGGATCCGTCTGGAACCGTGTTGGTCTGCTGACAATGCTGCACCCAATTACAGCTCAGCAACAGTAGCACACAAGCTCACATTAGAGCCTTATCTACGACAGGTGAAAGCAGGGCCAGACTGGGACATACATTTCGTTCCTGGCATCTTGGCCCAGACCAGCCCACCACAAACGGCATGAACCAAAACGCCATGAAGATTTACATGCCCACAACGTGTTAAGGCAGCGACGTGTTGTGGGCTTGTATCAGATGTTATATGTTAGGATGGGCCGGTCCTACTGAAGGATTGGTCCTCTCCATTTAGTGACCGCCCAGCCCAAAAATTTCCGTAACTGTCCTAAAACCTATGTGGTATGCGCCTGGACCGGTAGGCTAGCGGGCGCCCCAGTCTATTTCTTTTTTTTTTTTGCCTTTTTTTTTTTATATGCCTAAAACGGGGGCAGAAATAATTTGGTTTAAAAAAGAATTGGTCAGCCTGGATCACTAGTCGGCCCACTCCACCCGTGGGCAAGATATTATGTTTTCACCCGTGTGCATGCTGCAGTTGTAACTTTATTTATTGATACAATGTCATACATGGTTAACTGCCTTCATTCAACCTTTTTTATTCTTCGTATATTAAAGGAGTAGTTCACCCCCAAAATATTTTTTTTCTATTGATTACTCATACCATGGATACTCATATTTTAGGTTGTTGTCGCATTCGTCAGACAAAAATTGTATTACAATAAATGTACCCCCATTGATTCCGGATGGGGACCCGAATGCATTTGGGTCCCCATCCGGAATGGGGGTAAATTTACTATAATCAAATTTTTGACAAATACAAATAAAATAAAAATATTATTGAACTCAAGTCTCCATGGCATGAGTAATCAATAGAAAAAAAGTCATTTTGGGGGTGAACTACTCCTTTAAGGTCTTACTTCATCGTAAGAGAGAGTGTTAATAGCTGAATAGTGAAAATAGATGATTTATTTAGTTTAATAAAAAAGGAACTGTTTTCCACCTGACTGCATCGATATAATCCATCTCCTTAAAGGTGCATCCTCTCCACGTGAAACGGTGGTCCATGTACTGCAGACATTACCCACCATGCTCTCTGCTCCGAGGCTGCAGTCAGAGGGGCGTATATGCAGGGCCCTTTAATTATCCAGCCATGCCACACATCAATCACGTGTCCCGGAGACCTTGTGAGCCACGGAAAGGCATGATGAGGAAAATCCGTTTGACCTGTCCACGACTAAATTAATTATCCAATTACTCCTCTCCGACTGACTGTGCTGCCAAGATAACTTCAGAGCTATTTACAACTGACTGCCTCACCAAGATAACAAAAGGGCCATTTGCCACATAATCACTTCACGTGGTAAACGATCGGCGCAAAACTCCTGAGACTGCCAAAAAAACTCTTCGGACCGCCGAAAAAGTCATCAGCATATTTCCCCCTTTTTTCCCCTCTCAGGGAGACGGACGACATGGTAATGTGCAAAATGAAATGTGGTGTGTGTGTGTGTGTGTGTGTGTGTGTGTGTGTGTGTGTGTGTGTGTGTGTGTGTGGCGGTCAGGGTTAGAAAACACTTAATATAAGGTGGTTTAATTAAACGAAATTCCCTCATTTACTATGCTGAAAAACACATCTTCAGGCACCGCAGTCAGCTTTTGTAGGATGCTTTATTATCATCACGAAACGTCTAGGCTTACTAACCCCTTGCACAGGAGTCAGAAGGAGGAAGTGAATGGATGGTATTGGGTACACGGGCAGAGCACGGCACCAGGCACGTGCACACATAGACATCAAAGGGGGCTTGAGCCCCTTCCCTTTTATCCGTCTGTAAAAGTAAAAAAGTGCCCTCTCCAGACCATAAATGCAGTTTTTACTACGGTGAAAGAAATGCAAATGCCCCCTTTCCATGCCATACCTGAAGGCAGCATTCATGAGAATTGCCTTTTCCAAACTCTCCTGAACTTAAATGCAGCGTCTTATGTTGAATGAATTGTCCCTCTCTGTGTAGAAATCCATGCCGTTACGCCACATCTCCAGTATTGACTTGATTATTCTTAGTTCAGTGTGGTCTCAAGCACCGAAAATAGCCGACCTCCAAGCTGCGACGCGTTGTGAGCTAGGACTAGGAGGTCTGCAATTTTCGAGATTCTCACCAAAAGACCCTTTTAGAAATGTCAGCCCCTGCCTCTCTAACATTCTCTGCACGTCCCTGCACGGCACCGACTGCGGGCCGGGCCCTGAAAAACCCATTACACTCCTCCATCCGAGCGGTGAATGGAGACGTCTCTTTAATCCAGACTTTCACCATTTTCCAAGGACAACAGCCCAGCAGGAAGATCTATCTGCTGGGCTGTAATAATGTCCATGTATCAAAGAGCTCCACTACAAGACTCTGCCACTCAGCACTAGCGCAAGGAGTAAGCATATTTCTCCCCTGGAAAACAAGAAAAGGAAGTCGTGGGAGAGAGTGCTATGTCTTCTTTATTGCTCGGAAACAAGTGTCACGGGCCGTGGTCTAGCTATCTGTTTCGGAGTTCCGCGACTCAATCACGTCGTTACTCGTTATGTACGTTAATGGATTTCCATGTCGTTACGGCCCCCCCCCCCACCCCTGTCCCACCTCCTTCTTCAGGTCTCTGTCCAACTTGCTCTCTCTTTCGCACTCACACTCAACGATGCATTTTGCCAGAATGTTACCAGGGTATGTTGGGGATTTGGGGTGCCTTGGGTGCGTAGGAAAAGTGGGATAATTTTGGTGTTGTCTTCTAATTTTGTTTTAGTAGTGTTTTTAGTAGTGTCTGATTTGATAAAAGGTCTTGGGTTAGATCACCGGCAACGGCAACTCAGCGAACAAGTAGGACGTCTTGGGTGTGGCAAGATGTGACCCCAGATGATTAACTTAATGTGCAACATTGTTTCCTCACTCAACAGTAAACAAACCAGCATGAAGTTTACGTGTATAGAAGGTATATGCATATTTCTAAAGTGACAATTTGAGGACTTTTTAATACCTCTAAATGACAAATTAAATATTGGTCAAATTGTCAAATATCAGAGGCAGAAATTGTGAAAATAGCCAATCTACATGCTCACAACGCCTCACGTTAGATCTGCTATTTTCACAACAGAAGTGAGTTATACAAAATGTAATGCCTCAACTCTTAGTGCTCGTCAGGATGGGGGGGTCCCCAGTTAAAATATGATTAGGCCTGAAAAGGTTGAGAACCACTGGTCTAGCTCTAACTCCTGCGCTCTGGCTGATACCTACAATAAGCGTCTCCGGCCTCCTTACTTACTTTGTATTCCTTCGAAAATAAATAAACTGAGAGTAAAAAAAAGAGTGAAAGCTGTCCCGGCTCAATCTGACATTTCAAGCTGGAAACATTTCAATTCTTTCCCGGCAAAGAAAAAGCCAGGAAATCAATATCTCAAGTATTTTTATTTTATTTTTTTAGGTGAGAGGAGGGGGGCGGTTTAAACGACGAAGCCAACGAGCCAAGCATCAACCCTG
Source organism: Nannobrachium achirus (assembly GCF_963921795.1). NCBI lineage: Eukaryota > Metazoa > Chordata > Actinopteri > Myctophiformes > Myctophidae > Nannobrachium > Nannobrachium achirus. Next base: position 27,571,142 of record NC_137811.1, read on the forward strand.
GACTGATGCCAATCAACATCAGGGCATCGAGGAAAACTTTTCAAACGTTCAACAGCACGAGGAGAAGGGAGAGAGGGAGGGAGGGGGCCTCAAAGGTCTGCACGGTTCGCGATTCTCTGACACGGAGTTTAGAGGAGAGGGGATCGGATCAATATGGCGTGTCAGTGGCCCGCGGGCCTCGACGTGGACGCCACCCCGCGATCCGCGGTCCGCAGGGACAGCTTGAGCAGAGAGAGAGGCGGGTAGCACGCGTGGCCGCGGTGTCGAAACACTGACACGCCGCGCCTCACAGCTGCCGAACATCAGAGCCAATGTCAAGCAGAAAGGTGAAGGGAGTTCAAACTCGGAAACGCGTTTATCGCCGTGGCCCCCGCGAACCCGGCGACTCAAGCCGAGCGCGGGCTGATGCGTATTCATGAAAATGTGCTGGAAACGCGAGAGCGAGAGAGGCAAGGCCAGGGTGTGGGAGAGTCCCCCAGCACGCACGATCACACGCACACACACACACACACATTACTGTCGGGCAGAAACCTCATATCTCCAAGTTTGAAATTTGTACGTTTTTTCGCAAAGTAAAGCCCTGCTTCATCAGACAAGGCCGTCGCACAAAAGTAGTGAAAACAGCAGATCTACAAGCACACAACGCCTGGCGGTGCGAGGCGTTGTGTGCTTGTAGATCGGCTGTTTTCACTAGTTTAAATAATTTTTTAAATGTTATAAAAAAACGAATTGTTTTGGACATTCAAGGTTTCCACCCGACAGCGACGATAGAGCAGTTAATCTGTTCTTTGATGGGCTGCTACTTTCATGGTGCTCTCGAGCAGAAAAAAAAAAACAACATGAGAACACTGACCCCGACCCTAACCCTGACCTCTCCTTTGAGACCACAGCCAAGGGGTGGTGGAGCGGGGGAGGTGGGGGTGCATAAATACATACATACATACATACAGTACAGTTCATACAAGAACAACAACCCGGGGCAAATCTCCGCCCTCCTTCCACTGTTAACTCACTCATAATATTCTTTTCCTTGAGGTTGACACCAGGGGTGTCAATTGGGTATGGCAGGGGTATGCAGCTGCCATACCCTGGGTCCAGGGGGGGAAAATAAAAGTTACTTTTAAATATAAATCCATGAATGTCTCTTTGTCTATCTGTGCTGGTTATTATGTTGTTAAATTACAGTAAAATAACTACAAATGTAAAATTTAACAAAATGGTCACTTTAACAAGGTATTATAATTGTATTCTCCACACTTGTATCTTGACAACATGGTATATTCCCAGGTTCCGCAGGTCAGCTGCACAGGTGCAATGCATTATTGTTAATTGTGGCAAGTTTACTAACATAACAAGTTTAGCTGCAACAACCATTCCAGGCTGCCATATTACAGCCCAAGAAACCGTAGAAACGAGGGGGAAAATAAAATGTACTTCTTAAAATAAATGTATCATGCCTGTTGCTAAGGTATGGCAACATGACTGGTGTAAGACACCAGTCATGTTGCCATACCTTAGCCTTTTCTGAACTAACGCCACTGGTTGACACCAGAATAGACCAGGCTCCACATCCATTTATTCTTCTTGGCCTTTATTAAGGCCTTTAGTTATCATCATGCCAGGCTGACCCCAGCAATAACATCTACAACGGCCCTGCAAAACATCACTGCTTTTAAGCCGCTCACACTGGCAAAGCAATGCATCCCTGTCATTTTAGATTTTAGCGAACGAGTACAAGCTCACAGCACAAGTTCACAGTGTGTGTTTGTAAATCTGCTATTTGTAGGGGTTTAACGATACATTTGATATCGATGCGGTTACGTATAACGATACATGGTTGACGATACGATACATGGACGATATTGGTTCATTCATGGCGATACGATACGTTTTGATTAAATGATTTAAAATCGGTAGTAGTAGTAACTATTTAGCAAAGAAATTAAATCAGTAGTGTCAGTAGTGCAGGTTTTTTAAGGGAAAAATCTCTCTCTATATATATATAGATTATACAAATATATATATACAAATATATGGACGTTACATTTCAACACATATGTACAAACCCGCACCTTGATATGAACATAGAGATTACACACATTTATCGATAGACCAAGAGTACCTTCAAATTGCTAAATAAATACAGGGCACAAATACTTAGTTTCCATACAATATATTGTTTGCATTGCAAAACAATTCGATACAGATTATCTGCATTGTAAAACAATACAATACGATACAAAGCCAAACGATATGATATTTTGTTTTTGCATAACGATATAGTAGATCATTGCAAAATAGATTCAGTTACTATATCGTTACACCCCTAGCTATTTGTGAACATCTTTGAAAACACGACTCTTCTCTTCTGGGTGTTCCTGGCACAAAGCATTTCCAGGTGGGGGTCCGTGGCCACCTATACATCAATTTGGGGGTCCTTGGGGGTGAAAACGGTTTGAGAACCACTGATTTAGAAGGCCTTTTGTGAAATCGGGCCTCTGGTCTTTAATGGGTTCAGGCCTTTTGCTATTATTATGCCAGACTGAACCAACAATAACATCTGCAGTATATACTGCCCTTCAACACATCACCGCTGTGCAGTTTTTCTTTTTTTTTACAAGTTATAGCAGGGTACCTTTTAAGTAATTTTCCAAATGCCCTGTCAAGATTACGCTGCTATGGACACACAGCCAGAGGACATTCCTGTGGAGTCAGCAACAGAATGGCTAAGTAAGAGCATTTCACCATGAGGGGTACTACATCTTTAAACAGGAATATGAATAGTTAATGAGCGTGGGGGGGGGGGGGGGGGGGTGTGTCAGGGACTTGCTCAGCAACCATGCCCCAAACTCTCCGCGGGAATTCGGGAAAAGTGATTGCGTAACCCTTTTTTTTTTCTTCTTCTTTTTTTTTTAAAGGCCTGGTCCATGTGTAATTAATGGAGTCGCCTGGACCGGACCACACGTAGACATTTGTCTATAGAACATCTACGCAGCTGCTGCTCACCTGGTGGCTGGCTAGAAACGATAACACAGGGGAAGTGTGTGCGTGTGAGAGAGGGAGAGAGCGAGAGAGGGAGGGAGGGATAGAGAAAGGGAGAGAGAAAAAGAGAGACAGAGAGAGAGAGAGAGAGAGAGAGAGAGATAGAGAGAGAGAGAGAGAGAGAGAGAGCAGTGGCGTCAGTTCAGAAAAAGCTAAGGTATGGCAACATGACTGGTGTCTTGCACACCAGCGAATGTTGCCATACCTTATAGCAACAGGCATGATACATTTATTTTAAGAAGTTCATTTTATTTTTTCTCCCGTTTCTACAGTTTCTTGGGCTGGATATGGCATAGCCCTAGAATGTCTCTCATTTTCGGTTGATTGACACTCTGTGTAATCCCTCAAATAGAGCCATAGAACGGTCCCTATCCGCGGCAGTTAGCAGCGAATCTGCGCGGCACTAAAGTGCTGCGCATTACTTGTGTACTCACCCAATAATTTATTCCTCAGCCTGGGAGAACAATATTGTCCTGTAGTGTCATATCCATTTGAAAGTTCTGGCTGAAAACGTGTACTTTGTAAAATATCTCCACTTATCACGAGCCAACACGGACGACTTACACGACCGGGCGAGGGTCCCGGAATGACTGCTGGACTGAATATATGAAAACTTCCTTTGGGAAGCACAAAACGTACAGGGCAACACAATTGACAGGTGCTTGTGATTGACGTGGGGTGACTAATCACACCACCTGCGTAACTTTTATTTTCCCCCCTGGACCCAGGGCATGGCAGCTGCATACCCCTGCCATACCCAATTGACGCCCCTGAGAGAGAGAGAGAGAGAGAGAGAGAGAGAGAGAGAGAGAGAGAGAGAGAGAGAGAGAGAGAGAGGGGGAGGGAGGGATATAGTGAGACACTGAGGTAGAGGCCAACATGGCTGTGTATTGTGAAGGAGGTTAAAACAACAGTGTGATGGCGCCAGGCCTCTCGGAGAGGCAACAGGAGACAATGTTGCGCACGGAATGACAAGTGCTATTGATACAAGCTGACAGACCTTGAATATTCAATGCCGCTTCGCTTGGAAACGCCACAATCTGGCAAGGAGCTCGTTCCTCCTCCCGCCATACCTTGTAGCGTAGACCTCTCCCAGGGGTGTCGCACCACATTCTGGGCCCTGGGTACAAGGATTCACTCACATGTTTTGCTTCAACTATTGAAAAATAGCAGATATACAGATGTAGATCTGCTATTTTTGAAAAATCTTGAAAATGTGTACAAGTCTTTGAATATTTCAAATCCTTCTGAGGTTTAAAAAAAAAAAAAAAAAAAAATGTTTCTATGTCAGTGGTGCTCAAACTTTTTCACGTGAAAGACCCCCAAAATGAATGATACGTATTTGGCCACCGACCCTCATCTATTTAGTTCCAGGGACCGCCCCAGAAGCAAAATTTGAGTTCGAAAATGTTGCCTAAAAAAAACACATATATTCAACGATTTGCACACATTCTCACGACTTTTCAAAAATAGCAGATCTACAAGCTCGTAGCGCGGCACTCGGTGCCGCGCTGTGAGCTTGTATGTCTGCTATTTTTCAATAGCTAAAAAGTATCAAATAATTAAGGCCCCTCCACCACAGGCCCTAGTAACTCAGTCCCACTCCCCCCCCTTGTGACTCCCCTGCCTCCACCTCTCCTATCCCCCCACCACCCCTCCCATACCGCCATGGCCCCGCATGGTGGTTGGTTGGTTGGTTGGTTGCAGCTCCCTGGGTGAATTAATGAGTGAAAGCAGCTCCTGTAACGAGGGTGCCAGAGCACGTTAGGTCTGCAGCGCACTCCCAGTAACTGCCTGTGAGAGCTGCAGTCTGCTTCAATGAGGCACGCACGCACGCACGCACGCACGCACACACACACACACACACGCACGCACGCACGCACACGCACGCACGCACACACGCACACACAGGCCTCGCGGGCCACGAACCACGGAGGAGGAGGGGCCAAAGAGGGGAGGAGAACTCGCAATGCCCCCCCCCCCCAAAAAAAAAGAAAAGAAAAAGTGTTGGGGTATAGCTGGGCTGTCACAATTATGACATTTTACATGACGATTGTCACTCAAATAATTGCGATTAACGATTTAATTGTGTTTTTGTCGTTGACAATTACATTCCTGTTTGGCTTGTGGGCTTTTAAGTTGCATATGGTAGATATGACACTTAACCTAACTATGCAAAGATATGACTGACATATTTGACAACTTTACACTTAAAAAAGAACATTGATAGTGGAAATAGCCGATCTACAAGCTCAGTGGACCTAAAAGCAGAAAAACATTAAACACGATATAATGCAATTAATGTAATATCGATATCGAGGTATTCAACAACAACATTATCGAATATTGAATGTTTTCTGAATATCGCCCAGCCTTACGGGGGACCACCCCAAAAATAAATGTTGGGGGTCCCACACCCCCTGTAACTGCACAGTACTAAACATGTGGGAGAATGACCCGGAGAGGCAATGACATCACACAGGTGATGTCATGATCAATGCATGCAAATGTAAAGCAACAGCCTGCAGATTCCTACTGACTTTAAGTAAGCCCTTGCCTCCGAAATGCTTACTAAGCTCTAGCTGCATCCCTCCCACACACACACACACACACACACACACACACACACACACACACACACACACACACACACACACACACACACACACACACACACACACACACACACACACACACACACACACACACCCAGGCGTCTTTCACCCATAATTGAATCAGCGGTACCAAAGAGACAAGGTGAGGCTTAATAAGCACTCATTCCCCCTGGTGAGGATTGAACTGCCAACAGTCGTAATTAAAGAGACAGGTAAGAGAGTGATGGCGGTGTGGCGGGAGAGACTTGGGGAGCCTTTATCACCAACGTGATGATCCCCCATCTTGGCGGGAGATCAAGTCACACAAATGTTCTCAAGTCAAAGAGAAACCGCTCGAAACTGAAGCAAGTGTCTGCTTATTCGCGCAATTCTATAGCTCCTTATCAATCAAGCTATAGAATTCAATCGAATGCTATACCTCAGGCCATTTGCGGCCCGCGGGGGGGCTACTGTCTGGCCCCCACCAACCCCAGTAATAATGGTGGTATAAGAGCAGCAACAACACTAGTATATCATCATTGTTGGGTGGAAACCTCGCATCTCAAAATTTGTACGTTCTTTCACAAAGTAAAGCCCTGCTTCATCATATACGAGGCCGTCGCACAAAAGTAGTGAAAATAGCTGATCTACAAGCACACAACGCCTCGCACGGCGAGGCGTTGTGTGCTTGTAGATCGGCTGTTTTCACTAGTTTAAATCGTTTTTAAAATTATAAATGCAAAACGAACGGTTTTGGACATACAAGATTTAGATTTTCACCCGACAACGACGATATCTGACCTGTCACTGGAGTAGCGGGAACGCCACCGTCGCCCCTTGCAATGGTGTGGCCCTCGGCTTGGTACCCTAGACATAATTCGGCCCTTGGGGAAAACTAATCGGGGAACCCTGCTATACCTGTTTGTTAGATGAGAGCTTTTGTGTCAAAGTGTCCCTGAGCAATACATTTAACACCTAACTGACCCCCAACACTGAGCAGCCATCAGTTGGGTGAAGATGAATTTCCCCACATGTGGGACTACAAAGTTTTCGCCTGACACCGAGCAACTTTACAGAAAAACAAGCCCAAAGTTGCTTATAATAAGCAGATATGGCAACACTGCAGCTAATCAGCTGAGCAGGTTCCAGTAAAAAACAACAGGACCTCTGGTATCGGACCTCACATCCAAAACGTTGGAGCACATTTTCAAAAGTAATTCATTTAGTTTGGGGGTCGGGGGATGGATGGACGGATGGACGGACGGACAGGTAGGAGGAGGTTATTATACAAAAAAACATATATATATATATATATATATATATATATATACTGTATATA
>NC_137811.1:27583116-27848116 GCF_963921795.1 Nannobrachium achirus
GTTATAGAGGGCAATTGGGATGTATTAAAAGGATCCCTGGCTAATACGACAAATATGCCTTAATACCTTATAATTGTCCTCTACAATGTAAAATTAAAAACACCTTCAATATTTTATTTCTTCTAGAAATAGCTAATCGTTCACTCAACAGGGGAAATGCCCGTCGCAAGTTGATGATGTCATGAATGTCATGTGTGATCTATCCCTATGGAAGTTATGGCATGCATGTGCAAAAAACACATTTGAAATATTGATTTGATGCTCATATTAACCATAGGAAGTATTAAGTTTGTTTTTATTTGCACACGCATGCCATAAATTATAGCATGTAGCGCTTATTCGCCGGGGATCCTTTTCAGCCCTATTTCATGTCGTAGTATGATTGGAGCAAACACAGCGTGGAGGTCAGACTGAGCCAGTGTGTGATGTGTTCTGTAACAACATGCTGTTGTTGTGTGAGGAGGCTGGTTAGGGGCCGCATAGCACCTGCTGCTCCAATGCTTTGTGACCCAACAACAACACAACAAAACACAACACACACTACTGGGGACACACTACGGTATGTCTATCCAAGCAGACACACTAGGGCTGAAACTAGCAAACTACCAAGTATTCATTTTTAGCTGTAGGGCAGTAACCTAACTTATCTCCATATTTTTGTGGGTTAATTTTTTCTCGTAAAACTAACTTGATCACACTAGACTACAGCATCACACAAAAGTATCAAATGTAGTAGATCCACCAGCTTGGACATTAGGTTATATGAGATACTTAAAGTGTGGTTCCTGTGGAAATAAGCCTCGGCTTTCTAGGATCTCCTTTTAGTTGACCTTGTACCAGTGATTTGATCAATCAATCAATCAGGTTTCCACCCGACAGACAGATTCTTCAAACAATTACCTTTTTGAATAAGTAGAGAAGGATGTTTTTACGTGTTTTTTTACACACCAAAAAAAAAAGAAAAAAAAAAAAGAAAACACTGCAGAATAGCTTCTGAATGTAAGCTCAAGTCTCACAAGATATGTTAGGCAACATTGTTGATTTTATTTTCAAAAGAATTGGTTTTATTGAGAAATAAATCTCTCAACACAACATAGATGTACAGTGTTTATGGTAAAATACACAATTTGATATCGTGGAGGTCATTTGCAGAAATATCTATAAAGGCTTCCGTTTATTTATTTGTATCCGTTTTACAAAATCAAAATACAAGGCGAGGCATTCAAAACAATACTGATAAATAATTATGAAATATAAATGAATATTTACAATCCCGTCACTTAGGAAAAAAAGAGATTTGATCCTTTTGTTTGATACGTTCCCCCAAACATGATATCCCTTTTTCCAAATAAAAACTAAATATCTTCAGCATATGTATTTACAATAAGTGAGTATATATAAAAAAACGAAAAGAAAAGAAAGATAAACAATGGCAATCAAAAAGGAAGCCACAGCTCTAAGGGAGGATTATTTGGCACCGCTGACCAAAATGTTTTGTCCTGTCTAAATCCTTTACGTCTGCCCCCGGCCATTAAAATGCTTTAACCAGTGAAAAATAGCAGAGATACAAGCTCACAGCGCGGCACCGAGTGCCGCGCTGCGAGCTTGTAGATCTGCTATTTTTGAAAAGAGTCGTGAAAATGTGTGAAAATCTTTCAATATATGCATTTTCAAAGCGAACGTTTGTAACTCAAATTTTGCTTCTGGGTGGTCCCTGGAACTAGATATTTTGAGATGCGGGTCCGTGGCCAAATAAATATCATTTTGGGGGTCCTTCACATGAAAAGGTTTGAGAACCACTGACATAGTAGTCTCTCAAGAACAAACTAACTGAGCTCCATTTAAGTGAAAAGGACCTTTTCTTTGACGATGGCTGGCCAGATTGCTGACACAGAAAAATAGGTTTTTCAAAACACCTTAGAAGGATTCAAAAGACACTTAGAATCGGGTCAAAATTCTAATTTTCACAATTTTTCAAAAATAGCAGATCTACAAGCTTGTATATCTGCTATTTTTCAATAGTTAAAGCATAAAATAATGATACACAAAATGTGTACCCGTTCTAAATGGGTTAACCACTTCAAACCTACTATCCGTATTGTGGGGAAGGATTTTGTTCGAAAATAGCAGATCGACAAGCTCTCAGCGCATCACAAAATGCCGCTAAAATTGTCATAAATATTAAATATAAGGTGCTGGGACTGGGAGTGAAAATTATGAATATAATATAGGGGTACCTCGGATGAACCCCCCCCCCCCAAAAAAAAAAAAAAAAACATTTATAGGGGTGCCCTGAGCCAAAGCAGGGGAACCCCTGGATGGATTACACAGCCCATGAAGCCTTGAATTCACAGAGATGTGTTTGTTCTTGAGCCGTTCCTGAGCCGACCGGGGTCATCGTTCAATAGGACAGTGGTTCTCAACCTTTTCAGGCCGCGACCCCAAAAATAATCTCGAGACCCCCAAAATAATCTAATTTTAACTGGGGACTCCCCCAACCTACGAGCACAAAGAGTTGATAGCCTGATAAATCAGTCTGCACATTACCACCCCCTGTTGGTGGGTGGTTTTCTTCTCGCCCGAGGAGCGGAACATAAACATGCAATCATATAATGTTATAAGAAATAACGTATCTTTGCAATGTCACGCCACGTCGCCTTCGGGGGCTCTAAGCGCGTGTGTGTGTGTGTGTGTGTGTGACGTCAATAGGCTTTAGCCCGCCCCCCCCAGAAGTGGAATGTCTCCCCGAAGGATCAGACTCTTTCCCAAAACGAAGTGAAACGTAGTGTGTGAAGAGTCTGACGCTTGCAGTCAGGCAAAAGAGTTGAGGCATAACATTTTGTATAACACGGTTCTACTGTGAAAATAGCAGATATACATGCTCACAACCTGAGCATGTAGATCTGCTATTCTTATGCTCACGTTAGATCGGCTATTTTCACGATTTCTGCCTCTAATATTTGACAATTTGGTCAATGTTTAATTTTAGAGGTATTAAATTGTCACTTTAGAAATGTGCATATACCCGCTATACACTTAAACTTTATGTTGTTTTGTTTACGGTTGAGAGAGAAAACAATGTTGCACATTAAGTTAATCATCTGGGGACCCCCCAAAATAATTTGGGCACCCCCCTGGGGGTCCCGACCCACAGGTTGAGAAACCAAAGCAATAGGAGACTTCTTGAGTCACTTACCGGAGACTCCACCAGTCATCAAGTTATTGGTTCAGGAATGTGACAAAATAATAATAATAATAATAATCTCCATGAAGTCATGGGGTGTGTAACCGAGAATGTGAGCCCTTTTTTTGTGTGAAATACTCCTTTAAACAAAAGTGAAAATAGCAGATCTACAAGCTTAAAACGTGTGGCAAAATGCATTGTATTTTGAGTTTGTATAGATCTGCTATTTTCACTACTTTCGTGTGACCCTCACGGATGTTTCTGCCCAACAGAAACGATATGATATAAATATATATATATATATATATATGTTTTTAAATCTGTGTACGACTACAAGGCAACGGAGACAGCAATACAGCTAACAGAAGACATAAGACAGTGATCATGGGCGTCACACCAAATTCTGGGCCCTGGGTACAAGGATTCACTGCGGGCCCCCCATGAATGTTAACTATTGAAAAATAGCAGATATATAAGCTCACAGCGCGGCACCGAGTGCCGCGCTGCGAGCTTGTAGATCTGCTATTTTTGAAAAATTATGAAAATGTGTGCAAGAAACCTATGTTTCCATGTCAGTGATGCTCAAACTTTTTCATGTGAAGGACCCCCAAAATTATGTATTTGGCCACGGACCCCCATCTCAAAATATTTAGTTCCAGGGACCACCCAGAAGCAAAATTTGAGTTGCAAACGTTCGCTTTGAAAATACATATATCCAAAGATCTGCACACATTTTCACGACTTTTTCAAAAATAGCAGATCTACAAGCTCGCAGCGCGGCACTCGGTGCCGCACTGTGAGCTTGTATATCTGCTATTTTTCACTGGTTAAAGCATTCAATAATTCTAGGCCTAAATGGGTTAAATCTGTGTACGACTACAAGGCAACGGAGACAGCAGTACAGCTAACAGAAGACATAAGACAGTGATTCTCAGCACTGTTGGGCCGCAAGGGTATTGCAAGTGGGGCCCCCAAATAATTGGCAAAACATTAAAGATTTCAATGATAGTGTAAACATGAATAATTACAAATAATAATAATAATGTAAATCCAGAAAAAGTCAGGAAACCACTGATGTAGGAAGACTACTCGATTCCCCCCCAAAAATAACTTACAGTAAGACACAAAAAAAAAGAAAAAAAGAAAAGACAAATCTCATGGCTTAAAACATACACATAACATACTCCATTGGGGGGGTCTGGGCTCATAGGCTACAGGGTATAACCAATGTAAAACAGCGTGGTTGTCTCTCTGACATCTAGACCAATGTACCATCCTCTTCAGACAAAAAGCATACCACTACGCCACCACCACCTTACTGCATCACCTTTGAGCCACCCACCCACACACACACACACACACACACACACACACACACACACACACACACACACACACACACACACACACACACACACACACACACACACACACACACACACACACACACACACACCACACACACACACACACACACACACACACACACTAGGGCATTCACCAAATATTCGAATATCAAAGTCACTATTCGACGTTGTTCACCGAAGTCGAATATTCGCTTTTTTTTTCTCTCTCTTTAAAAAACAAATAGTTTATAAAGCTTGGCTAGATAGGAAGTCATAAGAATGAGTTGTCAATGGTTCTCAAACCTTTTTAGGCTGTGACCCCCAAAATAAACATATTTGAACTGGGGACCCCCACCCTGACAAGCACTTGGAATTGTAGGTATTACATTTAATGTGACTCAGTTCCGCAGATGAATATTGTGAAAATAGCAGATCTACATTCTCACAACGCCTCGCAACGCGTTGTGAGCATGTAGATCTGCTATTTTCACAATGTTCACCTCTTGCTTACTTAATATCTGACAGTTTGGCCAGTCCTGTCGAATATATTCGAATATTCGAATCCTTTGAGGTTGAATAATTTGAATAATATTCGTTAATGCCCTAACACACACACACACACACACACACACACACACACACACACACGCACACACGCACAAGCGCACACACGCGCACACGCACACACACACACACACCTGCAAAAATAAACATATGCTACTACGGAGTACATGCCTTTCCATCTACATATTTGGTTGTGTCACACACAGACACTCACTCCTTTTAGAGCAACGGACAAGGTTGATACAGTTTGGCAGATCTGTATGCCTCTGGTCTATCGCTGATCAAAAACTATTTTGGTGGCCATGGTAACCTGTTTTGGCAGTTTGCAAGAGAGAGTTCAGAGTCTGAATCAACAACACAACTATAACCAGATCGATATTATGGGTTTGGTGGATATTTATGCCATTATTTCCCAAATTATTTGGTATGAGCAATTGTGCAGCCGATTTTTGGTCATGTCGTTATAATTGACATTTTCTACATTTTCCCCAAAAAAAGTGCATCTACAAGCTCAAACATTGTGTGAATTAGATTTTTTTTTTTTTTTTTGTAATAAAATCTAAGTTTTTAAAATCGACTGGAACTGATTTTTGCCCTTTTTATTGGTCAAAAACCCCCATCTAAAAACCAAAAATCCAGCATGGGTCTGTCTGGCTCTGAACACAACCCTGTCCCCTGCCTTCCACCTGCCCAGGCAGGCAGCCTCTGCAACTCTTAAAGTCTTTAAGAATTCATCATTCCCTCTACGGTCCATATGCTTCATCCTGCCAACATCAGTGCTTCACAAAAAAAAAAGAAAAATAGACGTGGGTGAGGGAGGGGAAAGGGGGGTGTTCCCTGGGGGCATGTTCCCTGTGCTTAGGAGTGAAGTCCCCGTGGTGGGTGCACACACACTAGGCAGAACCCTGTACAGCGTGGCCCACAGGAGCCAGAGGACTTGACGTCACGCCATGGTGTACCCGTAGCTCCCACAATTCAGCGCCACCAGCAGCCGGTCTCGGAGGACTTCCTGGCTGGGGTATTCGGGGAGTTTCAGCATGTTGATGCTATGAAGAGAGGGGGGGAGGTTGGACAGATAAGAGGGAAAGAATCGTCAGGGACAAGAAGACATCACCCCAGCCACAGCTAGGGACGGGACGATACGCGATATTATCGTTTATCGTGGTAAAAAAACACTCACGATAATCGTATCGTGGAGATTTAATTTATCGTGATATCGTCCTCCGTCGTGCACTGGGATCAGTTCACCTTTTATTTGCCGAGCTGCATATCCGGTACCACTTAAACCCTCTATAATTGGTAAAAGGTACATACTTGATACAGTCTTTTTTTTTTTTTACTCTCTATCAAATTATTCAACCTCAAAGGATTCGAATATTCGAATATATTCGACAGGACTGGCCAAACTGTCAGATATTAAGTAAGCAAGAGGTGAACATTGTGAAAATAGCAGATCTACATGCTCACACCGCGTCACGTTGCGACTAGTTGTGAGCTTGTAGATCTGCTATTTTTTGGCAAATGTTACACCCCAGGATAATGAATTTTGATTAACGCTATAATATTGTAAATTACGAATTTATTTTGTCACAATAATCGTGATATGAAATTTTCATATCGTCCCATCTCATATCAGCCACAGCCTGTTCAAGCCACTGCTGCGTCCTCAACCTGGCTAGCGAGCCATACCGGAGTACCATGAGTCTCATACATAACAAGAGACTGTGGCAGTTTCTTTTTTATATCTAGCAGCTGTCAGGCTGCTGAAGAAAACCTAAAGGTAGCTCCACATCAAACAGACTACCACAGATTACTACAGACTGCTAGTTGAAGTTGAGAGATCAGTCGGGGTTGGAAGGTGTGGGGAAAAAAGCACCTGGGAGCCGACACCGACAGACGGCTACTACTGTATATATGGTGCTAAAAATAGAATGGCTTGACATCTTTTTCAACAACAAGCCCGCTGCTATCTGACGGTTGGCTTTCGATGCTTCCCTACAACTTGTGCCTATTCGACAGCAGATTTTCGACGCTTTCCAACACTTACAGCTACCTTAAGACTGTCGCCTGTGCTTAACTGATTTGCACTATACCGATCCATGCGTCCAATTCAGACCCCTAAGCAACATGATACTGACATGCACTATATTGAATGCACCACATGTGATTTAGGACCCCTTTAAATGACAGGATACTAATTTTAACTCAACCTCTGCCAAAAAAATACCCCTTTGTACCCCTTCCCTGCCATGCCCGAGGAACCCGAAGATTTAAAAGCTTTAATAAAAAATCTTTTTTTTATCGAAGCGGAACTAAAATAGGCCGGAACTAATGCTCCGTGATCGGTTTCTACACGGACACATTATTGAGCGGACCAGTTAACATTGAGACCGTAAACCGGAAGCGGCTGTCCGTCCTCTATCCTCTATTCGTTGGCTTTCTGTGTAAACACGGCAGCTTACAGACGGAGAACTTATTGATCAATTGAAAAAAAATAAAAGGATTTGAGAAGCAAGCAAAGAAGGAATACGCAAACACACGATGCATAGCAGTGTCCGATCACGCACGATGGGAACTGGATTAGCGGCCGCTTTAACAGGTAGGAGAAGCCAGCAGTGAAAGACATAGAAAAAACTTCGGGCTCCTCGGCCGTAAACTACGAATGAGCTGCTTTTTCAAGCTTGTTGTGCTCATTTTGTTTTCCATTCTTTGCTTCAAATTGTTTTCTTTTTGCTCTTTGAGCTGCAAACGTGAAAAGGTTTCACCTCACCGTTACCTGTAATTGTGTTGTGACAATAAAGTTAATTGATTGATTGATTGACATGGTCAGTGCGGTGAGGGGCACCACCATGGTTCGTCAGGCAGACTGATACCATGCTATAATTATGGTTGGTCTCCACTGCAGTTTGCCAGAGGAGGAGTGTGGCACTCGCCTCCCGGCTAGCCGAAATCACCATCCCGTGGCGATAAGAATTGCCTGTCGCTCATTCCTGGTCGTGCAGAGAACCGTTTCCCAGTTTTCAAAACTCTCCCCGGCATCTAATAGATCATTGTACAGGAACACTACTAGCTATAGTACCCAGCCCACAACACTAAAGGCACCACACTGCCCTCTGGTGACCACTACAGGGTGGTGTTGTCACATGCTACTCTTACTTCACATAATGCAATATCTGTCTGTCACTACATATATGGAGGCAGTGATGCTCTGAGTGTGTGGGAGATGCGAGAAAGAGAGATGGAGAGAGAGAGAGTGACATACTGTATACTGTGTGTGTGTGTGTGTGTGTGTGTGTGTGTGTGTGTGTGTGTGCGTGCGTGCGTGCGTGCGTGCGTGCGTGCGTGTGTGTATATATAGAATTTCAGAAACTGACATGGTTGTTTCATGGTTAAAACGTCAATCAGGAAAAGATTCGGGTTGTCGTTAGGGTTTGGATTAGATATTTAGAGGTCAAGTTTGAAGTTAAGACCGATTTATTCTACGCTGCATGCTGCAACAAAACTAGCAGATCTACTGTAAAAGCTCATGTGTAAAAAGTATAGAAATACAAGCGTGTGTGGGTGTGTGTGTGTGTGTGTGTGTGTGTGTGCGTGCGTGCGCGTTACCAGGTGCTGGAGGTAGGCAGCAAGTTGGAGGTAAATGGCACGGCAGCAATGGTGAACTTCTGTAATCCACTCCCACCCATTAGATAAGCGAAGCCTCCGTGAGGGACCCTGGAACTGTTGGACAGGAACACAGAGGAAGAGTTAAGGCCTTGTAGCAAAGAGCTACCACAATGCAACTAGCAGGGGAATCCATCCACAGTTTGCTAGCTTAGGCACTTTGTTAAGACATTAAAACCGGGAAAGTATCAGATTTTAGCGTTGGCTATTATACAAGCTCACAGTGCGTCATTAGGTGCTTGCAGGTCTGCAAATTACTTTTGTTTTATATCCTGAAATGTTGTGCACATCTTTTAATATAATATTTTTTAACATGTTTTACTCATATCTTTGCTTCTGCTATACCAAGAGTTACAACAGGGGGTCCTTCAAATCTTCCAATCCTTTTTATATTAACAACTTGAACCCTAGTGTCCATATTCTGAGAACTGTAGCCAAAAATAGAAGATCAAGCTTGTAGATCGGCTATTTCTGGCAAAGAGTTTTGGTGTAGAGGGGAAAAGGAGCAGACTAAGTACAGAGTAAAAGGTCAAGTTTATTAGGTAATGACGGCTGAAGTGGTTAATATCTGAAAACAAAAATTGACATGAATACAAAATACACTGATGATTGTGCTGTGACTGTCAAATGATGACACTATATGGAATCTATGAAAAGGCTTCATCTCTCTCTCAACTAAGGCGTCCTTGGCCTGAAAACAATGAAGACCCCTGTGCTATACCATGACCTGATATAGCAACATAGGCTTTTCAGAAAAGCGTTTGCAGATTGGGCCTCTCAGGTCTTAACAGGCTAAGTTGAGGACCTGACTTGACTTTTCTTTTAAGTCATGATGGGGGTTGTTCTCCCCGTGGGAGCAGAGCAGCACACCAACCTTCCGGTGACAAACTGCAGCAGCAGAACTCTCTCCTCCTGGGTGAGGCTCTCCACCACCTTCCAGAACCACTGAAACACAACGGAAAAGTTACGTAAATTTACTGTATTGCCACCAGGGCCGATCCACCTGGAAACCACTGTACTTTTTACTCCACTACAATTATTTTAGAACGTTAGTAGTATGTATACGGTCACAGCTTGTCTGTATGTATGTATGTATCTCTGTCACGCCTGACACTGCGGTTCTATGGGTTTGTCGCTCTGACATCATGCTCTGATGTCACTGTGATTTCAGGGGAACCACC
Organism: Nannobrachium achirus; assembly: GCF_963921795.1. Taxonomy (NCBI): domain Eukaryota; kingdom Metazoa; phylum Chordata; class Actinopteri; order Myctophiformes; family Myctophidae; genus Nannobrachium; species Nannobrachium achirus. The sequence continues at coordinate 27,593,055 of NC_137811.1, forward strand.
CTAACAGAATGGGTTTGCCGCTCTGACATCACTGTGATGTCACACTAACAGAATCCCTTTTATGCCCATATATGGAGTTCCCTGATGTCACCAATATTAAGGCCACATCTAACTTCATATGGGAATGAAGTCCCATGGTGACCCCTGGTACCCATATATGGAGATCCATGTACTGTATATGGAGATATGCTGTGAGAGCCCAAACATGCTTACACAGTTATTCTTTATGTGAAAGTCCTACAACGTCTATAACATCTGACATTATACCCTTTTATGCCCATACAGTACATGGAGATCCCTGTCTGTAGAACCAGCCACACAGATATGGGCTGTCTTGGCCATCTGTCATGGCCATATATGGATTCTGTTAGTGTGGTATGTGGCCGATATGGCCTCCATATGTGGTTAACTGGTCCGATATACATCGAGGGGGAGGTCGCAGGTCGCCCTGAGGCATCCTACTAGTTACAAGTTACTTTGTAGATTTAGATTATTACTACAAAACATACATTAACCAAATACGCCCTGTTTTATACATGGTGTTTTCGCCATGTTGCGACTTCAAACATCTACGAACGATGTCGACACTTTTCTGAAAACTTTTCTTGAAAAATCTTGCAAAATGGACGACTAATCTGCATGAATACTTACACAATTTGTGCTTTTTACTCAATTAACATTTTGACTTGTAACAGTATTTCTCTATATTAGAGTTCTTCAACAGGGGGTCCGCGGAGATACTGCAGGGGGTCCCCGAAATTATTGAAAAAAAAAAAGAAAAAAAACCTTTTATATAGACTTTTATATATTAACTCATTGAATGCCATTTCAAGATGGCCCCCAAGTACCAGACTGCCACTATCCTAGATTTCTAGTGCACGGATCAATTTTTAGTGCACGGATCGTGCACGCCCATGCACCATATATGCATCATATGTGTAGTACTTTTTAACAGCTTTCAAACAAAAAAATCCGCTTGGAAATCCGTTCAGGCATTCATGAGATAGAAGCCTTCAAAGTCAGACAAAACAAACACTGCCACCTTCCAAATTTCTAGTGCACGGATCAATTTTTAGTGCACGGATCGTGCACGCCCATGCCTAGATCATGCACTATATGTGTAGTACTTTTTAACAGCTTTCAAACAAAAAAATCCGCTTGGAAATCCGTTCAGGCATTCATGAGATACAAGCCTTCAAAGTCAGACAAAACAGCCATTTTTGACATTTTGAAAGATGTGTTTGTTATGGGGCTAAACATGCAATTTCGCAATTGCGATCATGCCTAATACATTTGAGGCATTTTTAGAAATTTTTTTATAAAAAAAAATTTTGAAAAAAAAAAAAAAAAGATTTTTTTTTTTTTTTTTTCAAAATGGCTTCCAACTCGGGAAACTCGGGCTGTGGCAGCCTGGGAGTACTGTAATAACTCGTGAAACTCGTGCCTTGGCAGTCAATGAGTTAAAAAAAAAAGAAAGAAAATGTTTTTAATTATCTTTAAATATTTAAAAAAGAAACACTATTCAGCTTGTATACATGATTATTGTGCAATTGACAGATTGTTAGTGATAGATAGTATTGACATTGGTTCTCAGTTAACTCAGTTAGCGCCGAGCGACTTTACGAGCGACTAGTTCACTATGGCGTTTGGTGCCGAGCGACTCGGAGCGACTTTTATATAAAAGCATTGTTTAAGCTTTTAATATGTGTTTATAGACGGAGCGAAATGGTTAGCTTACCTCAGCTAATGTCCACACGTAAACCGTGAAAAAAAAGGATCCGATTATGACGTCAGCTTTAAACCAGGGCTTCCTGTTGACAACAGGCCTCTGCTAGCGTTAGCCTCAATGCAACCATCCGACCCTCACGTAGCTTCACTAGGTCGGATTTTGATTCTGAAACTTTCTGTGTGGCATCTATATACGTCCCGATGCCCATACCAATGGTGGTTTGAGACGATCAAGCACGAATTGAACAGTATTGAGCTGAAATGGTGACCGGCGGCCCGTCCATGTTAAGTCAATGAGGACCAAGTCAGCGTCTCATCCTGTTATGTGGATTTAAACAGGCTTAACATGGGACCATGTCAGTGTATGGTGTATGGTGGTCTCTAGTGGTCATCTGGTGGTATGGTATGGTGAACGTGCATTCGTTAAGGTGGTCTGGTTAAGGTGGTCTGGGGGGATACAAAATAGCTATTTCCTGGCGTTATAAGCGCACATTCATATTCATATTTTGGAAATCTGGCCCTGTATGAGTTAATAAGGTTATGTTTAAAAATGGCAGTGGTACGGCCACTTTTACATGCATGATTAAAATAAAAGCAAGCCTGTATTAATCTATTATTTGAATAGCTTAGTATTGAATGCACAATAGCATAGTATGTTTCTACACATGAAACACAATGTTATACATGAATATACAATATATGTTGTAGCCCCACCCACACCCTACTAGGTAGGGGGTCCCTGCTCCATCTCCCCATCAGTTTTAGGGGTCCCTGGTCTGAAAACGTTGAAGACCCCTGCTCTACATTGTGGTATTGCTACTTAAAGGAGTCATCCAGACCAAAACACATATAGGGTTAAATCTGTCTTTTATCATAACCCTTTATACCTGCTTTAGTCGATTTTTTTCATAGCTGCCCCTGTTGCTAGATTTCGGCTGCCCCTGTTGCTAGATTTCGCGGGCCCTCTCATAACTAACAGAGTAGATAGACTTTATACTAGTGCGGTTATTTCTTCAGCTTCAAAGTTAGTATTTTTTTATTGGATTGTGTTTACACAACATCCTGAGACCAACCAAACCGCTGTTTTGACCTCACAGGCACCCTTACTTGTCAAACGGCTTCTGCTCTGCACCAGAGCAGGGAGAGGAGAGGCTAGAAAGGGAGAGGAGGGAGGGGTCGGTTTGACAAGTAAGGGTACCTGTGAGGTCAAAACAGCGGTTTGGTTGGTCTCAGGACGTTGTGTAAACACAATCCAATAAAAAAATACTAACTTTGAAGCTGAAGAAATAACCGCACTAGTATAAAGTCTATCTACTCTGTTAGTTATGAGAGGGCCTGCGAAATCTAGCAACAGGGGCAGCCGAAATCTAGCAACAGGGGCAGCTATGAAAAAAATTGAATAAAGCAGGTATAAAGGGGTATGATAAAAGACAGATTTAACCCTATATGTGTTTTGGTCTGGATGACTCCTTTAAAGGGGATGACCACCCATTTTAAAGCTATACTGTGTAAGTTGCTCAACTTGTGGTCAGTAGCTCTATAGAAAACCTTGGTCGCGTCCGCGTCTTTCGGCCGTTTTTCGGTTCTCACGCCCCCGCGTCTGCCTCCACCTCGCCGAGATCTATCTTTTGAGGGGTCCCTGGTTGCTGTGCGTTCAGCCATTCCGGAGATACACTCCTTCACCCATGCTTCACCGTGCACCCGAGTATAGAGACACACGGGAGACTACAAATATGGCCGCCCTAGCGACCCCACTCCAAGATGCGCTGTGATTGGCCGGCAGTGTATAACCCTTGCTGTGATTGGCCGGTAGTGTGATGACGCAATTTTTCCGCGAAAACCGGTCCCCGGTAGGGATAATAGAAAACATATAAAGAGAAGGCTTTAGAAGCTGAAAATAACGGAGTGGGGGTTCTAAAACTTTAGCGATTTAACAGTTAGGACAATTTTAAGATTTGTTTTATAAAAAAAGTTACATGGTATAACTTTAAGTAATCAACTATATATTTTATATATGTTAATGTTGATGAGTGAAGATTAGCTCAAGGAGGAAGTAAAAAAAAAAAAAAAAACTCTGGGTAGTGAAGCTGTAGAGACCGTGACCAAATCCCACATGGCTTGCTGTCAGAGAGATGTGTTGCGTTTTGATGTTTATAGTTGAGTATCTGTCCACAGGCGCTTTCAAAAAAATATAAAATGCACGCTCTCTCATCCCGGCAGAGTATTACAGCACAACATGCTCCTGCTGGTGAAAACAGTCAAGAGATGTAAAAGAATACGGCTGTGAAAAGTCGAACTGGCAGGCTTTCTTTCATCGGCTCATCAGGCCACATCCAACCCAAATGAACATGTTGGCTGCTGATGCTGACTGTAGTGAATCAAACACAACGTCAAAACAGAGTTTTTTATCCCTTAACCCATTGAAACCGAGAAAGCAACTGTGCATTTTAGATTTTTAACGAAAAAGCATTATATTATACTTTGGCTATTCAAAAATAGCAGATCTACAAGGTCATAGTGCGTCACTTTGTGCCGTGCTACAAGCTTGTAGATCTGTTATTTTTGAAGTCGCGGCCAAATATAAAGTATATCAATTTGGGGATCCTTGGCCATAAACATTGGCCAAATTGTCAAATAACGTAAGAAAGAGGCAAAAATTGCGTTGCAAGCTTGTAGATATTTCACAATATTTACTGTATCTGTGGTGGGGGTCCCCCTGTTCAGATTATTTTGGGGAACCGCTGCCCTAAACAGCGCCTCCCTGCGGAGGCTGGGGAACCGCTGCCCTAAACAGCGCCTCGCTGCGGAGGCTGGGGAACCGCTGCCCTAAACAGCGCCTCCCTGCGGAGGCTGGGGAACCGCTGCCCTAAACAGCGCCTCCCTGCGGAGGCTGGGGAACCGCTGCCCTAAACAGCGCCTCCCTGTGGAGGCTGGGGAACCGCTGCCCTAAACAGCGCCTCCCTGCGGAGGCTGGGGAACCGCTGCCCTAAACAGCGCCTCCCTGCGGAGGCTGGGGAACCGCTGCCCTAAACAGCGCCTCCCTGCGGAGGCTGGGGAACCACTGCCCTAAACAGCGCCTCCCTGTGGAGGCTGGGGAACCGCTGCCCTAAACAGCGCCTCCCTGCGGAGGCTGGGGAACCACTGCCCTAAACAGCGCCTCCCTGTGGAGGCTGGGGAACCACTGCCCTAAACAGCGCCTCCCTGCGGAGGCTGATGAGCCCACCTGGATGACGAGCTCCTGGAGGCTGTATCCACTGGTGTACTCTGTGTTCCTGTTCCAGTCCTGGATGTCTATCTCTGGCAATCCTGACAGCAGCAGCTCCTACACACACACACACATATACAATACAATACATAAGCAATACAAAGTTGTGCGTCTAAACCAGGGACATGCTGGGCCCCTGATTCAGCACGGGAAAAAGAGTTGGAGAGGCCCTCATTGCGCGCTGTAGAGAGAGAGATCTCTCTATAGCGCTGCTGCTACTCAAAGAATTGCCATTTCAGATCATGACAAGTGACAAGCCAGTGGGCCAATTACATGAGTTATATTTCGTTGTTGTCGGGTGGAAACCTTGTATGTCCAAAACCGTTTGTTTTGTATTTATCATTTTAAAAATGATTTAAACTAGTGAAAACAGCCGATCTACAAGCACACAGTGCGAGGCGTTGTGTGCTTGTAGATCTGCTGTTTTCACTTTTATCCATCTGTAATGGCCGGCCTGGACCGACCGGGAATGAACCGGCCGTTCGGGAGTTGTCCTGCTTTTCCCAATGGCCAGCACGTCCCTGGTCTAAACATCAGGCAGGTGCTGTTGAAAATGAGGTAATGAATGTGTAAGTATTTCAAGTAAGTAATGAAAATGCTGCGGTTTTCATTATTAATGGCCCAGCAGGTGGCACTAATTCCCCTCCTGCAGCTGCAGAAGAAAGAAAAGTCAATGGGAATATGTCTCAACTTTTTACACTTGGTTTTATTACCTTGGTGAACCATTTCATGAAGAAATTCATGTTCTCAATGGCTAGTTTCAAGTCTTCTTTCACACAGCTTGATAATCCCATTTCATTTTTAAATGTTTTATAAATAAGGGTCGCTCCCCTTCCCAGCCAATAGCATTAGATTTCTGGTTTCCGGTTGGAAATCCAAGATGGTGGTGTGGTTTCCTTGAAGCAGCGGCGACAGTAAAACTGTGATCTCTGACTTGTGCCTCGTGGCAGAATTACCATACCACTGACCTGAAGTGTTATTGTACTTCTACCCATGATGTCATGTACATCAGGGGTCTTCAACGTTTTCAGGCCAAGGACCCCTTAGTTGAGAGAGAGATGAAGCAGGGACCCCCACAACCCGTTCATAGATTCCATATGGTTTCATTGTTTGACAACACAATCATCAGTGTATTTTGGATTCATGTCAATTTGTGTTTTCAGATATTCAACCACTTGAAGTGTCAATACTTAATAAACTTGAACTTTCACTCTGTACTTAGTCTGCTCTTTTTCCCCTCTACACCAAAGCTCTTTGCCAAAAATAGCCGATCTACAAGCTCACAACGCCTCGCAGCGCGAGGCGTTGTGAGCTTGGAGATCAGATATTTTTGGCTAAAGTTCCCAGAATATGTACGCTAGGTTTCAAGTGGTTAGTATAAAAAAGGAGAAAAAAGGTTTCTATCACTCAAAGATTTGGAGGACCCCCTGTTGAAGACCCCTGATGTACATGAAGCATAACCATCACATATTTACACATACACACATCCATTACTGATTGATCCAGAATTCCACAACAGTGGATTTGAATTAGCTGAAATAAGAGGATTCAAAACATGGTCTGTAGAAACCAATGGTTGACGTCACGTCACGGTGCCTTCGTCCATATATTTTTACAGTCTAAGGACAGAACACATGATGACAGCCATGCGTTCACAACACAGGGGGGGAAAAAAATAAATAAATATGACATTGATAAGGACAGAGGCAGCTGATCAATCAGCAGTTCCTATTTTTAGCATCTAAAGAGCCAGGGTAAAGCATATGCTTTGTTCATGCATTGCTGTAAGCGTACACACACGCCTCGTGCGCTGTACTCTACTTGAGTCTGTCCATTTTTCAGTAATTAATATTTGCACTCCAATACTTCAGAATCAAATACTGTCGGGACTCGGCAGGTTAACATTTCACCTGCGTCCCTTGAGGGTCCGCGGCCCCCCTCCATGGGGACACGGGACAGGACGGGGCTGCGAAAAGAACTCGCCCTCCCACCACAGAAAAGCATCAAAAGTAGCAGATCTACAAGCGCGAAAAGCAACACAAAAAACGCACTTTTTGAGCTTGCAGATCTGCTACTTTTTGATGCTTTTGAATTTGAATTCTGAAAAGCAGTTTTGGACCTGAGGTTTTTCAGAAAACGTAGGTTAGGATTTAGAAAGCGTTTAAAAAAGTCACGTGTAAATGGGTTAAGTATGTTGATTGCCAATACGTCTGTACTTCTTCCCCTAGTTAAACGTTGAATAAAGGACTATATTTATATTGTGGTACTGCTGCTGCTACTATACACAGGGTTCCCACACATTTTTACCAATTAATTTCCAAAACTTTTCCAGAATATTTAACCCGATTTCCAGGACTATATAACAATAATTCAGCTCAATAACAAGTCGCTTACTCCTACACGCAAGTAGGAGTAAGCGACTACACGCATGCGACTACATGCGACTACACGCATGCTGAGCATGTAGATCGGCTATTTTCACAATTTCTGCCTCTAATATTTGACAATTTGGCCAATGTTTAATTTGTCATTTCAGAGGTATTAACAAAATCAATAACCAAAGACAATGCATAGCTATTTCTTCCAGGACCTTCCAGGACCCTTGATCAATTCCAAAACTTTTCCAGTACTGGAAAAATATTTTTTTTATTTTCAAAATATTTCCAGGAATTTCATGACCGTAGGAACCCTGTATACATCAGAGTACTTCTTCCACCACCACACTCGTTTGTGTCCGCGCTCCTCCGAGGCTTGTGAGCGAGCAACGCGACGACCGCATGGGCGAGGCATGTCCACTAAACACAGGTAGGGATAATCGTCATGGCACCCTATTGATCCATCCGCACACACCCACGGAGGATGGGTGCTAGGGGTGCGCCGATCCAGGTGTTTTCTATTTCGATCCGATCCGATATATTAATTTGGCTATTTCCCGATAACCGATACAGTAGGCTACATAGCAAAAAAAAAGAGAGAAAAAAATGCATCACCTTTCAATTAAAGGCATTTTGTAATTGTAGGATAATTGTAGGACTTCGAGGTGACACCACCCCCCATCCTACTTGGTTCACGTATTTTTCCCCCCGTTCTGACTTTTTTCATATCACGTCATATAAGAACTGTGTTCCAAACATAAACAAATGATCTCCACGGTTTGACTCATATGGATATGAAGAATCAGCTGATGGTGAGAAAACGCTAATGTTTCTGTCGCTGTTTTTGTTAGAAACAGACTGTATCAAATATGAGTGACTGACTACCATAAACCACACAGAGCCTTCTCCCCGACAATATCGAGGACACCGTTTGTTTATTTTTGGACCACAATGATTATATGAAAGGATTTTAAGATGACTCAATGTTATTCTCCATAGAGAAATGACTTCCATGAACCGGGGGATGAGCGAGTGATATCATGACTTCACTGCTCTATATGGAGGCCACATACCACACTAACAGAATCCATATATGGCAAGACAGATGGCCAAGACAGCCCATATCTGCGTGGTTGGTTCTACAGACAGGGATCTCCATGTATGGGCATAAAAGGGTATGATGTCAGATGCCATAGACGTCATAGGATTTTCACCTAACGAATAACTGAGTAAGCATGTTTGGGCTCTTACAGCATATCTCCATACAGTACATGGATCTCCATATATGGCTACCAGGGGTCTCTATATACGGGTAACTGGTCCGATATACATCACTGGCCAGATGGCCAAGAATTGGCGCAACCTCGCCCTTTACTTTAGGTCGCATGTCGCCCTGAGGCGCCTTACTAGTTTTTTTACAATAAAAACCTGCAGATCCTGTGCATGTGTGTGTGCGTCAGTCACAGTGCGTGAGCGTGACACCTCATCCCAGCTCAGCAGAAGGATATAGTTGACCTGTTCTGACATCACAATGATGTTCCAAATTAATTCCGTCCTTGTCCCTTTCATGCCCATAAATGGAGATCCCTGATGTCATACATATTAAGCCATATCTGGCAATGCCCATATATGGACATTGTGTCAGTCTCATGTGTCTATGATGTCAGTCATCTCCATTTTTCGAAAAATATGGACACATTTTGTCCAACTTAAACAACCAACCAGGTCTGTGAATCTTTTTCAAAAATAGCAGATGTGCAACTACCCGGTTTAGAAGGCATTTGTAGAATGGGGCCCCGGGTCTTCGTGGGCTAAAGACAGTGATCAGAAATGGAAAGAGACAGAGACAGAGAGGTTGAAAAACTAACCAGTTCATATTCGTCAAAGAGCTGTATGAGGGAAGGGAGGATGAAGGTGTGGAATCCCTGCAGAAAGGCATTGATCTGAGGCTGGATGGCTCGAGTCATCCTCAGCTCCGTCACCAGCTGCACATACTCTGCCTGCAGAGAGGAGATGAGAGGCACACACACAAAATGAGTCACAGGAAAATGGTTCAAACCCTGCCTAAGTCGACGTCAGCAAGGGGGAGAAGACGACAGCCAGCCCCATGGCCTCCCCTAAGTAACAAGAAATGTTGTGAAATAAAATGTTCTTGTTTGACAGTGCTGGCGGGCCGTTTATTGTATAATTTAGGAATGAGGCCGTATACAATTTGTCATCGGGCCGCATCTGACCCCCGGGCCACACTTTGGACACCCCTGCTTTAAGTAAAAGTAATTTATTTGTATAGCACGCAGAGAGAACTCACTAAGTGCTTTTACATCAGTGGTTCTCAAACTTTTTTCATGTCAAGGACCTCCAAATCGATTATGCAATTTGGCTGCGGACCTCCCATCTGAAAATGTTTCATGCCAGGGTCCCCCCAGAAGAGACGATTTGTGTAAATGATTCAAAAATGCCCAAACATTATTTTTTTAAATATAAAAATAAATATATAGCAGATTTTTTTTATGTTAATTTCTGTTATTTTCTATCTATTAAAACACATTAATTTTACTGACTCATTGATTGTTTGGGAGCCCTGCTTGTAGTGTGTCACAGACACTCTCCTGCCTTGTAAAACACTGCCGGCTGCAGGCGGGCTGTGTGTACTACACACCAATAAAATGCTTTTAGTGTGAAAGCTGTTGGAGCGGAATAGATCAATTCCTCATTTATGACCGCCAGTGGATGTATGTGGCAGAGCCGGTAGAGCGGCACTTTGCAAAACAACGGACCGAAAGCAATAATTACGATTGATTCGGTGTGCGGAGATGAAAACATTACGTCTCAACGTCTCCTCTCTCCACACCATAGCCTAGTATTGACTCAGTTAACTCTTAACACCAAAGATGGGGATTTTATGTCATGACATGAGTCCATTATAGTCCTTTTGTGCACAGATTACAGTAGCTCTATAGGAATTCACCCAACACAGTTTCCCAAACAAGCCATTGTTATGGGTGAGGAGTTTGTTTGGGTTCTTCACATTTATTACTGTTGGCTAATAATAGTATTAGTATTTGTATTCATATTATTCTTATTATTATATTGACGAATCCACAGAGCGCTGCCGTACACTTGCATACGCTAGCACAGTGGTTCTCAAACTTTTTTGGCTTCAGTACCCCCTGTTCCTGATTTCTGGATCAAAGTACCCCCTTTACCCGATTACAAAAATGATATCTAGCATATTTTAACCTTTTTTTTCTTCTTTTCTTTTAAGTTAATGCCCTCTGTCATACAACAGTTGAATAGCAGATCCAAAAGCTCAAAACGCAACACGTTCTGAGCTTGTCGATCTGCTATTTTGCTACCTTTGAATTTGATTCCTGAGAAGTAGCCTTTTTGGATTGGAATCCACCCAATGCTATGAATGGATGATTGAGAACCACTGCAGTGTGGGTCAGAACCTTGTTGTCCTGGTCTCAAAGGGGCCTTTTCCACAAAAAGAACCTTGGTTCCAGAACCAGTGCCGGTTCAACTTTCTTGGAACCTTGGTTCGTTCTTGCGAACCGGCTTGCGTTTCCACCAGATTGAACCAGAGCCATTGTCCCCCAGTTCAGATGGTGGTTCACTGGAAAAATCAAGGATTTTGTGGTTCTGGTTCCGAACCAACTTTTACAGTTCGGAACAAACTCCGGTTCTCGGTGGAAAAGCACACCTCTGGTTCGTCCCATAGGCGGGAGAAAGAACTGGAACCGGTTCTTTGCCGGTGGAAAAGGCCCCACAGTGGATTCCAGGGACTCTGTGGGTTCCTTTAGGGGGTTTTAATTGACCCTTACACGTCTATATCTCTGACAGTGTACAAATGGAACCAAATGAACCATTTGGTTCCATTTGTACTGTCAGAGTTAAGGAGAGACCTTGACATTTTTTTAAGTTTGAGAAACTCTGCACTTAAAGTGGATTCCAGGAACTCTGTGGGTTCCTTTAGGGGAGGTCTAAATTGACACTTACAAGTCTGCAACTCTGACAGTATACAAACGGAACCACAGGTTCGTTTGGTTTCCGTTGGTACGCTGTCAGAGTTAACCCATTTAGGCCTACAATTATTGAATGCTTTAACTAATGAAAAATAGCAGATATACAAGCTCACAGCGCGGCACCGAGTGCCGCGCTGCGAGCTTGTAGATCTGCTATTTTTGAAAAATCGTGAAAATGTGTGCACATTTTTCAATATATATTTTTCAAAACAGACTTTTGTAACTCAAATCTCTGCTTCTGGGGGGGTCCCCGGAACAACATATTTTGAGATGGGGGTCTGCGGGCGAATACATGTAATTGTGGGTGTCCTTGACATGAAAAAGTTTGAGAACAGCTGATTTAGAGGAAGGATTTAGAAGTCGGGTCAAAGATCGGGTCAAAGATATTCAAAGACTTGCACACATTTTCACGATTTTTCAAAAATAGCAGATCTACAAGCTCGCAACGCGGCACTCGGTGCCGCGCTGTGATCTGCTATTTTTCAATAGTTAAAGCATAAAAAAATGGTTAAAGTGGTTCAAATCTAACGCGACTCGGGCGCGTTCCAGGTATGTCAGAGTTAAGGAGAGACCTGGCTTGAAATGTGTAAGTTTGAGTGCAACCAGTGCACTAGCATAATGTCTGTTGTGTGGAGCAGAACCTTGTTCTCCTGGGTCACCAGGATGCTGGCTCCTCCGGGTTTGAGCGGCACCTCCTCCATGGCTCCGAACACGTCCGTCTCCACAGAGAAGGTGAGCTCCAGGCCCAGGTCGCTGATGTCGTTGTCCAGGATCCACTGCAGGTTCTTGGCGTACTCCGGATCGATGGACGACACGTCCTGGTAGTTCACCGGGATCCCTGCAAAATACTCTCGGTTCAGTAAAAAGAAAAACTAAAAGGGTATCTCCCGTCTTCAACTTGTGCTAAGCTGCTACATTATTAAAGGAGTAGTTCAACTAAAACAATTACTTATTTTCTATCAGTTACACAATCCCATGAAGCTTTGAATTCATGGAGATTTTGTTGCCAATAATTGAATGACCAGCAGAGTCTCCAGTAGTAGACTCAAAGAGTCTCCTACCGAGTCTCCTATTGACCGATGACCCGGTCATCAAATTATTGGTTTAGGAATGCGAACCGGCCCGAACTGGCTTGCGTTTCCACCAGATTGAACCATGATTGAACCAGAGGAACCAAGGATTTTGTGGTTCCCGTTCCGAACCAACCTTTACGGTTCGGAACCAACTCGGTTATCGGTGGAAAAGCTCACCTCTGGTTCATCCCAAAGGCTGGAGAAAGAACCAGTCGAAAAGTGGAGTCCGGAGAAACCCCAGGGGTTCCCTAGCTAAATTTGTTCAAATATAGCATTAAACAATCGACAATTTTTAACAACACAAATCCTCTGTTATGGGTTCTCTACAAAACCTTTTCAGATGTGTTGAAATAAAAATGAATTTCGGGGTCCTTGACATGAAGAAGTTAGAGAAGCACTGTGCTAGATTATTAACCACACACCCTGGCTTTTCTCCACTGGCTGCCAGTTGGTTTCAGAATTGATTTTACTCTTAAGCTTTTACTGATGACCTGAAATGACTGAAAGCCTTGCAAGGCCAGGCTCCTCGATATATTTGAGATATGCTGGTACCGTATGAGCGTTAGATCTTCAGACAAGAGCTCTCATTGCTGTCCCTAAAACTCGCCTCGGGTTATCTGTAATTTTGTGGCCTGGGGTACTGCCTGTGGCTCTGAGGACTAGTAACGTTGGCGTCATCTTTTAACTTACTTCTGAAAATGTATTTTTATGCAAAGAGGTTTTTGTAGTGCTGCATTGACTCCTTTATATCTTGTTTGTGTTTTATCTTGTTTTATGAAGCACTTTGTAAAGCACTTGTGTAAGCCCTTTATGAATTAACAACTGTATTATTAACTAAGGTACTAGGAACTTAAGAAATAAGGAAATAAATCGTAAAATACATGCCCACTGGAACCCCCGCCACTTTGAGAACCCCCGCACTAGGGCACTCCGTTGATGTTGACAGGAAATTGAGTTTCAGGAAATGGGGAGAGAGATGGGGAGGTGACACACAGCAAAGGTCGTCGGGATCGGGACTTGAACCTGTGACGTCAGGCCGGATTACCAGTCTCTGGGTGCCTGGACCGCTACGCAAACCCTCGTATATGTTTGAGTCCCTCAGGGCTCTATACTCGCAGATTTTCAGTCTTATGTTATTGTGGGGAAAGCTTTTGCTGAAAATCAATCTGGGAACCCGTTAAGCAGAATCTGTCTCGAGAGAGATTAGCTGAAAATAGCAGATCGATGTCGATCTGCTAGTTTCTGTGAATGCTTTCCTCACAATACGGACCCTGGGTTTAAGTGGTTGTGACAGTGCCCTGCTCACCCAGGATGTGCTTGTAGAAGGAGCGGGTGAAGTAGATGTTGACCAGCTGCCGGTGGTACAGTGCCAGGCCCAGAATCTGACCCGCAAAACTGAAGAAGTTCAGATGGTCCGGGTTCACAGAGGAGTTGCTGTTTGGCTGGAATGTGGTGCCTGGTATTCACACACACGCACGCACACGCACAGTGTTAATGATCAGTAAGAAAAGCAGATATTTGAATTCATCATCATCAACATATAAAGGCTGCAACTGCATGATTACCCTATCCTTGCCTTTTCGAATAGTTGAATAATAGTAATAATAATAGTCGCTTTTCAGCCAGAGGGCCGCGCAACCGAGGTGAAAGGGAAGGTGGTTCTGCCATTACCAGCGTCTGGACTCCAAATGGGGGGTGGGAGGGTCTCTCTCCTATCTATCAGCTATTTACGCTAGATGATAATGGAGTCTTATCGCCCCCAAATCTGCACTTTATTCAATAAACATTTTGCTTGCATCAATTTAGTGTTGATCTTTTGTTCATCCCATTAAGACCTGAGACCCATTACTACAGATGCCTTCTAAATAGTTCTCAAACTTCTTCGTGTACAAGCTCTCAGCGAGTCACTTTGTGCTGCGCTGTGAGCTTGTATATCTGCTATTTTTGAGAACCACTGTTCTGAACCACTGTTCTAAATCCTATCCTATTTTTTCTGAACAATGTGTGTTGCTATGTACTGTATGTATATACTGTATATCTAGCTAAAATAGCACAGATGCTTTGCTGACGTTAATGGGATATTGAAATGTGAACATAGCAGAAAGGTACCATCAGCTGACTGGGTGAAGAGACCATAGTCTGGGTTGACGATCTCATTGGACAGGATGTCGAACCACTCCCGAACAACACCTTGGCCCTGGAAAGCACAGCATCACACAGCCCATCACTACAGAACCAGCTGATCACTTCAGATAAACACAGCATCACACAGCCCATCACTACAGAACCAGCTGATCACTTCAGATAAATCACAATTATTTTTGCGTATCGTTGCTGTCGGGCAGAAACCTCTTATCTCCGTATTTCAACGTTGTTTTTTGTCGTAAATTAACGCCCTACTTGATCACACACCACAGCATCACACAAAAGCATCGACAGTAGCAGATGTGCGAGTTCGAGGAGCGGCACAAAGTGGATTTTTTTTAATGCCTTTGATTTAATCCCGAAAACTAACAGTTTAGGGTCTTTTGGACATACTGTACAGTATGAGGTTTCTACCCGACAGAGACAATAATCATTGTCATCGTTTCCATGCTGAACAAATGTTCAAACATCTTCATAATGTGTGAAATAACAGATCTGCAAGCTCACAACGTGTCCCGGTGCGGCACGTTGAGCTTCTAGAGAGGCTATTTCCACTATTTCAAAATAAATTAAATGATTAAATATGGCCTAATTTGGCCATAGTAATATTTATTTTGATTACTGGTATCAGTTATTGTCAGTCAGAAAAAAAAAACATGGTGGAATCGTTAATCACAATAATTTAAATGAACCCTCAAGTAAAATGTCAGGATTGTGACAGGTCTAGTTCTGAGCAGCACTCAGAATGGCAAGCGTGAGTTTACTTTTTTATTGTTGTTTCTTCTCCATAGGCTTCAAAGGACAAACAGTATCCATCAATGACTCACTCTTGTCATTCTGAGTGTGACACATCACTATTGTAATATGATATTGGCCCATCACTATTGTAATATGATATTGGCCCATCACTACTGTAATATGATATTGGCCCATCACTACTGTAATATGATATTGGCCCATCACTATTGTAATATGATATTGGCCCATCACTACTGTAATATGATATTGGCCCATCACTACTGTAATATGATATTGGCCCATCACTACTGTAATGTGATATTGGCCCATCACTACTGTAATATGATATTGGCCCATCACTACTGTAATATGATATTGGCCCATCACTACTGTAATATGATATTGGCCCATCACTACTGTAATATGATATTGGCCCATCACTACTGTAATGTGATATTGGCCCATCACTACTGTAATATGATATTGGCCCATCACTACTGTAATATGATATTGGCCCATCACTACTGTAATGTGATATTGGTCCAAGAAGATATCGGCCAGAGGAGTCAGAGTGGGGTGGTAACAACAGGTTTATCTAGCCAAGTAAAAGTATCAATACTACAATGTAGAAATACTCTGTCCGGAATTAAAAAATGTACTTGAGTCAAAGTACGAAAAGTATTGGTACAAATGTTTGAAAACTAAAGTTTTAAAAAACTTGTAGAGGAGGAAAAGTACAATATTTGGTTCCGAGATGTAGTGGAGTAGAAGTAAAAGGATTGGCAATTGGAAATACTACAGTAAAGTACAAATACCATGTATAATTGTAACCAAGTACAGTACATATGTAAATGTACTTAGTTACTTAGATCACTGGCTCTGAGCAGGACATGACTTTGGACTCCAGAGTACAAGGCAAGCACAGGCAGCAGCAAGCCAGCTTAACACAAGCCACAACAACACAAGAATACAACACTGTTTCTCTGCCTTGCAATCCAACTGCAAGCTTCGCAGGCGAGATCTATTACACAGTAATAGATCTCTACTGTAATGATTACAGTAGCATCCTTTCTTTTTTTTTGTGACACCCACCATCCCCTCCTCGCCGTGGAAGCGCACGGCAATGCCTTGCTTGAGCTTCTCATTGGTGGACTTGGCGACCATTTCACAGCTGCTCCTGAATATGGAGTCTGTTAATATGACACACACAAAAAACAAGACAAGACAAGAATTAAAAGCATGCAGTAGTTCTTATTGAACTTAAGCAGCACAGAAGCCAAAGTAGTTAAAGTAGTGGCAGATAAAGTAAAGTTAGCAGTTTAGCCCTGACGGGAAAAACAATGTAGTTAATGGTGTCTGTTAATGAGACACAAAAAGGAAAAGGTACAATTGTGCTCTGGGTTTCCTGGTGGCTCAGCCAGTTAGCACACCGGCCAAAGAGTACCCAAGTCCTGACGTCACTCGCTCATCCCCTGGGTCACAGAGAGGTTTTTCTCTATGAAAAATAACATTGGGTCATCTCAGAATGATCTCAAACAAGAATTATGGTTAAAAAAGAAAGACAAATTGTCCCGGCGCCATTGCCGGTGGTAACATTAGCGTTTTCTCACCGTCAGTTGACGCTCCATATACATGATTCAAACCGTCATGCTCATTTGTTTATTTTTGGAAAAAGGGAATTCAGAATGGGGGTGGGGTGACGTGATCCTGGTAGGATGCGTAAATTACGTCAAGACTTTGGTGCTCTGCACGCTCACTGTGAGCCGTGAGGACAGTTCGACTTCCAATCTTGTCTCGCGTCGCAGGGCAAGCTTGTAGATCAGCTATTTTCAGCATGCAACCAAATGCAAAATCAGCCATCATGACGCCATCAAGCCCCAACTAAATACATTTTTGAAAACAAAATCAACTGTAGTTTCAGTCGAATAAAGTCATGATATTATTTTGTCATCTAAAACTAGACTAAAACTTTTCAGATGAATAACATATGACTGTAACTAATTAAAATGTATTCAAAAGACTGTGACTAAACTAAATACAAAATTGCTGTCAACTGGTTTCATGTGTCTCAAGCGGTGATGAGAGGAATGGATGACAGAGTGAAGGACAGAGAAGGGCAAGCTACAATCATTCTGCAGCAATAGATAGATATACTTTACCTCTGTGGATTGTCAGAATGTCGTTCTCGTTGACCGGTCGATGGACCATGTCGGAGTCGGGCTGGCCGGCCAACAGGTGCTCATAGAACCACTCGCAGCGATCCTTGAAGGGCTGCAAGGTGAAAAGAAAACACATTTTCTCAGCCCACGCAGCACAGCACTTTCTAATGCAGGGGTCTTCAGTGTTTTCAGGCCAAGGACCCCTTAGCTGAGAGAGAGATGAAGCAGGGACCCCCAGATTCCATACAATTTCATCGTTTGACAACACGATCATCAGTGTATTTTGGATTCATGTCAATTTGTGTTATCAGATATGTAACCACTTGAACCGTCAATACTTAATAAATTTGACCTTTCACTCTGTACTTAGTGTGCTCTTTTTTCCCCCTCTACACCAAAGCTCTTTGCAGATCAAAGAGATCGCTTAGCAGATCTGCTATTTTTGGCTAAAGTTTGGGGGTCCTCAAAAATCTTAAAATAATTATTTAGACACAAACACAAATCTTCTCTTCTGGGGGTCCCTGGCACTAAACATTTTCAGATGGGGCGGTTCCACCCCCAAATACAAATCATTTGGGGCAGTCCTTGGCACAAAAAGTTTGAGAACAATGGATTTAGAAGGCATTATTTGTAGAGTCAGCCTCACTCCGCTAGGTCTTAATGGGTTAAACTCTCAGAAAATCATTTTCTTATTTGTTTTTTGGACTCCAAGAAGAACCAATGGCTCCCGAAGCCTCCAGTGTTTAAACAAACTCCTCTGTAATGCAGAGAGGAGGTAGACCGCCGTCTATTTGCATAACGTTTGCCTTTGTTCTCTCTATGCAAAGGAGGCCGAGTGAGGGATGAGAGAGAGCGTGAAAGAGAGAGAGAGAGAGAGAGAGAGAGAGAAATGTGCGTCCCTCCCGAGAGAGCATAGCGGGAGAGGAGAAGACGAATCTGGCAGATGAAATTGAATTGGTCAGGTTAAAGTCTGTAATTAAAACAAGGGGGTCTCTCTCCCAGGTGGGTCATAATCCATGGTAACGATGCTCGCACGCCCGCTCGCAGCTCAAATATGAATACTGAAACACAAGGAGCGAGCGAACGAACCGCCGCCGCAACCCACCCGGAGCAGAGCACTTAAAATTTACGGAGCCGTGTGAAACGCGAACTTAAGAAAGAGAAGTGTTATCGCCACGGAAATAATGCTGTTAAACGAACCCGCCACGTACTAGACACGGATGTGTCTCAAAGTCACTCTTAAAGTAAGTTACCCCAGTCTGTCTGGTGTATAAGGCTTGATTTGCAGTGGTGGAGGGAGTACTTTTTACTTAAGTAAAAGTAACAATACTGCAATCTAGAAATACTGAGTTACAGTAAGTGAAAAGTCTGGTATTCAAGTGATGCCATCAAACTGTACTGTATTTAACCCATTTAGACCTAAGGCCAATTCTAAAAACGCCTTCTAAAACCTAACCTACAGTAAGGTTTCTGAACACCTTAAAATTCTTATTCCAATTATGTTGCCATTATGTATAGCAAATATTAATGAGACGCAAAGGTAGCCCGGCTTTAAAGGTATAACAAGGTGTAGGTAGCACCAGGTATAGATGTACTTAAAGTACCAAAAGTAAAAATACTCAGTATATGTATACAAATCTTTTGAAAATAGTCGCACTACGACATGTTGTGAGCTTGTAGATCAGCTATTATCAAATAGCCAAAGTATAGTGTATATATATATAGGGTTGAAGTGGTATAATGTATATTTTGTAATAATAATCAAAATTTACAAATAATTGTAGTGGAGTTAAAGTACAATATTTGCCTCTGAAAAGTACAGAAAATGTGCAAATACTCCAGTAAAGTGAAAGTAATTGTACTTGAGTTTGTATATCAGCTATTTTCGGTGCTCATCATCGGCACACAACCAAATATAATGGTGGGCTTTAGGAGAGTTAAGCCCCTATCAGAGTCGGTACCGTGGTGAAGAGCTATCCACCGCGGTGTAGTCTTTTTGAGTCATAAAACTACAACGTTACGTCATTACTCGCGGTGAAGAGCTTTCCACCGCGAGTCCTGACATCTCTCTGTTTTTACTTTCAGACAGATAGGCTCTTCACCCCGTTCAATCATTGGTCGATCTAGACCAGTCAAGTCACAGTGATAGGACTTCACCTCTCTGTTTTTACTTTCAGACAGATAGGCTCTTCACCCCGTTCACTGATTGGTCGATCTAGACCAGTCAAGTCACAATGATAGGACTTCACCGTGACTGACTATGATGGACTCCACTTATTTTCTCACTTTAGGTGGATAGCTTTACACCTAAAATGTGCGGTGGTAGGCTCTTCACCGCAGACTCTGATAGGGGCTTTACAGTATTACGCAAACACAGAAACATACTGTAGGTCAGTGATTAGCATGCATAATAGTTGCTGTCGGGCAGAAACCTCGTTATCTTGTATCTCCATAATTATATGGTGTTATTTATTTTCCATAATTGAATTCCCTACTTTATAATTCCTTGTGTGACATTGTCATGCCAAAGAAGCGACAATTACTATTTTCCCTATACAGTATGTTTTATAATATTTCATTAATTCTTAATTGAGGCAAAGGTTTGATACTAATTGGAGTCATAATATGGCCCCAGCCCAGGCTAACAATATCAAACGGTCTCACCTGGCCCTTAATGATGTGCATGAAGCGCGACATGAGCTCTGGACATTCTAGAAGGAAGTGGAAGTGATTGAAGATGATCTTTGGATTCCTGGCACAGAGAGAGAGAGAGAGAGAGAGAGAGAGAGAGAGAGAGAGAGAGAGAGAGAGAGAGAGAGAGAAAGAGGTCAGATTAAATATGTATTGATTGCAATCGTTTGAGATCGTCAAGATCCGTGTTGAAAGACATTCATACATTTTCGAAAATATTTCAAATGACAGATCTACAAGCTCACAAACACGTTGACGTGTTTACACTTGTAGATCGCATATTTCCACGTTTACAAATATATATAATATCGGCCTAATTTGGCCACAGTACTTTTTCTTTTTTAAACATAACTGTCAAATAAATAGACCTTTATTGATCCTCGCGGCGGACATTCAGACGCAGCGCGGCAGTTAAGGTATAGGTACAGATACAGAGTGAGAGACAGATACGTGTCATAGGAAGCATAAACATCACACATTAACCAATCCCGCCCTAGGCTAAGGCAAATAAGCCTGCAAAAATACACACATGCAAAAATACACACATGCAAATATAATGTTACAACTTAAAAGAAATACACCGCTATGTTTTGCATGAAAGTTAATTGTGATATTTGCAATCTCTGTGTAAAAAGCATAAGAGGCAAACAGAAATGTAATTTCTACGTATATGTTCCAATGTTCAGTACCAAAATAATAAATCCTAATGATTATATGGTTCATGAATGATCGTGCTAGACCATGGGTCTTCAACAGGGGGTCCGGGACCCCTAGGGGGTCCTCAGAGTTACTACAGGGGGTCCTCCAAATCTTTGAGTGATAGAAACATTTTTTCTCCTTTTTTATAATAACCACTTGAACCCTAGCATCCATATCCGTCCAAAAATAGCAGATCTACAAGCTGAGAGGCTCACAGCGCGAGGCGTTGTGAGCTTGTAGATCGGCTATTTTCGGCAAATACGTTTGCGTAGATGGGGAAAAAGCAGACTGGGGAAAGAGCAGAAGTTTATTAAATATTGACGGTTCAAGTGGTTAAATATCTGAAAGCACAAATTTACATGCATCCAAAATACACTGACGATTGTGCTGTCAAACAATGTAACTATATGGAATCTATGACAAGGTTGTGGGGGTCCCTGCTTCATCTCTCTTTCAACTAAGGGGTCCTTGGCCTGAAAACTGTGAAGACCCCTGTGCTAGAACTTATCAAAACAGACCAAAAGTTTGATTTACATTTTTTTAGAGGAGAGCGAAAGAGAGAGAGAGAAAAGCAAACAGAGAGGCGAGGAGGAGTAGCTGGATCAATATCTGGGAGTCTCCGGGTACTAAATGAGGAGGTTGATATCTGACGGTGCGCCGTATCGACTCACCTGGTTACAAAACATTTGAGCACCTCGTCATGCTTGCAGACAAACTCGATAAATCGCGGCGATGTCATCCTAGATGAGGAAACAGGGGAAAACGGAGACAGGGGAGAGAGAGAGAGGAGAGTGAGGGAAGAGCTAAAGTGCCAAACCGATAGTTTTAACAGCAGCACTCTCTCTCTGCAGAGGCGCCGCTGACTCATTCCACATTAAACATTCATACTGGCTTATGAAGAGAGACCGGGCCGTGGGTTATCCAGCTGGCAGCTGAAAAAACAAGACCGGGAGAAGAGCTGAAACAGAACTACCGCTAACTTTAACTGCCAATAAACGGCTTAATTCAGTCCGAGTTAAGCATCTCTTTGATCTCCTGTAGTATTTGACTTACTGTATATATTGTTGTTGTCGGGTGGAAACCTTGTATGTCTAAAACCAACCGCTTGTTTTTTTTATTTATCAATTTAAAAAAATGATTTAAAATATTGAAAATAGACAATCTACAAGCACACAACGCTTTGCATCGTGAGGAGTTGTAGATGTGCTTGCAGATCTGCTATTTTCTGTGCGAACAGTCTTGTATGAAGAAGCAGGGCTTTGCTTTACGAAAAAATAAATACAAGGTTTCTGCCCAACAGTGATGATATGGACAGAAACGAGTAAAGTCACAACTACTCGATACAGAGTAGCCTTTTCCATGTACGTACAGTATGTATGTACAGTATGTATGGCCTCTAAAAAGTAGACCAATCCAAGTTCATGCCACTGGCATGCATGGTATCATGAATCAGAACTATATCGTCACTGTCGGGCAGAAACCTTGTATCTCCAAGTTTCAAATGTGTAAATCTTTTCGCAAGGTAAAGCCCTCATCCAAGGCCATCGCACGAAAGTAGTGAAAACAGCTGATCTACAAGCACACAACGCCTCGCACCGCGAGGCGTTGTGTGCTTGCAGATCGGCTGTTTTTACTAGTTTAAATAATTTTGATACATACAAAACAAACGGTTTTGGACATACAAGGTTTCCACCCCGACAACGACAATATGCTGTCTTATGTGTTTCGTTTGTTCCCTCGTGTATTCTTCTCTGGGAGACCTGATTCATGCACATCATGATGCCGTTCTGAAGACTGCTGTCGCTGTGTATTTTGTGTGTAAATAAACCAATTAATTTAAGCAAAATTACAGATAGGGTGCAGCGGATCCTAGCTCCGCAAGCATCACTTGCAGAACGATGAGCAGGTTGGTGCCTTGCATGGTTTCCTCCGCCGTGAATGTGTGTGAACGCGAAGTACATTGTAAAGCGTTTTGAAGGGTCGGAAAGACTAGAAAGGCGCTACAGTATATACCGTAAATGCAGTCCATTTACCATGTTCTGTTAGACAACACACAGTCTAACAGCATGGGACTGAAAATCTGTTGAATAAAAACAATTCATGATTTCCTCTCTTAAAGAGAGTCTCAGCACTAGAAACTGATAAGATATGCCCTGAATAACACTCTCCATCATGTACCTCAATGCCCTGCCTGCTGTATATATTACCTTTCTTCTTTTTCAAACAAAGAGTTTCACACATTTCATAATACAAGTCTCTGTTACATAATTTATACTTTTCTTTGGCACTCATGCGCTTTTGTGAGCTAGTAGATCGTCTATTTTCGCCAAAGATATTAGGCGCAGAGTGAAAACAGGAGGGGGCCTACAGTAGTGTAGAGCCCTTGGGAATACGATCAGATTAATAGGGTTAAAATGCTTACGCAATCGGCGGGCTACTTCCTTGGCCTACTGGCAGTGGACACAAGAATGTTGGCACTGATGATCGGTCCAGCGGTTTGTTTGACTTTAGCCCCGGATATACATTACACATAATAGACAGACAGACAGAACCGTCTCTAGTCGGCTGGCCTTTTACAGAGCCATGGCAAAGAAACAAAGACAGATCCATTCCTGCTCACCCTTGTGGCATCTGGCAGGAGCAGCACATGTAGAAGGCCTGGATGACGGCGCTGAGGCGACTGGCCGTCATGGAGATGACATCCTCTCCATCCGCGTATGCCTCGGCCGTTTCCCCGACGACCTGCGGGTGGGCCTGTCATGATTATTAAATAATAATCATCTAATCGCAATTATTATTCGAGATAATGAAAAGGTAGAGTTTATTAAGTATTGATGGTTCAAGTGGTTACATATCTGATAACGCAAATTGACATGAATCCAAAATACACTGATGACTGTGCTGTCAAACGATTAAACTATATGGAATCTGGGGCTTCATCTCTCTCTCAGCTAAGGGGTCCTTGGCCTGAAAACATTGAAGACCCCTGGTTTAAAATAAGTGGGAACCCTGATGAAGGGTCATGGTAAAATGTCATAATCTTGACACAGCCCTCACCTGGGGGTCCAGCGAGGCAGGCAGCATGGAGGCGGGCAGGGGAGGAGGAGGAGAAGGAGGCGCGCCCCCTGGCGGTGTGGAGGAGATGGAGGAGGAGGAGGAGGAGGAGGTGTGCTCTCCTCCTCCTCCTCCTCCTCCCGCCTCCCGCTGCTTGAGGAGGAGGGAGGCGATCTCACTGCCCGACGAGGGAGGGGAGCAGGGGTCCTGGCTGCTGCGGTCCAGCTCAGTGGAGATCAGGACCAGCCACTCGTCCAGGGAGTGCCACAGCAGCTCCATGGGCTGCAAAGGAAGACATAGAAACATTTAGACTTTAACCCATTTAGGGCCTAGAATTATTGAACGCTTTAACCAGTGAAAAATAGCAGATATACAAGCTCACAGCGCGGCACCGAGTGCCGCGCTGCGAGCTTGTAGATCTGCTATTTTTGGAAAAAGTCGTGAAAATGTGTGCAAATCTTTGAATATATGTATTTTTCAAAGCGAACGTTTGTAACTAAAATTTTGCTTCTGGGTGGTCCCTTGAACTACATATTTTGAAATGGGGGTCCGTCGCCAAATAAATATCATTTTGGGGGTCCTTCACATGAAAAGGTTTGAGCACCACTGACATAGTAGTCCCTCAAGAATAGACTAACTGAGCTCCAGTCAAGTGAAAAGGACCTTTTCTTTGACGATGGCTGGCCAGATTGCTGACAAAGAAACATAGTTTTTTTCCAAAAATCTTAGAAGGATTCAAAAGACACTTATAGAATCGGGTCAAAATTCAAATTTTCACGATTTTTCAAAAATAGCAGATCTACAAGCTCGCAGCGCGGCACTCGGTGCCGCGCTGTGAGCTTGTATATCTGCTATTTTCTTATTTAAAGCATAAAATATTGCGTCATATTGTGTTCAGGCCTAAATGGGTTAGAGCAATGGTTCTCAAACCTTTCTGTGCCAAGGTCCCCCCCCAAATTGATTGGCCGCGCTGACCCCCTGGAAGGAACCTACGAGAGGACCCGGACCCCACTTTGATAACCAATCATTTGGAGCGGACCGATGCCAGATTTGTTGGGGTCCGGCTATGCGGATCCGGAATTTCGAGAGTCTGTTTATCTGTTCTGACCGATTTATGAGCAAGTAAGCAAGGATACGTATATAGAATAAACTCAACTACTGAACTTTTTGTTTCATTTAACCACTTAAAACCCTATTAAAAAGGAGTTCACCCACAATAATTACTTTCTCTTTTTTGGTCGCACTCCTATGTAGGGCTGTCACAATTATTACATAATCGCCAAATCGCAATTATTTGAGATAATCGCAATTATTTGAGATAATCGCAATTATTTTTTGCATAATCAGCAAAATCGTCAATCATTTCCATATTGACAAATCTTCATATATTTTCAAAATGTTAAAGAAAATAGTGGAGATAGCTGATCTACAAGCTCAAAATGCATTGCATGCGACACATTTTGAGCTTACAGTTACAAATTTGAGTTACAAAGTTACAAAGTATAAAGTTAATTTAAGTTATTTGTCATAGTTTTCCTGAGCAACTTTAGTTACGAAGCCAAAAAATAGAAATGTTCCAATGTTCAACGTTTAATCGCCAAGTAAAATGTCATAATCGTGACAGCCCTATTCCTATGCCAATAATTAGATAACCAGCGAAGTCTCCGGTAGGTCACCCGGTCATCAAATTATTGTTTCAGGAATGCGACAAAAACTAAAACAATCAAGGCTTCACAGGGTGTATAATAGATAGGACATAAGTCCTTTTTTGGGTGAACTACTCCTTTAACCCATTCAATGTGTCAAGGTTTTCAGAAAACCGTTGGGTTAAAACAAATGTTTAAAGCCGATCTACAAGCTCACAGAGCGTCGCATTGCGAGAGTTTGCGACACGTTGTGACCTTGTAGAGCTGCTATTTCGTAAGTTTTAAGTGGTTAAACATCAAGACACATTGGCCTTAATAATTGGCCATACGATATCATAAAAAAAAGTGAAATAATGGCTGATATTTCGGTCTTCCTCTAATGAAACGTTAAGAGAGGGAGGGAGAGCGAGGGAAAGACGGCGAGAGAGATTTGTGAGAAACGGTGAATCACAAAGAGAGAAGATTAAACACAGACAGACAGTGACCCATTTAATCTAAATAGCCCAGGAAGGTCTCATTCTTTCCACTTGGGTTGCTTCCTCACAGATGGTTAGTGTCTCATTGACTGAGCTATTCATGCAAATCAAGTTGTCAAACAATCACACCCCCATGGAGATAAGATCTCTGTGCACAACCTCACAACAGCAGCGCTGAGACGGTGGAAATCATTTTAACAAAATCATCATCCAGCACGAGCACAATTTGTCATATTACCATGACTATCACCGGGGGAAAAGAATATCTTAATAGTCTTAATAGAGCACCGAAGTCTGACGTAATATACCCATCCTACATGGCTGGGTCACAGGTCCCCCCCCCCTTTCTGAATTCAAATATACATGTTTAATATCTCTGCATACATTTAAGAACTGTGTTCCAAAAATAGAAAAATGTATTAGCAGGTTTGACTCATCCTAATAAAACGACCGAATGTCTGTCTGCCCGATGTCTGTCTGATAACTGTCATCACCGCCTCCTGTAGTGTGCATGTGTCGCCGCCATGGTAACAGCCGCATGCTGAAACAGTGCCCAAATTTGGAGTTCTCCAAAATTACTTCTGATACTCCTACATTCAATCCGTCATACAGTATACTGTGCACACCACAGTAAGGACTAGCAGATATGAAGCATCAATGAAAGTACCTGAGACGAATAACAGTCTAAGTCCATATTTCATTTTTAATCTGTTAAATTGTTAATACACTCCCCCCTCATTTTGTTCAGTTGTCTGTTTTAATGTTATCTGCTCCCTTTGTCTGCTGAATATTGCTCGTACGGACTTATACTGTTGTTCCACAAACTGTTGAAGATATACTGTTTTTCCACTTTCCATAAGTATTATGTCTTATAATTCCTAATATATATGAGTTAAGTAAAAAAATCTAATTCAACAAAATGAGGGGGGAGTGCATTAAGAATCTAACATATTAAAAACTTCTAGTTTGTGGTTTACAATCTGGTAAATAAAAAAAAATATCTCTATTCAAATCTTAGACAGTTTTTCGTCTGAGGTACTCATGACGGCAAGAAAATGTTAATGTTACCGCCACCAAATTTAAATTACAGACTGTATCAAATAAGAGTGACTGACGATCATAAAACGATACAGAACCACCTCCCCGAACAATATCGCTTTGTTTATTTTTGGACCACAATTCTTATATGATGAGACGATTCTGACCCAATGTTATTCTCCATAAACAAAACACCCAGGTGACCCAGGTGACGAGCGATGAGGACTTCGGTACTCTAATTGCATGCAGGTTAGATTTACGGTCAGTGCCAGATGGATTTTAAAATACAACCCACAGTACAGTAACTCCCTTGAGGTGTCTTAACAGTGTACAGAGATTTCACTCTCCAGAAATCACCATAGATGTCGATATATATTTGACACCAAAGATTGACAATAGTTTTATTTTTTTGTGCAAGAGCATGAGCTTCCTATGTAATGGTGTCATCTTTCTATACAACTCACATCTAGGGCATCGATATCGCTCCAAGGACTCTGCTGGTCCCTCTCTGGTGGCCTCTCAGCCTGCACATGCAGGTGTCTCGCACGCATCTGCATCGGCCAACGACATGATTTCTTGTTGTCATTGTTTTGAGTTGGGAAGAAAAAGGGTGAACCGAGCACAATCCCAGCAGCAACAGCCTGGGTACTGTTCCCTTGTTGTTATGTGAACTGTGGTGTAATGAACACCTTTTTTTAAATCTCAAGACATGTATGTTCTGTACCTTTCTATACAATAGTGTTGGGTCAATGCTGTCTCACAACCAAAAGTCATATTGTGACTTTTTGGGACAAATGTGACCAAATGACATGTCAACATGGGACTTGAGCTGAGTCGGCTCAAGCTGACTTTGCAACGTTCGGCGGGCCGACTCGCTTTTTGGACAATCAAAAACACTGAGGAAGTCCCAAAAAGTCATTATTATGTGTCCCTCCTTTTGCACAAAGTAGTGCATTGCAAGATAGAGGGCGCCAGATCCCTTTTAGTCACACCCTACCACTACTTCCTGTTCACCCACAGAGCATTGATTCTAGATTTCTTTTCACTTTTTTTCAACTTTTATTACTTGGGATGGTAAAAAGATGAGGCAGACAAATAAAATGTATTTTGACAAGTAATACAAGTTGAAAAAAGTGAAAAGAAAGCACTTTAATATAATGGAGAAAACAACTAGAATCAATGCTCTGTGGATGAACAGGAAGTAGTGGTAGGGTGTGACTAAAAGGGATCTGGCGCCCTCTATCTTGCAATGCACTACTTTGTGCAAAAGGAGAAACGTTTTGGTCAAGTCAAAATATGACTTGGGGGTGAGAGAGTGTTGGAGGGGTTGTTATTCACTGCTTGGAGTACAGCATACAGCTGGTAATCTTGTACCACATCAGGACATTTTGGATAGTTGCATGTAAATTGTTTGTGATGAATAAGT
Organism: Nannobrachium achirus; assembly: GCF_963921795.1. NCBI lineage: Eukaryota > Metazoa > Chordata > Actinopteri > Myctophiformes > Myctophidae > Nannobrachium > Nannobrachium achirus. The sequence goes on from NC_137811.1 coordinate 27,621,593, forward strand.
GTGTGTTCATTGCATCCTCCTGTACGGCGAGTACCACCCATCTGCGACTGCTATTTATTCCAAGACAATTAAAACAAAATGTTGTTTGCAGAGAGAGGCCCTACTCCAAAAAGAAAGAAAAAAAACATAACAGCAATAAGTACTTAAGATCCTTTGTAAATTATGCCAGTTTAATTCCCGTTAGCATTGCTGTTGGAATCAGGTCACATTGTTCCGTGTGCCATGTGCAACGTCCATAATTATTTCTAGTCAATCTCTACCGTGATTGTGCGCCAATTGACTATGATTATCAGGGGGTGAGCTTTTAGCGGTTCACAGTGGCTGTTCACAGTGGCGTTCCAATCTGTTCTTCATCAGTGACAAAACAAGGCGTGTGAGACCAACTAGGGCAATCAGTTCCTTTTTTTAAATACAATTCTCTGGCTCACCTCAGACACTGCAGTTCTGACATCCTTGCTCTGCATTGCAGGTGAGTAGATGAACTGTACTAACTGGGTCACCAACAACAGCACAATATCCCTTAATATCACGAAAAGCTTCACATCAAGAATCCCTCTGTATTTAACCAATTAAACCCTCTAGAGCAGTGCTTCCCAAACGTTTCAGGTCAAGACCCACAAGAGAAATCAAGACGTTTGCCTGGGACCCAAACTAGTGAAAACAGAAGATCTACAAGCTCACAACGCATAGACTTCTTTTTTTTTCACTAGTTCTTAATTATTTTTTACTTATGGAATTTCTTAGATTGTATTAGTTTTTTTTTTTTATATAAAAATATATATTTTGAAATATTTTGAAACATAGGAAAAGAAAATGGGATTCATAATGGAGTTGTGACCCATAACATTTGGTCTGTGACCCACATATAGGTCTCGAACCACTGTTTGGGAAACAGTGTTCTAGAGTAGTAAGCTGGACCAGAGTTCACTCTGTACTTGGGCTGCTCATAGATCTGTTATTTTTGGCTAATGTTCCCTGCAGAATTATGGATGCTGGGATGCAAGTGATTAAGCCAGGGGTCTTCAACAGTGGGTCTGGGACCCCTAGGGGGTCCCCAGGGTTACTACAGGGGGTCCTCCAAATGAGTAATAGAAACCTTTTTTTCTAGCGTCCATATCCTGAGAACTTTAGCCAAAAATAGCCAATCTACAAGCTCACAACGGCTCGCGCTGCGAGGCGTTGTGAGCTTGTAGATCGGCTATTTTCAGCAAAGAGCTTTGGTGTAGAGGGGAAAAAGAGCAGACTAAGTACAGAGTGAAAGGTCAAGTTTATTAAGTATTGACGGTTCAAGTGGTTAAATATCTGAAAACACAAATTGACATGAATCCAAAATACACTGATGACTCTGCTGTCAAACGATGAAACTATATGGACAGGTTGTGGGGGTCCTTGCTTCACCTCTCTCTTGACTAAGGGGTCCTCGGCCTGAAAAGACCCCTGGCTTAAGCCATACATTCATATGCCCAAGTTCTTATTCTCACATATAAATAAACGTATAATCATATTAAGTATAGCAGCTCCTCCTACTGACCTTAAAGACCTGGCTGCGTGGAGTCTTGTTCCCGTTGTACCCCATGTCGTTCCCGTTGTTGTTGGGAGAGGACGGGCCCAGGCGGAAAACATGGCAAAATATGCGCACGATCCTCAACAGACTCTTCATCTGAGCTTCATAGCTGCTGGAGAGACTGGAGGATGCCGGGAGGAAAAAAAAAAACAAGACAAGAAAAGACAAAACAAACAAAAACAACAGAGGTCAACCACTTAGACCCTATATACTTCGTTTACCGAGGTCCTCCAGGAGTTTATACTTGGTCTACTACTTTTTTTACCCCTCTACTACAACAAATGTTTTCGCTGAAAAAAGCTCATCTACAAGCTCACAGTGTGTCGCAAGCTTGTAGATTGCATTTTTTCACAAAATGTATGTTTGACTATTACTTAATTTGATTTGATTTAATGTATTAGACTTCATGATTAAAAGGAAACAAAAACACGTGGTACATGATTCTCAAGGAAACGCCAAGGATAAAAACACAATAAAGTCAGTGACTTATTTCCAATGTGGTCCATGGTCTGAGACAAACAAAATCATTACAACACAGTACAGGTATAGACATGCCCAGAATAGGGACGCTAGCATCCATGTGGTTTAAGAAGGTGTGTGTCACCATGTTGTGTCTAGAACACTAATAAGCGATTAGGAAGTGCTACAGTTTAGCCATTTGCAGTGACATCTGTGAGTGAATGTCATGAGATCCAACGAAGGGGCACAGATTAGGGTGGGGCAAGTGGTTATTAATATTACTAATTTGACAATGTTCAATATAAGTTCAATATTATTTGGCTCATTTTCTGTATTTTCTTTGAAGAAAATGGCTGCCACTGACATCACAAAGGCGAGGGCCAATATATACCCTCCCCTGTCTTCTTTGTAATAAAAGAAACGTGCAGACGGAGTGGAGTGCTCCAGCATTTTATTTGGGTAGTCATTTCTGAAGTACCCAGGTATTATTCTTTCTGATGCAGTTTGTCCCTGTTGAGCACCGACGAGCCTTTCTACCAACTGCTGGCTGAAGCGCACAGACGTCTCCCTACCTGTAAGAATTTGGATGTGGTTGCATATTTATTGCCTGGATAGCCAGAACGTCTCCACTCCCCCATATAACTCAACTACACTAACTACACCAATCAAAATACAGACTTACTCTATATAATGGTGTTGTTACCGAGAATGCTGCTTCCTCATTGGCTATTGTGAGCGTAATAATTTCCTGCTTCCTGATTGGCTATGTTTTACGCTATGTTTGTCTTTTTGCTGCTTCCTGATTGGCTATGTTTACGCTAGGGATGTGCGCGTGTATTCGGTTATCCGAGTACACGGTTTGTAAACCACTATTCGTTTTGAAAATACAATTTGATTATTCTATTAACTCATCTGGTGCCGATCCCGAACTAGTTCGGCTTTATTTCAATCCAATACAATCTTTTTTTTATTAATTCACTTACCCCGAGCTGCTTGTAGAGTCGTGGGTGGTCCTGGCTCGCTAGCCGCTAGCCAGCTAGCCGTTCTACTCTGTCCGACGATATATTCCATTAAAAATGGTTTAAAATACATTTTTGAGCTCCCCAATGTTCACCCGATGTTCGGCGCCGCTTCCGATGAGTACACGAGTGTGCCGATCCCGAAGTAGTTCGGCTTTATTTAATTAAATGAATAAAATGATAAGAGGCCTTCTGAAGCCTGGCTTGATTTTTGTAGCTACTAGCCGAAAGCTAACAACGTCCCGGCCGGCCGTAATTTGCGAACGCAATCGCCAATCTCCGCCTAATCCAATGAAAGACCGCATCTTTAAAGGCTTATATCTCTTTTTTGTGTTTTAGGAAAGCGGCGCGAGGTTTATTTACGGCGAAATCGCCCAAAAATGATCTTTTAGATGACAAAATGGGAATAGCCATTCTGTTAGCATCTTCATCCGGGACATTTCCATGCCGTGCATCAATGTGAGCACGTCAGGTCCTGGAAGCTGAAGTCCTGGAAGCTAAAGCGCTCGCCTATGAGAGATGCGCTGGCATTCTTTGGCCCCTAGAGGGCGCTGGCACGCAAAGAGTTAAATATATTTTTAATTATTGAGATATTAATTTTATTAAACATTTAAACTCTGCGCCCATATTACTGTCTTGTCTTAATAAAATGTTACTTTTTAACAAGCAAATTAAGCAATCCCTTGGTTGATTTGCGGAGCATGACTGTCTGTGTCACAGTCTGACTGACTGTTGCGCGCTGCAGTGGTCGCGCTGACCTGCAGTGAGTGTGCATGGCTGCACGCAGCCACACACCAGGCAGGCTGTCCGCTGCGCAAGTAAATTAATGGCAATTAAGCGACGTGTATCTTAAAGATACTGGATGTGAATCACTCGCCTGCACGCTGCATCTGTGATCCGGTCCATGAATTAATCCATATTTTGAGGTGAGAACAAGCCAAGGAGAATGCTTAATCATACATTGGCTGAGTATGGAATAAAATGATGTAGCTAACTTTGAAGAGAACCGAGCTGTTGCTCAGTTACTATAGCGACTCCAGTCAGACAGACATCAGCTGTTGTAGCGACCAAGCTGAGACTGATGCGCTAATTATTGATCTGACCCAGATTCACGCAATGACGTAATTGATTAATTTGAGCAAGATTTCAATATATAACATTTTAAAAGGCTTTTATATACTCTTGATACTTTTTTCAAACGAGGTTTGCCCTAATAGATCGAAGTGCTCAGTTTTGGCTATTTTCTGTGTGAAATTACAATAAAATAAAAAAAAACAATTAATTTTCGACTAGTCGAATATTCGTTTACAAAATTGTCGTGTACACGTCAGTGAAATTAGTCACTAGGAACATCCCTAGTTTACGCTATGTTTGTTACGGACTAGAACAATAGTCTGGTTGCCCTACTGGCAAGCAACCAGGTTGCCAGTACAGGTTACTCACCTCTTCAGACTCTACCTTAGCCCATAGCACTTACCAAGCACTTGCCTGCCCTCAATGACCATATGTATGTTATACGTTTCCTTTCTTTATAGTTTTTACTGAATCGGCAATAATGAAGAGCACTGACCACATGTAGGTCTGTCACGATTATGACATTTTAAATGACAATTCATTGTCACACAAATAATTGCATTTCTGGATTTAATTTGTGTTTTTGTCATTGAACACTGAAACATAAGACTAACAACAACAAAAGATCATTGGCTTCTATAGGCTTTAAATTACCAAAATATACAAAGTCATTACAGACATTATTTTAATAACTTTATACTTTAAATAATAATAATAGTGTAAATAGTCGAGCTCACAGCACATCGCGCTGTGGCCGTTGTGAGGTTGTAGATCCTGCCGTTTCCACTATTTATTTAATTTTACGTTTGAAAATATAGGATTTCTTTTTTATTTAATATTGAGAACGATTATCTGATTATGTAATAATTGTGACAGGCCCAAGCAAGGGGCGAAATTAGATCTTATTCTGCATGGGTTTTCAGATGTTCTTTCGCAAAGCAAAGCCCTGCTTCATCGTACAAGGCTGTCGCACAAAAATAGTGAAAACAGCAGATCTACAAGAACGGCGTTGTGTGCTTGTAGATCGGCTGTTTTCACTAGTTTAAATCATTTTTTAAATGAAAAATGCAAAACGAACGGTTTTGGACATACAAGGTTTTCACCCGACAACGACGATATAATAGCCTATGAATTTATAATACTGTCCCCAGTAGGGGGGCCCTTGGGTTTATTAAACCCAGAATTGTGACAGGCCCAAGCAAGGGGCGAAATTAGATCTTATTCTGCATGGGTTTTCAGATGTTCTTTCGCAAAGCAAAGCCCTGCTTCATCGTACAAGGCTGTCGCACAAAAATAGTGAAAACAGCAGATCTACAAGAACGGCGTTGTGTGCTTGTAGATCGGCTGTTTTCACTAGTTTAAATCATTTTTTAAATGAAAAATGCAAAACGAACGGTTTTGGACAAACAAGGTTTTCACCCGACAACGACGATATAATAGCCTATGAATTTATAATACTGTCCCCAGTAGGGGGGCCCTTGGGTTTATTAAACCCAGAATTGTGACAGGCCCAAGCAAGGGGCGAAATTAGATCTTATTCTGCATGGGTTTTCAGATGTTCTTTCGCAAAGCAAAGCCCTGCTTCATCGTACAAGGCTGTCACACAAAAATAGTGAAAACAGCAGATCTACAAGAACGGCGTTGTGTGCTTGTAGATCGGCTGTTTTCACTAGTTTAAATCATTTTTTAAATGAAAAATGCAAAACGAACGGTTTTGGACATACAAGGTTTTCACCCGACAACGACGATATAATAGCCTATGAATTTATAATACTGTCCCCAGTAGGGGGGCCCTTGGGTTTATTAAACCCATCAACCCTATACAAGGCTTTACCTGAGCAGCTTGTGTCCGTTGGTGGTGGCCACTTCAGCCAGACTGGTCAGAATCCTCTGGTAATGACTATCACTCTGCTGTGACACATGCTCCATAACCTGCCTGAGCTGTGCACACACACATACACACGCACACGCACACACACACACACACACACACACACACACACACACACACACACACACACACACACACACACACACACACACACACACTCCCTTATAGCAGTGATTCTCAACCTTTTCAGGCCGCGACCCCCAAAAATAATCAACTGGGGACCCCCCAGACAACCCTATTTGGGCAATGTTTAATTTGTCATTTTAGACGTATTAAAAAGTCCTTAAATTGTCAGTTTAGAAATGTGCAGATACCCTCGATACTTAAACGTTATGTTGGTTTGTTTACTGTTGAGTGAGAAAACAATGTTTCACATCTGGGGACCCCCCCCAAAATAATTTGGTGACCCCCCCTGGGACATAGAGCCTTCGTCCTACTCCTCTCGCCTCCACACTCCCTGCTGACAGGTACCACCCCCAGCCCCTTAGGAATATGTGCAGTGGCATAATATCACCCTCCCCTCCCGGCTTCCCTTCCCCTGAACACGGGCTGATGCTCCATTGTTCTAAACTGTATTAGTATTGTAGCATTACTACTGCATTAAACTGTATTTATTACTGTAGTATTAAACTGCATTCAATTCAATAAGGTGAAAAGCACAAACTGTACCATATTTTCTTTGATGTCATCATTCTGCGTCATTTGGATGAGGGTCTGGAACAGCCTGCCGTGGTGCTGGATGAGAATCTCACACGTCTCTCCGTAGCCCCCCTGAACACCAGCACAGAAGATGGTACGCTTAGATTAACCACATGAACTCCCTGTGTCCATATTCTGAGGGTGAACATTCAGCCAAAATAGTCCTTAATGCGATCAACTAAATAGGGTTTAAAGCAGTATTATGCAACTTTATCTTGTGAATTAAATGTCTCCCCTGAGCAAGCAAACAGGCGCCATTAGGTTAATGGTAAACATTTCAGCACTAGTGTAGGAGACCCAGGTTCAAATCTGTGGTAGAACAGGAAAGCTACATGGTGCCGCTTTAAGTGGTTAAGTTCAAAGAAAGCGAACCACAGGAAGATTGAATGAACATTGGGAACATTGTCATTATTGTGGACAGGCATGTGACTGATGCTCAATAGAAAAGGAGAATAGGTCATGTTCCAAAGCTTAAAGATGTATTGGTTCCTTTTACACCATCATCAGAGGTGAGGTTTTGGGCACACCGGCTCTTCATTCTCTGGGACACTCTACATTTGGCATAGATAGAGCTTCATAGACTTGTTTGACAGCACTTGACCTTTCACTCTGTAGTTAGGCCGCTCTCTTATCCCTCTAAATAAACCTTTCGATCTACAAGCTCACAATGCCTCACAGCGCGAGGTGTTGTGAGATTGTAGATCTGCAATTTTTTGGCTGAAGTTGGTCTCAGAATAGGGATGCTAGGCTTCAAGTGGTGAATTTAAAAACAAATATTCTATGACACTGAAGGCCCCCTAGGGGTCACAGATCCCCTGTTGAAGACCGATGGTGTAAAGGAACCAAAAAATAATTCATTCTGACCTCAGCCCAGCACCTGTTTTAGTGAGTGGTTGTGTGTGTGATTTATTGTTTGTGACAGATCCTCACTTGCACACAGAGATCCAGGGGCGTGACTCCGTTCCTATCAGGAAGGTACTTTGCACTTCTAGATAGTAGAATCTGGGCCGTGTCCCTCTGCCCGTGACTGTGGAACAATGCAAGTAGGTCATTACAGGGGCACAGGGGGTGATAATAACAAGCCAACACAGGTCCAGTGGTGTAAAGTAACTAAGTAACTAAGTATTTACTCAAGTACTGTACCTAAGGGCCCGTACACACTGCAAGTCCATAAAACCAACACTCTCACTTCAATATGTTAAAACCACACAGCAGCGATGCTGGTGTTAAAACATTGAACGTGTGTGTGTGTGTGTGTGTGTGTGTGTGTGTGTGTGTGTGTGTGTGTGTGTGTGTGTGTGTGTGTGTGTGTGTGTGTGTGTGTGTGTGTGTGTGTGTGTGTGTGTGTGTGTGTGTGTGTGAGTGCGTGCGTGCACGTGCGGAGAGACAGAATGAAAATCATTAGCCTCCTGCCTCACTCTCACAGACATATCACGGCCACTGGAGCCTTTCAAGTTTTCGTTGGACATTGGAATAAAAGAAAATAGTTGGCAATGTATCGGGATCGCATAGTGTGAAAACCGCAACGATATATGACAGCCGATATCAAGAAAGACACTAGTATAGTGTGAAATACTTTAACGATCCGATGAGTCCCCGACACTTCTGTATCGTACAGTGTGTTCCTGCCTTAAGTAAGATTTCGAGGCACATACTTTACTTGAGTGTTTCCAATTTTCATGTCAGAGGCAGGTATTGTACTTTATCTCTGCTAAAATCATTTGAAAACTTTAGTTCAAAACTAATAATAACCACTTCAACCCTGTATAATACTGTACTTTGAAAATACAAAATACAAGCTCACGACAATGCATCACAACGTAAAAGATTCAAAAGATTTGGTATAGTTATTGAACTTGTGAAATGGGACATTCTGCATGATCATAATTGTTTAATCCCAACACTTTTGTACTTTTACCAAAGTAGATTTTGAATACCGGACTATCGTATTTCTACATGTCAGTACTTCTTCCACCAATGCACAGGTTCAAACAGTTCAAAAGAAATAGTTGTACCAGGAAATAACAATGCTTAACAATGACAGAGTGACAGACAGGAACAGGAGGAAAAAAATCACAAAGCATTCTGGTGAGGACAACTTCACCTGCAGGCAAAGTAGAGAGGAGTTGCTCCAGATACGTTGGGCCTGTTGATGTCAGCGCCGCTGTCTAGCAGGCACAGCACCGTCTGCCAAGAGGAAACACAGTGTTGACACAAAACGTGTCGAGTTGTGTTTTATTCCCCTATCAATAGGTGGGGACTGTGTATGTATACAGTACAGTATATATATATACACTGTCCTACACCAGTGGTTCTCAACCTTTTCAGGCCATGACCCCCAAAATAATCATATTTTAACTGGGGAACCCCCACATCCTTACGTTACGAGCACTAAGAGTTGAGGCATTACATTTTGTATTTCACGGTTCTATTGTGAAAATAGCAGATCTACATGCTCACAACGCCTCGCATCGGATGTAGGTCTCTGGACTGGGCTTCCTGTTGAGGGACAGGTTGTATTTTCCATTAGAACCCTAACCCCAAAGATATCACGCTAAATTGCGACTTCGGCTCTCAATGAAGCAGATCAGAACAGCCTAGTTTCATTTATTCATTGAGTAGTGGTGGCTGAGTGGTTAGTGTCCACACTTAGGACTCCGGAGGCCCCAGAGGTCGTAGGTACGATTCCCCGCTCCAGCTACCACTACTCCCCTTCCCCCATGCGCTCCTTGTGGGCATCACTGGGTTGAGTTCAGCTGGGTTAAAGCTGATAAAAAAGCAGCTGGGTTGGGCTGCGATATCTACTGTTGAGTGAGAATACAATGTTCACATTAAGCTAATCGTCTGGGGACCCCCCAAAATAATTTGGGGACCCCCCTGGGGGTCCCGACCCACAGGTGAGAACCCCTGCTATACAGTAACATCCTCATGACTAATTTAACACACTTTCTCCTGTTTTATCTTCTGATTGCCAGCTAAGGCATGGATGACTGACCTCATTGCTACTGTAGCTGGTGATAAGAGGGCTGCTGTCGGTGATGTCTTTCTGAGTACTGGAGTAGCAGAGACAGCCTCAGCTGGTCCTGATAGCGAGGACATCTGGTATAGACCAGAGGTTTTCAAAAATGTTCATGTCACGGACCCCCAAAATTCACTTTCTTTTACACGTTGGCTGCTCATTTCAAATCATTATATCCTAGGCATGATGTGAAAAGAGGCGTTGAAAATGTCATAGTTGATTACACAAGAAAAAAAGTTCTTATTGGGGAAACATAATTAGAATAGTGTGGCACTGTAGTATGATGGGCATTAATTTACAAAAGAATATATACATATATAAAAATAAAATAGGATATGGAGATAAGAGATTTCTGCCTGACAGGAAAGATGTGTTTTATGTGATGTTGTGAAATGAGCTCACGGTCTTGTGTCCGTTCTGACAGGCCACATGCAGGGCGGTCTGTCCCATGGCATCCTCCACGTCCACGTTGGTCACATGTTGCACCAGGTCATGCAGGAGCTCCGTCCTTCCATTCACTGCCAACCAGTGGATCTACAAGAGGAGGTCAAACACACTTAAAGGAGTAGTTCATGGAGCCTTGAGTTCAATAATATTTTGTTGTATGTGTTGCATTCCTAAGACAAAAAAAATGTATTATAGTAAATTCACCCCCATTGATTCTGGATGGGGACCCAAATTCATACGGAATCAATGGGGGTACATTTATTGTTATCAAATTATTGTCTTGCAACAAAAACACAAAAATATTTTTGAAGTCTCCATGGTGTGAGTAATCAATAGAAAAAAAGTCATTTGGGGGGTGAACTACTCCTTTAATATGAGATTGGTGAAAAAAACATATTATAGTCAGGTAGGCTAAAATAAAACCACCAAAAAAAGCATCCTTATAGGACATGTCTTCTTGCACGCGACTCTGGTTATCCTATACAATGCATTTCTATGTGCTATATGCAACGGACAAGGGCAGAAACATTTTTTATCATGTGCGCGAGCAAACAATTAATAATTGTGTGCAGCTACAAGTTGGTAAAATAATAATGTAAATAGAAATAGTACAGTATAACACAGCCATGCAACATCAACTGAAGCATTCAAAATACAAACTAATTGATGACTGTAAATTACATATCATGTGATAAATAATGTGGTATACCTTACCAGTCAAATGTTTGGACACATCTTCTTCTCTTTTCTGAATGAGAAGCTGTGTCCAAACGTTTGACTGGTAGGGTTTGAATGGCATAGAGTAGACTGACATAGCTGACCGATACAAGCATTTTAGGCAATACCGGAAACTTTTCAGACACTGGTATCAGAAAAGACTTTAGTAAATGCGCTTAATGCTTGCGTGTCCTTGTCTTATGGGTTTCTGTGCGTAATGATGACTCCCATGGTTATGACAGCAGCAGCCCCCAGTCAGTGGATGGCCTCCCAGGGAGACAATAAGCCAAGGTGTGACAATGTGAAAGGGTTACAGGATACTCACAGCAGTCAGTCCCTCATTGTTGCAGATGTTCACGTCAGCATTATATTCCAGCAGCCTGCCCATGCACTTCTTCTGTCTGCAGGGGGCAGCGGAGAGACACGTAATGAGTAGGGATGGGACAATAAGCAATATTATCGTTTATTGTGATAAAAAACACTCACGATAATCGTATTGTGGAGTTTTAATTTATCATGAAATTGTCCTCCGTCATGCACTGGGATCAATTCACCTTTTATATGCCGAGCTGCATATCCGGTACCATTTAAACCCTCTATTGGTAAAACGTACTTATGATATACGTACTTGATACAGTATTTTTTTCCACTCTCTACCAAATCTCTTTGACAAAAGATAGACGATCTACAAGCTCACAACGCGTTGCAACAAATTCTTTGGTCACAATAATCGTGATTTTTCATATCGTCCCATCCCTACTACAAACTATTTGATTGATTGATTGATTGATTGATTGAAGTATTTATTAGAAGTTTGCACAGGGAAAGGTACAGTTTCATGACAGTACAGTTCACTGGTACAAGGTTAACTAAAAGGATAAGTTCAGGAAAGCCGCAGCTTTTTTACATTGAGATCCTTTTCTTTAAAACTCATAACATAACATAGAACATGCTATACACCTGGAATAAAGCAAAATGAACTATATCCTGACTGTAATGATGATGTTATTTTCATTCTAAACCTAAATGTTGCTGCTGTTCTTCATGCAGCCAAGCAGTTAAAACAATTCATTGAGGATTGAAGCTTTGACCTTTTGCTTTTACATTTCTGAGGCTTTATGGAAGATGCTTCTGAACACATCTACTGCTAGTTTGATCACTTCAGATGCACTCTGATGTTAAAATAAGAAACAACTGAAAATAGCCTAGCCGGTGCTATTTTCGGTGTGGAGTGTCTATGGAACCCAAATGACTGAAATCAGTTGTGACGAATGAGAACTATAATCCATGTTAGCAGTGTGTGGACGTTATCTTTAGGCATTTTATAAGGGCCATGCATTTCAGGGGCAGTTTAAACACATCAAGCTCACGGTGCTATCATTATGATCTAGTGGAGAGAGTGGCAGGAAACGGGGAAACAGGAAGTGACATGTAGCAAAGGTTGCTGGGTTTGGGAATCAAACCCGCGACTCACTATCAGGCTGCATGAGAGCCTTTATGTAGTCCAATCATTATGCCATCGGCGCCCGAAAATTAAAACATCAGTTTTCAGACCTGCACCGTCTCCAAAATAAATAACACCAGTGTTATTGATTTGTTTGAATACAAGGTGTACAGCTCATGTGACTGATGACGAATATGTCATCTTTCAGTGTGGAGGCAGGGAACAGTAATGACTAAGTCATTTGTTGGGAAACAGAATTCTCCAAAATGACTGGTAGAACAAAACAAAACAAAGCAAATCAATATCTTACTATACTTTTTCCATGTCTGCATCTATTGCTTCTATATCATTTAATATCATTGCCGTCGGGCAGAAACCTTGTATTGTCACTGTTTTACTTTCCACCCAACAGCGACGGTATGTTATTTAGATGCCTGGCTTTCAAAATAAAGACATAGGCCTACTGTACATAATGTGGAGAAACATTGTTGAACTGTGGTCAACAACTTGAGGATATTTAGAGAAGATCTGCTTTAAAGGAAAGACCATCACACATCCATATGATATCAACTGTTCAAGTAATGTCAATGTTATTTTTGACCACGTGCTGTTTACATTTCGGACTAATTCACCCTTTGTCAAGTCCTGCCCGTAGTCCCGCCCCTCTTCACACCCATTGGTTGCTGTGTCTTGGTGGGACACTAGGTGGGACACTCCAACCACTATCATTTTAATTCAGTTGCTTCGTATTGCTATTCTGTGTGTTCAATTCTAATCTCAAACTTGGTTTCAGTAAAATGGAGCTGCTCAGTGGCAGTATAGTGACTCAGCATGTTTTTTATTTCTCCAAAAAGTATGTTTTAGCAAATTCAAAATAAAAAAGGCGGAACCAGGGCGGGTCAAGGCAGATAGAGCCTGCTGGTTGGTCAGTCAGGCACCAACCAGAAGGCTAACAAAGGGTGAATTAAAAAAAAAAAAAAAGCAACTGATGGATGTAAGAGGATGATCTTCAGAGGTTTGTTCCTGAACTAACAAGCCACTCCATCTCTCTCTCTCTCTCTTCTATCGGGGCGGTGGCACACAGCCAGAGAGCACTGTGTGGTAATGGGCGTGTGGTAAATGGTCCCTACCCGTTCCTGGCAGCGAGGTGCAGCGGGGTGCAGCCCGATATATCCTGGTAGTTGGGATTGGCTCCTCTCTTCAGCAGCAACACCAGGCACTCAACTGACCCACAGCTGTACACACAGGCAAAACAGGAACGTTTTAATTTTATCATCGTTGTGCAATACTGTAAAGAATACTATAGTGTTTTCGGTTTTTTATTTTTTTTAATTAAAAGGTTACAGTATTTGTCCAAAATACCACTGTGGTGATATATGAAACAGCTGGATTCTAAGAATAGACGGCATGAGTTACTTAGCAGCGATGTGTAGCAGACTTCTCTTGACCCGACCAAAGGCGTAGTTCACGTCAAACTTGGAGTTCAGCAGCAACTCGGAAACTGACCTTGAAAGGCCAGAAGAGCACAAAGTTATGTTACACTGTGACTCATTATTACGCCAAAGTATCGCACGCATTCCTTGGATCATTGGAGTTCTGTGTTCAGTGGTGGGACATAATGTTCTGTTACACACTTTTGGATCCCCTCCAAACTACTGTAGCAGAGACCACACACAACACACACACACACACACACACACACACACACACACACACACACACACACACACACACACACACACACACACACACACACACACACACACACACACACACACACACACACACACACACACACACACACACACACGGAACTACCAGCCAGAACTACAGCATGAGAGTTTATTTTCTCTAAGGTGGAAACGGGATAACCACGCCCCGGACTCATTTTTGAAGCTTGTTATTGGCTGAGCCGGAGGTAGGGAGCGCCCCACTGTGGTCACTTGGACCGCGGCAGAGGTGCACCAAAACCTAAACCTAACCTTAACCTTAACCCTAACCCTGACCTCAGTAAAACTAACGCTGGTGAATGCTAACCTGGTGAAATGCTAACCTGACGACGCTGGTGAGTGGTGAAAACGAGCGCTCTAATCCCGTTTCCACCTTAGAGAAAATAACAGCTACAGCTTAGCATTGTGCATCACAACAGGAAGTGGCACCATGCAAAATTGTCCACTTCTTGTACCAATCAGGCCATGATGACAGGGCCTTCATAGTCTCGCGTGGCCAGACTGTTGCCTCCACGATTTGGTCAAATGCTCCCGGCATACAGTCTGGCAAACCGGGGAAGAAATGATGAGTGCGAGATGAAGCGGAAGTGAAGCCCCCTCGTCACTTCCGTTTCAGTCTCACATCGCACACATTTATCATTATATAAATAAAAATCATATAAGCATGTTTAGCTTGCTGCTTAGCAGATATGACATTTTAAAATATATTTTCTTGAACGGTAATGCCCGTTTCCATTACTCGCCATTAGGGAGCTGCTGTTCCAGACTCTATATAGCATTCAGAGATTGTGAAATAGTTGTCTGGCTACGCGAGACTAGGGCCTTCATGGCTCGTCACTCTGGTGTCAAACTTACCGGTGCTGGTCGGCCATCACCATTGGCATCAGAGTGTAGACAGCAGTTTCATTGTCTGAGGTGGGAGAGAATTGGAATTGGGAGTGAGTGAGTGACTTGGATGCTATGGTCTTAACATTAAAGCTCCACTAGTATTTAACTTTCCTGATCTACCCTGAATTTGAACCATTTTGTGCAAGTGCTGCTGACATGATGTAACCACTGAATATAGGCTCAAATTAAGAGCCTGCCTGCTGCTCCCACAGGGGATGATATTAATGTTTGACATGCCGGTCGATCAAAAACCATAAACAGGAAGGATCGTGTCAAAGGTCATGAGAAACCAGGGAGACAGGATCGAAATGTCAAATAATAGAAGAATGGGGACACCAAATATATACAACCGCTGCAATTGTATGATTTATATTGTATATTAACATACTAGCCATACAGATTTGACAAAATTAACATTTCATTCACACAAAAGAACATAATACAGCTTTTTAACCAAATACATTCCTCCTACACTAGCTAGCTTGTCAGGCTTGGATGTAGCCTTGAATCAAGACTATCATAATATAGCCCTAGAATGTCTGTGATCTTACAAATAACACAATATCGACAAAGTCTATTATGTAATGATCACAGACATTCTAGGGCTAGACTATCACAGATGTATTTTATAGTCTGACTTAAAATACATGATCTATGATCTTCTTCTTGATGCAGGGCTAGCTTGGATGGTGAACAACAGTGGAATAATAGTAGGCTACATCACACACATCATCACAGTACATTATTGTCATTCCTGCATTCCTATGCAGGAGTAATGGTGGTCAAATAACGCTAACGCACCAGTGTACAGTAACAGTTGCGATATAAATAGCTAGCTATATAGATATCAATCAATGTCCCCAGATATACTAAGGCTATATAATGAAGATGCAATTTTCGCATGGGGGTTATTATGTGTAGGGCTGGCAAATAGAGACCAGTCACCTGGCCAGATCAATAGTTCTACAAAGCTATTAGCCGCAAATTGCAACACTAGATTTCCTTTAAAAATCTGATGAATCTAGGGTTGCAATACCTCCCAAAGGGATTCAATGCATCAAAAGTTTTTTTTTCTTTTCTTATATATATTTGTAATATTGAGGCTCTTTTTTTTAGCTATCTGATTATAGAAACGACATCAAACGCAACAATATTGAGGCTCTATGGAAAGTTGAATTATCCTCTTTCTATCTGCAAAGTGTTTGTTTCAGACAAATCCACCGTAGACATGTTATGAGCTACTTTCTGTCAAGAAATTCAGTTCAGGTGATAGTTTTTTCTAAGTGCTGGAGGTTTGGAAGCGCTCAATGGTCCTGTGTACCAGCTGGTTCTAAATGTCACATAATGCAGGAGGCAGCGGGACATGGCGTTATAGAAGACAAGCGCTTCTGAAGTTCAACACCATCATGTCTGCTCGGATTTCTTGACAGAAAGTAAGTCATCATAACATCGATGGTGGATTTTTCTTAAACAAACACTTTGCAGATAGAAAGAGGATTATGCAAGCTTTCCATAGAGCCGCAATGTGAGTTTGACGTCGTTTAATACAATCAGATAGCAAAAAAAAACGTTTGATGCATTACTATGGGAGGTATTACAATCCTAGATTCATCAGATTAAAACAAATCTAGTGTGGCTACAAAGCCACCAACGCCTGTTCTTTTTCGCCCAAGCTGAGTACCCATTCTGTTGTGATGATGGGGGGCGTTCTTGCTAGCTTGTAGATCTGTTCTCCTTTCCACCAGGCAGACACATTAGTGATCCGGGACCAGGAGCATTACCTTCGGGGAGTTCCACGGTCCTGGCGCGGCGCAGGGAGCGCGTCAGGCGGCTGAGCTGTACGTTGAGCTGCTCCATCGCCCGTTCCATCATAGGTGTACCCAACAACCAGGGAAAGGGGGGGGGGCACCACACCTATCGAGGAGGGGGATCAAAAGCCCTCGATGGTGGATGGTTGATGATGACTGGACTGGTGGTGATGTGTGCGTCTATTTGTTCCTATTTGTCCCTTGGGATCCGTCCATCATCTGGCTGGTGGTGATCGAGGAGGAACCGATACGTCTTCTTCTAAGCCTGACAGAAAGAGTCATGATTTTCCCTGTGTCTGTCTGTCTCTCTCCTTGTTTCAGGAGTCTGTCATATTCCTGCCTGCTGCTTCTGTGCTGTGAATGTCCCCGTTCTTCCTGTTTTCGTGACGTCAAAGCCAAAGGCAGTGCCACGTGGGTAATGTAGTTTTTCTTTTTCTTTCTGTACTGTAGCTGCATGCACGTGCGTGCGTGCGTGCGTGCGTGCGTGCGTGCGTGCGTGTGTGTGTGCGTGCGTGTGCGCGTGTTCTCAGGAGAGAGTGTTTTTTGCAGGTCTTTCAGTCCGAGTGTATCAAAAAAGCAACTGGGTTGGTCCAACCATTTTAAAATGGCCTAATATAGCCTACATTAATGCTTTAAAATTCATCAGGTTAGCAATAGCATTCACCAGCGTCAGCAGGTTAGCATTTCACCCAGCTAGCATTCACCAGTTTGAGGTTAGGGTTAAGGTTAGGTTTAGGTGTATCTCCACCAGGGCCGGTTCCTGGCATAAGCAATGTAAGCGGTCGCTTAGGGCCACAACCAATAAGGGGGCCACATCACAGGAAGAAGATTCAAACATAAATCATATTGTTACATTATGTCACTGTCATGTATCCCTTATCCAAAAACTAGCATTATTAAATATGCCCTCCCCCTTCCTCCTTCCCCATAATCCCCAACTTCACTATAGGCCTGGCTGCCTGTACTTGATTCATGAGCAATATGCCTCCATAAAGAAAATTTCGATCTATATGCTGCAGATTATTTTAGGTGGCCCCCCACTGACAGATAAGCGTGTATGCGCACATTCTTAAGTGGCAGGTCACCTAAAATAATTTTGCATAGGGCCACCTAGAGTCCTAGAACCGGTGTTATACCGGCACTGATCTCCACGAAGCCAATCACAAGCTTCCGCTGCCTTAACCCAGTTGCTTTTTTGATACACTCGGACTGAAAGACCTGCAAAACATTCCATGTTCTCAGCCGTTCTCAGCTGTAAATAAAGGAATGGCTTTGATAACTTCCGTGCTTTTGCTCATATTACTAATGCTGTTGTTCGGCCACCACGCCTTCCTTTTTCACAGTGATTTTGCAAATCACTTCGCAACAAATGCTTTCAATGGATTCAGAATCATGAAAACCCCCTAGTTTGACCCCTCACATGCTACTTAAAGCAGATTTTTTTCTTTCCTCTATAGGCTTAGTGAATTAACTTTCAGCAGTTTTTTCAATATGTTCCACTACTGTGATTTCTTAGGGCTTTTGATATGTTGTTACTAACATATCTATGAAATAAAAAAGTTGTTTATGTTGCACATTTTTTGAGGTTAATGCTTCTTTCCCACTGGACACAATAACCTTAACTCTTGAGTGCATAAAATGAAACAAATGGACCCGTAGGTCCATTTGGTTTTATTGATCATGTTGTGGTCACGTTGCTAGTAATGAGGTGACTGTAAAAGACATGTTCTTTTCTCTGTCACTCATGTTACAGATGTGGAAGAGTTGGCGAAGATTGGTTTGGAGCACTACGATTGGTAAAGTATAGGCTACAGTACATACATACCTGTAGTGTAGCGTACATCACACAGACAATTACAATTATCATGTCAGTAGCCTATTATATGTCAGTATTATAGTCAGTATTCTGGTCAATAGGCCTATCATGTCAGTATTATGATGTCAGTATTATGGTCGGTATCGTTTGTGACATGACGCTTGTCTTGATGTAACAGGAAAAAGTGTGTAGGCCTACTCACAAATGCAGATTCAGCAATTCACATGCAGAATTGATGATGTACAAATATGTTTTGATGTGTGAAATGCACACACGTTTAATATTTCTATGTAAAAAAATGAAATAATAATTACAAAAGTCACAAATAAATAATTTGTGTTGGCAGATTACAAAATACAGTTGTAAATCATGGGATCTCCCCATATTTCGGTGGCCTGCAATGTTGCAGGCTGTTTTTCTTTCAATGTAGTATTTTGTTCTGTTTGGATTTGACAAGGTATGCATTCATATCATCACCTGTGCCTTTGGCATGGCTAGACACAGAACTTCCAACACTTGTATTTTTGCATCAGTAGCTCTTATTTCAGTGTCCATGGCTAGTTAGTTGTTCTTTTTTACTTATTTTTTGAGCAGTGGTCTCTCGCCGCTCCTGTGTTTGGCTTTCACAATCTGTGGCTGGCTGGCTGGCTGGCCGGCCGTGTCTGTAGCCTGCCATACCTCTCCTGACCACACACACACACACACCACAGCATACCACAGCAAGGGGTCAATCGGTCAGGGGTCATTGAGGTCAACACAAGCCCAGAAGAGACCAGAGACACACATGCATGTGCGTGCGTGCACACACACACACACACACACACACACACACACCCCGCACACACACACACACACACACACACACACACACACACACACACACACACACACACACACACACACACACACACACACACACACACATTTCACTAGAGAGTTGGATTCGATCATTTTAAGGTATTTGTACTTGAGTATTTCCAATAGTCTTACTTCTACTACATATACCTCAACCCCTGCATGTACCTCAAGGTGCGCAGGCCTCCACCCCTCAGTTCACACAGGTGTGATTTTTCCTCCTCAACCTCCTTCAAGTGCAGCCAGCAGCACACTGAAGTATTGTTGATTTTATCAGCCATTTTTAAATGTAGTCTCAGTTCAGTTTCAGTCGCCCTGGTTAGTTTTTCTTTCATCACATTTAGGCCCTGCAGTGCAGATGACAACGGTCTCTAGAGAAAGCAGCAAAATGTATTAATTATTTTATTACACAACTGGATTTGAAAAATAACCTGCACTATGGTAACCACTAGGAGGCATCATCACACCAACAGTAGAAATGCAGTAGGCCTGGTTGAAAGAACATTACTGCTTGCATGTAAAAGCTTTTGATAAAACCTCATTTTAAAATCAGGGACTGAAATCAAAGATGCCAAACTGGTTTAGTGCCTAGAAGGATGCAACTGAATATGACCACTTATTAAATTGTTAACTCACAAATGAATTCCACTAAAAGCCCTTTATATAGGCTATATATATATTGTCAAAGCACAATTAAGTGGCATTCTTAATCTATTGCCTGTCTAGCTTGGAAGCTTTATTCATATAAAGCAATTACAGTATATTGACACTACTAAGACCTCAGAGGTAGTATAGTTCTTACTATCTAATTTGTTCAAATCAGCTGCAATGTGTATTATAGCTGCATTTTATGTGAGCAGCTGGAAGCTGAGTGACATAAATTACAAGCAACTGTTCTCTGTGGTAAAATATCAAAAGCTTACACATCCTCAGCAGAAAAGTTTTTTTTTTCTTTTTTTACTTTAATTCATGTGATTTGCGTAAATGTGAGTGGGTGTCAAAGCATTTGTTCTCCTAAAAAAGGGTAAAATATGTACACACATGGGAGTCTCTCCCTCCTGCCCACACGATTACACACTGGGCCGATAGTCGAATTGATAGTTGGGGACTTCAGACGTGTTATTCAGACAGACCATTTTGGCACATCTGCCACTGAGGAAGTACAATGACTGTACACGTTGCACCTAGTTTTGCACAGTCAACACATGTCTCGAGGCTTAAAGCTGCCATTCCCACACTATCATTCATGTTTTGAATGATACAGAATCAATCACCTGGAATGGTCAGCTTGTTTGATGGTTAACAGCTGGTGGTCTGTACTGTGTACATGTTGTACACAGTACACAGTACACAGTTGTACATGTGTACATGTTGCACACTGTGTTAGATGACGATAAACGTTTGTATTTTTGTTTTGTTTGTTCACATTATGATTGAAAATATTTAAATGTGTCATATCTGTCTGGCCCTTAATTTAATAAAAGGCCTTCTGTGGAACTGTACATTTCTGATGGGCATGTCTTGTTTTCCACCAAGGACTGAGTTCTAAAAGTTATCGCTTGCAGGTCTTTGTGGTGGATCAGTAGGCTAATGTGTATGTCATGTAACTCCAACAATGCACCACATGGCTGCAAAAAATCTTAGATCTTATGTTAATACAGTACTTATGTTAATACAGTACCTCGTAGATACTACCGACAGGAACAGGATACCTAGATCTACAGATAAAAGACACAGAATACTACAAAGGACAAAAGGGCACAACCCACTGAAATGATAACCTTCATGAGATGAATGTGTGAAATACTGTAGATCAGGGTTCCCCAATAGGCAGCCCACGGGCCATTTGCGGCCCGCGGGGGGCTACTGTCTGGCCCCCACCAACCCCAGTAATAATGGTGGTATAAGAGCAGCAACAACACTAGTATATCGTCATTGTTGGGTGGAAACCTATATCTCCAAATTGTACGTTCTTTCGCAAAGCAAAGCCCTGCTTCATCATACATGGCCGTCGCACAAAAGTAGTGAAAACAGCAAATCTGCAAGCACACAACGCCTCGCACCGCGAGGCGTTGTGTACTTGTAGATCGGCTGTTTTTGGGCATACAAGATTTTCACCCGACAAACGACGATATCTGAACTGTCGCTGGAGTAGCGGGAACGCCACCGTCGCCCCCTGCAATGCTGTGGCCCTTGGCTTGGTACCCTAGACATGATTCGGCCCTTGGTGAAAACGAATTGGGGAACCCTGCTGTAGATTTTGCCACAATACTAGAGGGAGCGACAACGATCTGTTACTTCCCAAATATAGAACAAACATGGGAAAATGTGCTTTCTACTACTCTGCCACCAAAATGCAGAATGCCCTTAGACCATCCAGATGTAAGATGTAAATCACTGGTTTCTTTCAAAACTGGCCTGAAAGATCATCTATCAGGGGACCCAATTCCAATAGGAGGCGTTGTTCTCTGCCGCCGTTTTCCCTTTTCTCCTTTGTACATTCAGGCTGAAGAACTCCATGGTAAATGTATTTAAACGTCCCAATCCCAAAGAGGTCATAAAACCGAGTGCTGTTGTTTCCATTATAATGGCTGAATGATCGATTGATTGATTGATTTTACTGACTGACTGACAACTTAAGGCCCATTCCCATTGGACCAGATAAACAGATACAAAAAATTATGTCTCCATTCTGTGACAGATATTTTGTACATGTGCACTTACTTACAGTATTTTTTTTATTTTCTTTTACACTTTAATGCACCAGAAAAATATATTTCTTTTAAAAAAGAACCTCCACTTGATCTAACATATTTTTGAGCAACATCTGGCTTTGTCCGGTTCCCATACTGGTGGGAAAAACATGTTTGAAAATGTCCGGGCCCTAAAGTTAACTAAAGCATGGCCTACATCTGGCCTAGATATCCGCTAGCTACAGCTATTTTCAGCAAGAGCTTTCTCCACAATAGCAGAACACTGACAAGACGCAAGCATAGTGGCCCTGAGGGACCCTGCTCAACCTTATGGAGTTTAAGTGGTTATGGGCCATGTTGGAAAGAAATGGGACCTCTTCCTTACTTCCTCTCCGTCACAGGTCTCACCAATGACACAAATTAAGGCTCTGTTCCATTCTGGTCAAACAGAGTAATGCCTCATTCACACTACAGATATATAGTTGAACGTTTAGCTTGGTAATTCAATGTAATCTCAATGGAAACCAGCTTTAAAGCTTTCAAAGCTTTGTTTGGAGCATCTCCTGCATCTTTAAAGCTGGTTTCCATTGAGATTACATTGAATTACCAAGCAAAACGTTCAATTATATATCTGTAGTGTGAATGAGGCATAAGGGTGTTGATATTGTGCATGTTGGCTCACTGCATGGAAAGACTCTGCTACAGTGGGTCTCAACCAACACCAACAGAACTTTGGTTCAAGAACTTGTTCCGTTCTAGATCCTTGGAACCTTCGAACTGGTTAAGAATTAGTCAGGGTAAAAAGAACATGCAGAACCAGTTCAAACCTGGTGGAAAAGGGGCCAAGTTGTGTGGTCCAGGGACCCTCATGGTTCTAATTCCCACCTTACTGGTGCGTAACTATGAGAGTGTACAAATGGAACCAATGCCCCATTTGTACTAATACACTCTCAGAGTTAAAGGTTTGAATACCATTTGTACTTATACACTCTCAGAGTTAAAGGTTTGAATACCATTTGTACTAATACACTCTCAGAGTTAAAGGTTTGAATACCATTTGTACTAATACACTCTTAGAGTTAAAGGTTTGAATACCATTGTGCTACACTACAGTATGTAACAGAGTCCTGTGAAGGAAGTAAGAAAGAGGCCCAATTTGTTTCCCATATGGCTGCTGTACACAGAGCTGATTGAGCTGAACCATCTAATTATTAGATCTGATGTCCAAGGTGTTCAGCAAAGGCAAGGTGGTTGTTCAAGTTTAATTTGATGTGTCGCAACAGTGAAATCATAATGCACCATTTAAAATGGATAAGACACAACATAGTGGTGGGCAGCAGGACAAAGACATTTTCACAACAAATTGTATTGTATATATAAGAATAATAAAATAACACATTGTTAATATACCACAGAATATGTGAAAGGAAATGTGAGAGACAATCTTCAAGAACAGTGTTGTTTTTTTGTTTTTGTTTTTTTGCTGTGAGCATTAGTGATACGGTTCTACTACAGGCCTATTCAAAACTGGAATTAAAACAAAAAAACTAAAAAAAAACATGATATTCACTTTAACACACTTTCACAAAAAAGAAAAGAAAAGAAAAAAAGTGAACAGGCTGATGAATGTTAACATTACCAGAAACAAAAGTCTCTGTGGAGTGGAAACCTCTCATATGTCTTCTGGTCAGACTGAATTAAATACACATGACCAGTGGTTCCCAAACTTTTAAACTCAAGAAGACCCAAAAGAGAAATCGAGCAAACTAATTCTCCTTATTATTATCTTTTTACATTGATTTATGGAAATTACATTAATTTCATTTTAGTTATTAAATGATTTTGAAAAATGTTGGAATTGCTTTTAATTGATGAAAAGTTGTGATTTTCTTTTTTAAACATTTTAAAATATTTTGGAAATAATATATTATACATTATATTTTAATGTAGGAAACGTTGTTGCTTAGCTTTTGCTATTTGCCATACAATGAAGTACCGGTATATAGGGCTAATTCAGGTAATGTTACATCAGGTCACTTGAAGTGGTTAATTTCTTTTACGTAAACCCTGGTGTTTTCTATTACGAGACTGCGGAGGGTCAAAGAGTGGAGAAGGGTTTTTTATGTTGTTGTCAGTTGATCTGGTTTCATTCTTTCACATCTTCATCCACGTCCACTGCTGATATCTGGGGAATTTTCCGGGAATTTGAGGGAGAAGAAGACTTGTCTTCTTCAAAAACATCATCCTCCATACCTTCCTCTATGGGCTTCATCGTCGAGGTCTTTGTGCTCGGGGACTTTTCTAGGAGAAAGGGAGAAGACACATGTGGTGCTCAGCTCTAAACCACCACTCTGAAAGCCGGTAAACATTCATGGACGTACAGGGAGAAAATGCACCTTTCAGGTTCCAAGACAGAGGAAAAGTCATTAGGTCAGAGAGTAGAAGACAAACGTTCATCCACAATACAGTACCAAAACAGTCCAAACCTTAAAGGAGTAGTTAACCCCCAAAATGTCATTTTTTTCTATTGATTAGTCATGCCATGGAGACTTGAGTTCAATAATATTATTTTGTATTTTTTTGCATTCCTAAGACAAATAATTGATTATAGTAAATTTACGCCCATTGATTCTGGATGGGAACCCAAAAGCATGGCCCTGGATGGGGACTCAAATGCATGGCACTGGATGGGGACCTAAATAAGGTCCTGGATTCTGACCCAAATGCATCTGGGTCAGAATCAATGTAATGACCCTTGATTAAGGGTCAAGGGTCATTACATTTCCCCCCATTGATTCTCACCCAAATGTATTTTGGTCCCCATCCAGGGCCTTGTATTTGGGTCCCCCCAATGGGGGTACATTTACTATAATATATATACAGGTATATAGTCTTAGGAATGCAACGATTACAAGAAAATATTATTGAACTCAAGTCTCCATGGCATGACTAATCAATAGGAAAAAAAAGTAATTTTGGGGGTGAACTACTCCTTTAACATGTTATTATTACCAGTGGTGGACAAAGTACTTGAGTCAAAGTATGCATACTGCCGGTCAAATATTATTGCTCAGTCAAATTTGTACGGGATTTTTTTTTTTTTTTTTTTTAAGTAAATGCTTTAAAAACCAAACTTGAGTGAATACTCAAGTATTATTTTGTGGACTGGACTTTAAGGACAGATAGGCCTACTCAAGTACTCAAGTTGATGTACTTTGTTACCGTCCACCACAGGTTATCACAGTGGTATATGAAAGACACGAGAGTAGACACAGTCAGACATTGATTCCAGTGTGCATTCTCTTGTGATTACGGAGGGGTGTATATAGACGTGAGAAAACAGTGTGCATACGGAGGGGTGTATCGATGTGAGAAGACAAATACTATGGTAGAAGTCAAACAATGCTCTCTGAATGCTTGTCCTGGTTCCAGATATGCAATTTTCACTGATGGCTTCTGCATTTTTCTCTCCACCAAAGCGTGAACAACAACCCAGACAGCCACTTTGCCCCACATAAATGGAAGCCATTAGTCTGGTCCAAGAGGTATCTTCAACAGCGATCTGCTGCAAGTGGTTTTGATCAATAATTATGTAAGATAAACATTGTGAGTAAAAGCAGCCCAAATGTTTAACTTTTAAGTTTCTCATTCAAATGCACATTCCACTTTCCATGTTACGTGGAGCCCTGAAACTACTGTATACATCAATGCTTCTCAACCTTTTCAGGCCGCAACGCCCAAAATAATCATATTTTATCTGGGGACCCCCCCACTCTGACAAGCACTTGGAAATGTAGGAGTTGAGGCATTACATTTTGCTAAACCCAGTTCCATTGTGAAATTAGAATGAACAGATATTTTCAAAATGTCTGCCTCTGATATATTCGCCAATTTCGCCAATGTTAAACTCTGGGGGTCCCGACCCGCAGAGAAGCACTGGTATAGACAGAGGGCACGCTTTGAATGAGTGCTGCATCTACAGCCAATGTCAGCCATAATAATAAACGGATGCACGTCATTTAAATGTTAAAATGGCACACCAGGTTACAGGAGGAGCACTCATTTTAGAGCAGGGAGAAGAGAGAGAGAGAGAGAGTTTTCAGGGGGGTTAAATGCTCTACGTCGAGCTGGTTTGAAGGTTTGAAGGTTGCATACAGTAGTGAGGCGGAGGCGGTGGGGAGGGGTCAATTCTACGGGGATAATGTGGGGGGGGTATGGAGTGTTGGGGTGTGAGGTGTTGAGGTATAGAGCACCGAAGTCTGGCGTCATTTACACATCTTACATGGGTAGCGTATGTTTTCCCCCCATTCTTTTATTTGTATACATCGCGTCAAATAAGAACTGTGTTCCACAAATAGACAAATGATCCTGGCAGGTTTGACTCTTTCATATGGATATGAGGAATCAACTGACGGCGAGAAAGCGCTAATGTTAATTAGTTGGATTTCCGTGAGAAACAAACTGTATCAAATATGAGTGACTGACTATCGTAAACGATACAGAGCCAACTCTCCGAACAATATCGCAGAGACAGTTTGTTTATTTTTGGACCACAATGCTTAAATGAGACTATTCTTAAAATTATGTTATTCTCCATATAGGGAGAAACCTCCGCGACCCAGGTATGAGCGAGTGACGCCAGGACATCGGTACTCCATGGAGGGGTAGGTATAGGAGATAAAATAAATGTTCTTACACCCCTGTCAGGGAATGGCTCAATCTGAGGGAGTAAGCTGAGTCATGGCTGGAGGAGGAGGGATATAGGAGGAACAGCGTCAGTGAAAGGCTTAGATGACACAAACTACGAAAAAACTACAACGTATATCCCGTTAGGAAACACACTCATTTCACTCCCTTGCTTGGAGATGAGATCTGAAGAGGAGTGTGACAGTTAATATTAATTGAATTGATCGATTTTGACATCGATAATTGGTAATTTATTAAAATAATCTATATCTATTTTGGGCATGTCATTATAGTTGAAAACTTGAATTGAATAAATACATTGAATATAGTGAAACAAGCTCAAAGCGTGCCTCGACGTGAGCTTTTAAATCTGCTATTTTCAAATGTTTACATGACACCGCTGTGCGACAATATATAAAATAACATTTCAAGTCCTTAATCGAATCGTTGATATAGTAGTTTTTTTTTATGTCAAATAATAAAAATAATAAAAATTAAGATAGTTAAAGCCCTATTGTAGATCTGAAAGAATCTATAGAAGACACAGGTCCCAACAAAAAATTCTGATAAAAGTGGACCAACCGAAATGGCTTGCCACCATATGTCTTACATCATACAGTAAATGCGGTATCTTTCATTAATAGATTATAGATTTGCATGATATTCAATATGCAAGGAGACACATTTTGTTTCCAGACAGGGCTGTGGATTTCTACTGAAATGTAGTGCCAGGGTCAGGGGCGTCACAAGGGGTAGGAAAGTGGGACTGAGTTACAGTACTAGGGCCCAAGGTGGAGGGGCCCTAGTAACTTTAGCTATTGAAAAATAGCAGATATACAAGCTCACAGCGCGGCACCAAGTGCCGCGCTGCGAGCTTGTAGATCTGCTATTTTTGAAAAGTAGTGAAAATGTGCGCAAATCTTTGAATATATGTATTTTTTAAGTGAACATTTGTAACTCAAATTTTGCTTCTGGGGGGTCCCTGGAACTAAATATTTTGAGATGGGGGGTCCTTCACTTGAAAAAGTTTGAGCAACACTGACATGGAAACATAGGTTTCTTGCACACATTTTCACATTTCTTTTCAAAAATAGCAGATCTACAAGGTTGCAGCGCGGCACTCGGTGCCGCGCTGTGAGCTTGTATATCTGCTATTTTTCAATAGTTAACATTCATGGGGGGCCCACAGTCAATCCTTGTACCCAGGGCCCAGAATTTGGTGTGACGCCCCTGAGAGGAGGAATTGATTGGCAAACGGGATGAGACACTCAAGGAGTTTGTTTAATGTACTGTACATCTGTACTGTAAGCCCTGTGTTTGTAAAGGAAGGTTGCGATGAGGGGTTGAATTATTTTAATGTTTTTGGGGAAAGACGCATTGAGACGTTACCTGGGGCATGTTGTGAAATGAAATATACAATTTATACAAATCAATCGTCATCAGGTTAGAATACGCATGAAAGCTAAATGTTAATGACACAAAAGCTGGGCAGCTAATTCAGCATGTAGGGAGTCACTTCCAGGTAATAATAACCTCAGCTTAAACCACGTGTACACCCTTATGTGCATCTGTAAATGACTGTATTCAGACATTGTACAATTCATTTGGTGGTAGAGGAACACGATGAACCGAACTCCTGAATGGGACATTTCTAAAATAACAAGAAATTGCTTTTTTGGAAAGGTCAGGCCGGAATTCTCATGACAGTACCGAATGAGCAGCTATTTCACAAGGTAGCTCGGCTTCGGTTTGGCCCATTAATCGAGGACATGCAGAATCCTAATTGTTAATTTAACTTGAGTGTACATATTTGGTTCCATTCATACACTCTCAGACCAAATGCATTATGGATTACTGTGTAGTGTAGCAGAATGGTCACGGGAGGGTTCATCTTTCCTAGATCAGTGTTAAGACAGGCTTTACAAACACTCAAACTGCTACAGTACATCGTTCCTGTTGGGTGTAAACCTCATTATGTTCAAAACATTTTCTTTTTTTTTTTTTTTATATTTCAGATCTACAAGCTTTAAACGCATGTGTTTCGCGCTTGCATATGTGCTATTGTATTAAACCTTAGTGTGACGCTGTAATATGATGAACTACGGCATTAATTTACAAAAAACAACACAAAGAGTTGCAATATGGAGATAAGAGGTTTCTGTCCCGACAGCAATGAAATCGTTACTGTCGGGAAGAAACCTTGTATCTCCAAGTTTCACATTAGTATGTTTTCTTTTTCTCGTAAAATAGAGTTCTGCTTCATCATACAAGGCTGTCGCACAAGACTAGCGAAAACAGCAGATCTACAAGCACACAATGCCTCGCGATGCGAGGCGTTGTGTGCTATCCACCTGTTTCCGCGAGAATCTACTGTAGCATTATTTGCGGGACACTTCCGGTTAACAGCAGACATACAAGCTCACGTCGCGTCGCAGATGCAACCGTTGTGAGCTTGTAGATCACCTGCACATTATGCGCAATGCACGATGGGATGTTGGAAAGTTGTGGATAGATCTGCTGTTTTCACTATAGTTTAAATCGTTTTTAAAATGATAAAATACAAAACGAACGGTTTTGGACATACAAGGTTTCCGCCCGACAACAACGATGTGTGTGCTGCAGCACCAGCGCTACCACGGCAACGTGTCGGCCCTGCCGATGACTTACGGAGTGAGGAGCCGGTGGAGCCTCCGCGCAGGATCTGGTTGAGAACGTCGTCGGTGTCGCCGGTGCTCGCCATGCTGTTCCTCATCTGCATCATGGACAGCTGGGAACACAGGCTGGGCTGGCGGTCCATCTTCTTCACCGCCTGCGGTGTGGCCAGGAACGTGCAGAAAATGTTACAGAGGCAAGGGCCTTTTGGTGGAAAATAGCAGACCTCCAAGCTCACAATGCGTCGCGCAGCGGCGGTCGGCTATTTTCGATGCTTGGATTCTACACAGAGAGGGCAATTCTTTCAACATAGGATGCATTCAAGTTCAGGAGAGTTTGGACGAGTCAATTCTCTTGAATGCTGCCTTCGGATATGGCATGGAAAGGGGGCATTTGCATTTCCTTCACCATAGTGAAAACTGCTTCCATGGTCTGGAGAGGGAACCTTTTTACAGGCAGATAAAAGGGCGGGGGCTCAAGCCCCCCTTTGATGTACTAAAGTATTGGTATGGTCGGAAATGTACTGAAAGTACATATGTAGAGTATGTAATCCCATTTCACAAATGTATACAAATCTTTTGAAAAAGGCAGATCTACAAGCTCACAGTGTATCGCATCTCGACACATTCTGAGCTTATTAGATCTGCTATTTTCAAATGCCCCCTCAGTCATTTCATCCTGGAGCCGAGCCTGCCGTTAAGGTCGGTTTTTTAAGGGTCCATTTATGGGTGCATTTTTACATCGTCATCATCAATCATCGTTAGCATCGTTAGCATCATTATGCTCATCATGACAGTAATCCTTAATCAGTTTAGGCAGATTTAATTTTTTCAATACTGTAACAATTTTGTTCACTTCCTTAATTTTCTAATGGCCAGATGCTCTCAGGGTAGAACTATTTTCCTCATCATGTATCTTTAAAGAAGTAGTTCTCCCAAAGAATGACGTATTTCTATTATCATTTACTGTGATGAGTTGAATACAGGGAGAATTTCCGTTTGTATATATTCTTTTACAATGAACGAAGAATCTAAAAAGTCTCCATTCTTAAATTCTTAAATTAAATTCTTAAATTGAATACATTTATTTTGGGAGTGAACTACTACTGCGCTTTAAGCATTAAGCATCAAAGCACTTCATGAGTATGATTTGTTAATATTAAAGCACTATGTAACTTCCCTATTCTACCCTGGATTTGATCCCAGGTCTCCTGTGCAAGTGATGAATTTCCTTTACTACTGAGCTAATAGAGCCTGCCTGCTTGCTCTGGGGAGAAATTAAATGTTTGACCTTGAGGTCAAACATTGTGTCAACTCAGAAACAGGATCATAATGGTTGTCCAATGAAAAGCAGAGAGACCAAATACAACCACCTGAATGGTATAAGTTATATTGTATTAACATACTCCGAACTCAGAGATACAAGAAATCACCAATCCCATACATGTGCAGAGCTGCAGACTCTTAAACGATAGTGGATTTTAGGTCTGTGATTTAGGCCAGGGGTTTTCAAAGTGGGTGACTGGGCACCCTAGGGTGCCGCGACGGCAGTCCAGGGGTGCTGCGAGATCATTTGATAATATTTGGAATTTTTTTGGACACTTGAAGAAATATTTAGTATCATTTTAAACTTGAAGTACAAAGTTATTTTCAGTCAGTTCTAACCAAAATGGCTATTATCTCAACGCAACATAATCACTAAAATCTCTGTCGCACAAAACTAGTGAAAACAGCCGATCTACAAGCACACAACGCCTCGCATCGCGAGGCGTTGTGTGCTTGTAGATCTGCTGTTTTCACTAGTTTAGTACATTTTATAGATGATACAAAAAGAAAGGTTTTGGACATACAAGGTTTCCACCTGACAAAGACGATATTCTATACCGGTATACATTTAAGGTGCTGGGAGTGAAAATTATAATGTAGGGGTGCCTCGGATTAAAAAAGTATTTATAGGGTGCCCTGAGAAAAAAAAAATTGGGAACCCCTGATTTAGGCTATTCCGATTTTTAGACAGCCAATTGCATTTTTTAGATTTGAAGTTTTATATTGTAATCAGTGAAACAAAGCTCTGTGTTTTAATGGCTCCTGTCTTTAAACCTGTGACCACCTGGATAAACATAAACACATACTCTGCCATACAGATTGGACAAAACTAAATGTTGTTCGCTAAAAATATAATACATAACAGAGCGTTAAGTGTGATATTCCCATTTACTCAAACCGCAACGCTGAACCCACCTTGTCGCTGAGTGTGGGGTCGTTGAGAGAGTACAGTTTGTTGGTGATGTCTTTGCCAATCAGATACCTGAACACTTCGTTCAGGAAGGTGTCAGACTCCAGGAAGTAGGTCAGCCTCTCCCGGGACCAACACAGGAACTTGCAGTTCTCCTCTGCCATGATGGTCACCTGTCAATCGGCCGTGTGACAGTGTTGTTGTCAAGACGACAAACAAACAAACAAAAATCCTAAGCAAAGCAAAACTAGCACCTTTGCAATAACGCAAATGAGAAAACAATAGAGCCCGATCAGGCAATTCAGTCAACACCCATCCAAGCGTTTTTTGTACTATGTCTGAATAAATTTACAGATGCATATAAGGGTGTAAACGTGGTTTAAGCTGAGGTTATTATTACCTAGAAGAGCCTCCCTACATTCAGATCTTATTAAGACACTCGCTTATTTCAAGGATCAATTTAGCTTTTTAATGTTCCCCTGCTTCCTTCTTTTTATGTAATTGTTTTTATGATCTTTCTACTTTGTGTGTAAACTACTTTGAGTAGCATTGTACGTATGACAGGTGCTATTTAAATAAAGATCATTATCATTATCATGATCTGATTGTTGTTTCCATGCGATCCGACCCTGATCCCATACCTGAAACTTCTCTCCTCTGTGCATCTCGGTTGACCTGAACTCTGGGGAGTCGATGAAGGCGTTGGTGTAGATGTTGTGAAGGAAATGACCTCGGTATGACACCTTCATCCTGTAAGGCAACACATTGTCAATCTTCTCATTTTTTGTAATATCTCTGGGACCCCAATCTTGTTCTTCATATAGTTAGCCTGTGACATGAGTTATGTAGGACATCAGTCATCTATGACCTATCTATTATGCATGACTCCTAATCAGGGCACAGTTTCAGCACGACCACAGCCCCCCAATGACTTCCATTAAAAAATGAGAGATATTTCTGTGGCCAATGGCACAGAATTACACAAACACCCAGACAGACACGCATGCATGCATGCATGTACGCACGCACAGGTCTCACAAACAAATACATGAATTAACACTGATTAATCTGCTTGAACATGATTATCCCATGGAATGACGTTTAAAGCCAACATCTAAAGGAAGATGAGGGGGTGAACTCTGACTGACATAATACAACGACTTAATTCAGAGAGATTTATACGTACTTTCCTTTGAGGAGAATGCTCAGCCGCTCATCCACTGAGGTCTTGTCTTCGGCTGCGTACACCTGACCTTTCTTCAGGGTCTGGATGGTGCAGAACTGACCCGTAAGCCTCTGGAACAGGGCCTCTCGCACGTGGAGAGGTTCAAACATCCGCTTGTACACCGACCTCAGCTCCCTGTCGATCTTAATCTGACAGACAAACAGAGGGCGTTAACCCTGCCGTCCCTATTTTTGGTCATTTTAGGCATAATTGTTCTCAAATAGATTAGACCTATTTAACAACATAAACCCTGCTACCCCTATTGTGGGCATGTCATAGAATCATAATTCACCCTTTGTCAAGTCCCGCCCATTGTCCTGCCCCTCTCCACACCCATTGGTTGCTGTGTCTTGGTGGGACATTCAGTGGGACATTCCATCCACTGCCATGTTAATTCAGTTGCTTCATATTGTTATTCTGTGGGCTCAATTCTAATTTCAAACTTTGTTTCAGTCAATTGGAGCTGCTCAGTGGCAGCATAGTGAATCAGCATGTTTTTAAATGTTTTTATTTCTCCAAAAATTATGTTTTAGCTAATTCAACATAAAAAAGGCGGGACAAGGCAGATAGAGCCTGCTGGTTGGTCAGTCAGGGACCAACCAGGAGGCTAACAAAGGGTGAATTGCCAAACATTCTGTGGAAATTGGCAAACCTTTGTTGAAGAAACTGGGTATGGAGGGGAAAAAGAGGGGAACAAGTATCCAGACCCCTGTGGGTCCCTCACACCCATTGCTACAACACGTATAAGTATAATTCAACACGTATAATTCTGACTTAACCACTTAAATGAGCATCTGTGCTCACCTAATTTCCCTGGTTAAATAAAGGACAAAAAAAGGAGAGTTTTGGTGCAGAAGGAAACAAGGAGGGACCAAATATAGACCCCTGGCCCTGGAGGAACCCTGCATGGTCAACAAAGAATATATGGTTTAAGTGGCTAAGAGATTCTTTCCTTTTTTGGAATGTGTTTGTAACCTACTTTTAAGCGCACATTCAGTGTGTTTTAGTAAATATGCAAAAGAGCTCTATGGAGAGTAGATGGTACTACATACAGGACCTCCTATACCTCATTATGAGAAAGCTTTGTTCTCATTCTGTCAGCTCTAACTACTGAGATTCCCCTGGCAACGGCCATGGATGCCATACTGAAAGATCCGCATCTCATTCAGGTACAGACGGACCGACCCCGGGGCAGCGAGCTACTTACTTCCAGAGACAGGCATGAAAAATGAATGAAAATGTAAAAATAACATCCCCAACCTCACTCAAAGGTGAGCCTTTCCAATTAGGTGACACGCTTGGCTACTACTCTGAATATAAAACCGAAAATATATGAGCTGTGCGGATATGAAAGCCTGTCCATGCATCCAAATGCACGGCTCACTGGTCTGCGTTTGATTTGTACACAAAGGAAGATGCCAGTTCTTGTGGAATGAGAGCCTGCAGTCCACGTACATTCAAATGCACAACTCACTGGTCTGCGCTTGTACACGAGGAAGAAGAGGTGCATGAAGTTGACCAGCAGGAAAACCACGTTCCACACCATCACGTCCAGGTTGCATCTGTAGAGCGCCGCCCAGGCGATAAACAGAGAGCATCCTGTCAGAGCAAAGGAGAGGGTTTGAAAACAGGATGACTAATTCCAACTATACAGTACATGTATAACACAGTTAAATCCTGATTGTATTCTGACAACTATTCCACAGTCTCTTAAGTAGAAGCTGTCATCTGTTTGTCATTTCCGTTCACGGAAATTTACATTTTATTCTAAAATGTTCATTTATAATAAGCAGTAAACTATATACTCTATGCTATGTTTGTATTGTCTGTTTGTACTGTAATTTGTTTTGTTTTTAACTTATTAACTGTTATCTGTATGAGGACCTCAGCGGAAATAAGTCTCACGACCTTTCTGCGTAATCCTCGAATTGCTGTATTGTATTGTATTTTACTGCTTTTCAAATAAAATCAATCAATCAATCAAATGCTTCAATAATTTTTATTTGCTGTGTATTAGGACAAATCTGAGCGACGAAACGAAGCAGAAGTGGAGAGGAGTTTTGAATTTTTAAATATTTCAAATAGTCGATATACAAGCTCAAAACATGTCAATGTAGATCGGCTATTTTCACTATTGAATTTTTTTTTCTTCAAAATAGTAAAAAAGAAGTGGTAAAGCAGCGCGCAAGATAGGGCCTCCCGGGACTTTACTGTTGCAGTGCAAAGTTGGGCTCTGCTAGGCGATGTCTGAAATCAATTTTCAATTTAAATTTATATTCAAGCGTTTAACAGAGGCAATTATCCAGAGCGACAAGTGAGAGGTCAGAGTAAGTGGTATGAACCCTGGACAACAAACAACAAGGTAAATTGTGCCGTAAAAGTGGAGCGCAAAGAAAACAATTTAGTGCTTCAAAGAAACTAGGATACAAGGTAAACATCAAACTTAGCATCTGCATAAAACAGAGCTTGTAGACAATATTGAGCTTGTAGATTTTCACAATATTTATCTGTGGAACGGAGTCAAACCACATTGAATGCCTCAACTCCTACAGTACATTCTACAGTATACATGTGCTTGTCAGGGTGTCAGTCCCCAGTTATATATCATATTTGTCCCCAGCAAATATGATTGTTTTGGGGGAGGTCGCACACATGGGTGGATATATTTTCCAAATATGGAGATGACTGATATCATACATGTTTGACGTCATAGACATCATCGTTGAGAACGCTGAGCTTGTCACGTCATCATTGTGATGTCAGAACACGTCAGCTATATCCTTCTGCTGAGCTGGTCAAGTCATCGTTGTGAAGTCAGAACAGGTCAGTGCAAATGAATTCTCTCTTGGCCATATATGGAGCGTGACATGAGTGTGACATGACATGAGACGTGACTCATGCACACACGCATGCACAGGAGCTGCAGGTTTGCATAGTTAATGCAGCCTACAGTCGCAATAACAAAACCCATCTGCATGCATGGTAGGTATGTTTTTTAGACATGTAAACCTAACTGGTGCAAGTGTTAAACTAACAATTTATACCTACTGTAAATGTGTCATATTGTGAGTTAAAGTGGTTTGACAACAACATTCAATGAACATTTGTTGGGTATTACAATTTCATATTAGCTTATCATTGTCAAGATTCAACTAAAGGACCATAAATGCTCGCATTGATTTATGGCTCTAAAAGCTGCTATTCAATGAGAAATCAAATATATATTTTCACTGTGCTGTTATGTCTTGTCAGTTATGTATCTTTCTTTCAAAGACAAAGAAAAACGATAATAAAAGAAATTCCTTAAAATAAAGGATTATAGTACTCATAGTACTACTAGTAACAAGGACCTTCAAAACAACAGAGGCTTGTCGTCAATGTCACTGGCCTGTTGAAGTAGGTTGAGCGGTATGGGGCTCAGTGGCAACATCAAGTGGCTTGTGATAAATTTAGCATTCCATAGTAGCACGGGCGGCCGCTAATATCGGTCGTCCTTTAATTCACAATCGGCGAGGAATGCCATGAGCAGATGTCAGTGTGGTGGGCAGCAGGGACGTGCAGAGAATGTTAGAGAGGCAGTGGCTGAAATCTCTAAAAGGGCCTTTGGGTGAAAATATCGAAAATAGACGACCTCCAAGTTGCGACGCGTTGTGAGCTAGGAGGTCGGCTATTTTCGATGCTTGATAACCACACTGAACTAACCATTATCAAGTCAATACTGAAGATGTGGCGTAAGGCATGTATTTTATATTCTATTTCTATACAATTCTTTCAACATAAGATGCGGCATTCAAGTTCAGGAGGGTTTGGACAAGGCAATTCTCTTGAATGCTGCCTTCAGGTATGGCATGCAAAGAGGGCATTTGCATTTCTTTCACCATAGTAAAAAAATGCATTCATGGTCTAGAGCAGGGGCTTTCAAAGTGTGTGACAGGGCACCCTGGGGTGCTGTGACAGCAGTCCAGGGGTGCCGCGAGATAATTTGATAATA
The DNA here is from genome assembly GCF_963921795.1 of Nannobrachium achirus. NCBI lineage: Eukaryota > Metazoa > Chordata > Actinopteri > Myctophiformes > Myctophidae > Nannobrachium > Nannobrachium achirus. The sequence goes on from NC_137811.1 coordinate 27,658,505, forward strand.
TTTGGAATTTATTTGGACACTTTTTTTTAGTACACAGTTATTTTCAGTCAGTTCTTAACAAAATGTCTATTATCTCAATGTTTTCTTCGCAACATAATCGCTAAAATATCTTATAAATATAAGGTGCTGGGAGTGAAAATTGCGAATATAATGTAGGGGTGCCTCGGATGAAAAGAATAGGGGTGCCCTGAGGCGAAAAAGTTAGGGAACCCCTGGTCTAGAGAGGGCACTTTTTACAGACGGGTAAACAAAGGGCAGGGGCTCGAGCCCCCTTTGACGTCTACGTGTGCACGTGCCTGGTGGACAGAGGGACCGACCTGTCAACAGCAGCAGGCGCAGCAGGATCATGTGCAGGCCCAGGGTGGTGGGGATGACCAGGCCCAGCAGCAGGGACAGGTTGCCCAGGTGGAAGAGGACGTGGTGGGCCCCCTCCCACTCCTCGCACACCGTGGCGTTCATCATGTGCTCCCCCAGACCCCCTCCTCCTCCTCCCCCACCTCCCCCAGGTACGGCTGACATGGCCGAGTGCAGCGGAGCCAGGGTGCTGAAGAACATGGTGGAGATCTCCGGGGGAGCGGCGGCAGACATCCTGTCGGCAGCGTTTTGTGTGTCACCTTCAACAGAACAAGACAAGATGGAAGGACAAGACGTACAGCGTTTCTGGGTGCCTGCGTGAAGACTAACATAGCTTTGCCCTCATTATTCAGCTATTTTCTTTTTTTTATTATTAAAGGAGTAGTGACTTTTTTTTCTATTGATTACTCATGCCATGGAGACTTGAGTTCAATAATAATGTTTTGTATTTTTCGCATTCCTAAGACAACAATTTGATTTCAGTAAATTTACTGCAATTGATTCCGGATGGGGACCCAAATGCAAACAATGTGGGTAAATTTATTGTGATGACACGTTTGTCTTAGGAATGCGACTAAAACAAAAAAATATTATTGAACTCAAGTCTCCATGGCATGAGTAATCATTAGGAAAAAAAAGTCATTTTGGGGGTGAACTAATCCTTTAAAGCTCATGTGCATATTGTTATTGAATGTCAGCTGTCTTGTGCTGTTTTGTTTTTATTGTATGAAGTGTCATATTTGGCTCATGGCTGAAATAAACTATAACTATAACTACAGTAACCTATAACTAATAACTATTTAACTATATCTACAACTATATAAGTGTTGTTTCATGGCCATTTTGAGCATGCAATTGCAACTCTTTACTCATGTCATAAAATCTATGTTTTGCAATTGATAGTTGTTTGTAATAACCTCATGCCTATTGTATAGTATTGTGTGTGTGTGTGTGTGTGTGTGTGTGTGTGTGTGTGTGTGTGTGTGTGTGTGTGTATATATGTGTGTGTGTGTGTGTGTGTGTGTGTGTGTGTGTGTGTGTGTGTGTGTGTATATATATATATATATATATATATATATATATATATATATATATATATATATATATATATAGGCTACTGTATATATGGCTTGCACATGGAAACCTACACTATACATGATGATTTAGCCTAATATCAAAACATTTACAATTAAACCATATGCCCGTGCAACAAAACAAAACAACATTTAGTGATTGCTTTCATCTGCCACTGGTCACAATACAAATGCTGGTCATCGGTTGATGGGCTACAACAACAGAACAGTTTAGAGTTGACAGCAGACTTGACAGACAGAGTGCAGGGTTTGCTTGTTTGCAACGGAAAGAAATAGCAGTGGCATGTTATTATTAGGCCTCCTGCAAGAGTGGGATTAATTCCGAAACCCATAACTTTCTGACTTCTATCAAACTATATACGGAGAGGAAAAAGATTAAACTTACCGTTTTAGCAGCAGGCGATAATGTAAATATGTGCGGAGAACAGATCAACGACTCGAGTAGACTTCAATAGAGAGCATTGAGATGAGACCGTTGCGTCCGGTCTAAACGCACGCTAGTGTCTGTGCGTGTGTGCGAGCAGGGGGCTGTACAGTGTGAGACGCGCATTCCAGCGAGCTGACAGGCATCGACTAAAATGGTCAAAGAGTCGAGGGGGCCACGAGAAGCCCCGCATCTGCGATGCCCAAAGCACTCCAGCAGGGGGTAGTAAAAATCAACACTGTAAAGCAGCAGTGGTGGGAAAGGTAGGCTACTCAAATGTTTTGTAAAACTGTAAAAGTATCAATAGGCCTACTGCAATATAGAAATATTCTTTTACAAGTAAAGTCTGGAATTAAAAGTAAAAGTACAAAAGTATTGGTATCAAATTGTACTTAAAGGAGTAGGTCACCCCCAAAATGTCATTTTTCCCATTGATTACTCATGGTGTTTTACAAATACAAAAATCCATGTCATGAGTAATCAATAGAAAGAAAAAAAACATCTTGGGGGTTAACTACTCCTTTAAAGCACCAAAAGTAAAAGTACAAAATGTGAAATAACAAATGTAGCCTACAATTGGCTATTTTCAAATAGCGAGTGTGCCAGCGCCTACGTCATTTGTAGTCCTTAGCGGCCATTTCTTGGGTAAAAACACAGGTGTTTCAATGTTTGATTGCATAGAACTAATGCTATAGTCTAATCAGAACACCTGTGTAAGGTTGTGTTTACCCAAGAAATGGCCGCTCTTAGAACTACATTTGGCACACCCTATAGGGCTAATGTGCTTAATATGTGCTTTGTAATATTTATATCTGCAAAGTAAATACAGTTTTCAAAAACATTGTAGTGGAGTAGGCCTAAAGGTAGCCTACCGACCGTATTTGGATCCGATATATAGCCTAGTGGAGACTGTGGAGTAGAATAAAAAGTATTGGAAATACTCCAGTAAAGTAAAAGAACCTCAAAATTGCACTTAAAGAGTTCACCCCATGCAAAAACGACATATTTTCTATTGATTATTTTGTAGGCCTATTTGTCGCATTCCTAAGACAAAAAGGCCCTGGATGGGTAACCAAATGCATTTGTGTGAGAATCAGTGGGTAAATTTACTTGACCCAATGACCCTTGACCCTAAATTTACCCCCCATGATTCTGACCCAAATGCATTTGGGTCCCCATCCAGGCCCATGCTTTTGGGTCACCATCCAGAATCAATGGGGGTACAATTACTTTTTTTCTTCTTAGAAATGCAACAAATACATTTTTTTCTCCATGGTGTGACTAATCAATAGAAAAAAAGTCATTTTGGGGGTGAACTACTTCTTTAAGTAGGCCTACCTACAGTAGCCTACTTTAGTCAATGTACTTTACACCGCTGCTGTAAAGTACTGAGGGTGTGTTTGCAAATAACTCAAGAAAGAGTACACAACTTTTTGGTTCCATTTTGTTGTCCTCGAGTTGAACACTAGGGATTTTACTAATGTAGCCTAGATGTTATTAGGTTCTCACACACTATAGGCCTACAGAAACCAACAGACAACAAACAGTGTGACTCATTAGCCTCCTTCAAGACCGCCATAAAACAGCACCTGTCTGCAATTTGAAACTGGTCCTAGAAAAGTCAACTAAGCTTAAAACACTAGGAACTGTTTACTGTAGGCTGGCTATACAGTGTATTCTATAACTCATGTCTTGTTTATTATACGTCTTTAAATGTCTTGATGAATTGAATACAGGACCACAATGGAAAGTCACCAGGACATTTTGTCTTGTGACTGTTGTCCTCGCATCACTGTAAAATCATACCATTGTACTACAAACTGTTAAAAGTATTCAATCGAAAACTGGGAAATAGTCTAGTGGTCTATACAAGGGGTTTTCAAAGTGGGTGACGGGGCACCCTGGGGTGCCGTGATGGCAGTCCAGGGGTGCCGCGAGACACCTTGATAATATTTAGAATTTATTTGGACACATATCAACATATATTTTCATAATTTTTAACTTGAAGTATAAGTTATTTTTAGTCAGTTCTAACAAAAATGGCTATAATCTCAATGTTTTCCTCACAACATAATGGCTAAAATATGCCCTACTGTACTTATAAGGTATAACTCAGACTCTTCAGCTCAAACGTCAAGTCAGGTCAACATGTACGGATCAGAGACGTGGAGGACAACAAAGATCACAACGATGAAGGTACAAACATTCATCTGCCTGAGGAGGATCCTGCAGCATCCACTGGCCAGACACCATTAGTAATAACGATCTTTGGCAGACAGCGCCACCAGTAGAGGAGGAGATTAAGAGAAGGTGGGGATGGATCGGCCACACACTCCGGAAACCCATTACCAGCATCACAAGACAAGCCCTTAAGGCACAAGAAAGAGGGGAAGGCCAAAGAACACCTGACGCAGGGACCTTGAGACTGACATCAAGCAGTGTGGACTGACATGGAAAGAAATGGAAAAGAAGGCCCAGGATAGAGGACTCTGGCGGACTGTGATCAACGGCCTATGCTCCATGAAAAGGAGCAGTATAAGTAAGTAATAAGTAAGTACTTATAAAGCCCGGATCATAGTCGGGTCCGCGGTGGAAGGCTTTACACCGCGGTGTAGTCTTTTCGAGTCTTTTTGAGTCATGAAACTACAACGTTACATCATTCCTCACGGTGGAGAGCTTTCCACCGTGAGTCCCAACACATCTTTCTGTTTTTACCATCAGACAGGCAGGCTCTACACCCCGTTCACTGATTGGTCGACCTGAACCGGTCTAGACGGGGTAAAGGACTTCACCGTGGGCCGTGACTATGATGGCCTGCACTTATTTTCTGACTTGAGGTGGAAAGCTTTCCACCTCAAATTTGCGGTGGATAGGTCTCCACCGTACACTCTGATCCGGGCTTTAGGTGCTGGCAGTGAAAATTATGAATATAATATAGGGGTGCCTTGGATGAACAAAAAAAACTATTTATAGGGGTGCCCTGAGCCAAAAAAGTTTGGGAACCCCTTACCAGCCACCTGTTTCTCAGCCTATCTTGAAAGTGAATGCTTTTGAACTTAAATTGCAGACACGCCATTCGCATTGTCGTTTTAATACAACCACAACGAGAAGAAGAAAGAGGGGCATTGAAATGCACTTCTTTTCACAAATTCAGCACCTTGGACAGCGGACAGGTTACTCAGGTTTATTTGTGTGGACATTCATTTTGGGGAAGAAAAAACACACACCAACACACCATACACCAAAAATAATCTTTATCTTCAAATATGTACAATACAATATAGGCTTCAAATACACACCACCACCCCAGCTCAGAATAAATAAATGATTACAACCCGAACCACAACGTCAATGTAGCCTAATACAGCACAAAGCTTGTGTGACATGACCACAAACACTAAAAGGTCCCTTTCTTTTCATACATACCGCCTACAACACAAACACAACATGGAACAAAATGCGATGCGTTGTGAAATTTGAATTCCAGACTTTTACTTATAACAGAGTATTTCTACATAGCAGTATTGTTACATTCACTTGAGTAAAACATTTGAGTACTTATTTTCCACGCTGCTTTCTGCTTTATACATACAGCCCTACAACACAGACACAAATGGAACCAAACAGACCGCGAGGGTCCACTTGGTTCTACTAGCGAGTAGAATGGTCTGCAGAGGTTGGAAGGGGTGTTTATAAGCTCCCAAATACACACCCTGGTATCGGACACCTACAGGCCTACTGGTTGACATGTAGCTAGTGCTGCCTGAAGCTCAATATGCACAATAACTCTCCTGGCCAAGCAGGGATTCTCTGTCTTGAAGCGCGGTACAAGCTGCAGAGTACAAATCCTGGGTAGGACACAACTTTTAGACCTAGGCTAAAGGCCAGTGGTTCTCAAGGCTTGAGGGGGTTCCAGAGTAGGGCCCCAGTACAGCAAAATGTGTTGATACAGCATCAAAATCAGTTAAACCACTATATTGTATATAGAACTCAGCTATTTGAAAATAGCCAATACTGTGTTCGGAACTTCGGAATTTCTTTTTACAACACAAATATTTTCAGATATTTTCAGATGTGGTCAGAGGGCCAAATACATGTAAAATGTGGGGCCCTTGATATAAATAGACATTTGAGAACCACTGGCCTATAATAGGCTACTGGTTACAGCTTTTTAAATTAACACACAAATGTAAACATTCAATAGTTCTCCAAGGAGTTGATTCTCTAAGTGGGGTCCACACCCCCAGGGGTCCTCAGGTTGGTTAAGAAAATAAATTAAAAAAAGATATGGCATCATACTTTGGCTACAGGTATTTAGAAATAGCAGATCTACAAGCCACACTGTGAGCTTGTACATCTGCTATTTATTATATTTCCTTTTTGAAAGATCTCAAAAATTTCAGATTTCTTTTTTTAAACACAAATCCTGTCTTCTGGGGGGGATGCCTGGCATAAAACATTTTTTATGGGGGTCCGCGGCCAAGTAGGGCTGTCACGATATGACATTTTACATGACGATTAATTGTCACGCAAATAATTGGCGATTAACGATTTAATTGTGTTTTTTGTCGTTGATAATTACATTTCTGTTTGGCTTTTAGGCTTTGAAGTTGCATATGGTAGGTAGATATGACACATAACCTAAATATACAAATACATTACTGACATATTTGACAACTTACTACTTAAAAAATAACATTGATAGTGGAAATAGCCGATCTACAAGCTCACAACGCGTCGCGATGCGACGCGTTGTGAGCTTGTAGATCGCTATTTCCACTATTTTTGAATTTCTTAAAAATATATGAACATTTTTCAACATGAAAACGATTATGACGATTATGAAAAATAATCACGATTATGTCAAATAATCACGATTAGACGATTATGTAATAATTGTGACAGCCCTACTCTCTCCCCTCTCCCCTCCTCTCAGGTGGTGCTTCCATCCTGCTGCTGCATCATGGACCCCTTCAGGAAGCTGTCTCTCCGCTCTAACTCGGGCCCGGGGATGTGACAGTAGCTGGGCAGCCGCAGGTCGCAGCGGCGGCCGGAGCCGCGGCCGCCGAACGCCTTGTCGTTCAGGGAGTAGAGCTTCTCGGCGATGTCGTTGCGCACCACCAGGGCGAACACCTTGGCGATGTAGCGGTGCTTGGCGAAGAGGAGGTACAGCTTCTTCCTCCTCCACGCCACGTACCTGCAGCGGTCCTCTGCGCGCAGTGTCACCTGTTTGGACAAAATCAAACAGGATGCATGTTAAAGGTTAAAGCTAAGCTGCAATCTGCTGACAATGCCTTCTAAATCAGTAGTTCTCAAACCTTTTCGTGCCAAGGACCCTTTCAAAAGCAGAAGTACAAGCTCGAAAACATGGAAGATATAAACTAGAACTGCACTGCCGAGGTGCCAACTTGCGTCTCCTGCACAAGTAGGCCATACATGGCCTATTTGTGCGTCACGGCCTACTTGTCATCATTAACAGCCTCATCGGCTGTGACATTACCAGGAATGCTCTTATATACCAAACTCTGCTGACATCACCATTGGCATCGCCAGGAATGCTGGTCCCTCATTGGCTGTTAAGTGTCCAGTTTGTCACATGATAAGCAAGCTTTGAATTACCTGAAATACACCTTCCTCTGATGGTCTGAGGGAATCCCACTCTGGTGAGTCCAGAAACTGGTAGGGATAAATGTAATGCAGAAACTCTCCATTAACTGTCACTATGATCCTGCAGAGAGAGAGAGAGAGAGAGAGAGAGAGAGAGAGAGAGAGAGAGAGAGAGAGAGAGAGAGAGAGAGAGAGAGAGAGAGAGAGAGATTATGACAGGCTACTGGTGCACTAAAGCAGTGCTTTTCAACATTGATATATTTGCCCGCGGACCCCCGTCTGAAAATGTTTTGTGCCAGAGACCCCCAGAATAGAAGATCTGTGTGAATGTATTCAATATGTTTCAAACACTTTCAAGATTAAAAAAGGGAAAGAAAGAAAGAAAGAAAGAAAGAAAGAAAGAAAGAAAGAAAGAAAAGGTTCAAAAATAGCAGCTCAGGCTCAAGTGATGTGCTGTGTGCCAATGTATAAAATATGGATAAAGGGGTCCCTGGTCCCCACTTTGAGAACCACTGAACTAAAGCAGTTTTCCTTGACATTTTCGAAAATGTATTATGTATTTTGGAGGCATGCAGGCCCCCATCTGAAAAGATCTCCCAGGGACAGGTCCCAAAAGAGCTAGAGTCCTAGAATAATAGAATATTATATTAGTCTAGCTGCTATAGAGACTAATATAATAGGGAGCGTTTCGCTGTTACCTGCGCTATAATGATAGTCTCGATCGGGGGAAATAACTTGCCTGCCAGACAGCAGCACCGACAGCTTGTCAATGACCGTCTTGCCCTCCATGGCGAAGCAGTGGTCCTTCTCCAGGGTGTGGATGTCTCCCTCACAGCAGGTGACGATCTTGCCGAAGTGGGACAGCGACACGCCGAGCCTCTTGAACATACAGCCGTACAGCTCCTGGAAGTCCCGGTCGAACGTCACGCTCCTCAGCCGGTAGGAGACGTGCACCACCTGCGCCAGTGGTGTAAAGTAACTAAGTACATTTACTCAAGTAATGTACTTAAAGGGCCAGTTCACCTCTGGGAAAACCAGATCTTATTTTATTGTTGTATTGTTGTTTGAGTTATTTTTTGTGTTCAATCTGTGTTTTGAGATATTTTAGTATTTCAGCATGAATGATGATGCATTTTGCATCATATGACTCATCATGCAGCATCATATGATGCAAAATGCATCATCATTCATTCTGAAATACTAAAATATCTAAAAACACAGATTGAACACAAAAAATAACTCAGGATTGGGTAAAGTCAGGTAATTTGGACCATCAGGTGAAGTGAGCCACTTAAGATTTCAGCCTCCTAGCTCCTATAGCCCTCCAAGTTTTAACAGCCGATGGCTACACATGTTTCTTGCCACAGCTGTACTTAACATAAAAAAGAATATTTGATTGATCAATATTTTATTTGGTGGGAGGAGCAATGCCTCAAATCCAGCCTGCCAGTGGAGAACACTAGTTCAGGCCCTGTGCAAACAAATCTTACTTGTCGATAAGGTTGATACATCAATAACAATATAATATAATACAGTAAAAAATATATATTCATAATACATGTTCTGATGGCCTTTATGATATATAATGCTGATTTATAGCTTAGCCATCTTATTTGTTCAATATATATATATATATATAGACCTATATATATATATATATATATATATATATATGGGTGGGTGACGTGACGTAGCGTTTTCGCTGTCCTCGGTGTCAAACATGTATAAATAAAAAATATATTTGTCAAAAACCTTCTGAATATTGTGCAGGACATTAAGCTTTATGTGAACTTACTCAAGATTAAAACATTTCATTCCTCATTTCTTCAGAATCTTCAACCAAACATGGTAAATGTCATCTGGTGTGACTGTCCCGACCTTGTTTCTCAAAGTGGGAACTTGAATAAAACTAAGAAAAAGAATTGCTAAAATTCATTTAAAAATGAATTTAGGCAAAAAAAATGTCTATTTGTGAGCCTATATCTTTTCAAAGTCCAAGCATAATGTTTTCAGTCATTTCTGATCAAAAAGATTTTGTCCCCCAAACCAAAATCATCTGGTGTGACACTAGTTTGGAAAAATTAAACAGGCAATAATTTGGACACCTACTGGGCTAGAGAGGTCCTTCTTCTGTAAGGCTATTCAGCACTCCCAGCACAACTGCAAGACAGGTGTCTGAGGTGAGTTATGATTTTAACATTTTCATGAAATGCCATCTTGTTGAAACTTTGACAAGTGTGGCACTTCTGGATGTCATCTGGTGTGACACCTTTTTCATTAATAAAGCAAAAGTTATTTGAAACTTTGGTCATAATTACATGTAAATCTAGGTTGTTTTGTTATAGCTAGCATGTTGTTAGCATGCTAATGTGTACCTGGTAGCCTCAAGGTAGTCCTAAATGCAGAAAACGTCATCTGGTGTGACACTTCGTCATCTGGTGTGACATATCTGCTTGTCACGCCAGATGACTTGATTGTCACACCAGATGATATATACTGTATTTTCCTACAGACATAACAATAAATAACAAGTCCCATGTTTCTTTTGTCCATTTAAAACATGTTAACATGTTTAAAACAACGTTTTAAACGTTTTTACATAATTTAATTTAGCTTCATTCGGTGATACAGCAAATTCATCAGACAGAGCAGAAACCCCTTCACAGAAACCTAAACCTTATATTGTGGTAACACTTTATAATAACTATCCGTTATAAGCAGAGGCTTGATCAAATCAAAAAGCTTGTCAGCACTGCTGTCAGCTATCACATGTGACACTGAAAATGCAAAATGCATGCAACGTATGTGCACAAAGTGCTGTTATGATGAGCCCAACCTGCAGGAACACAACCCAGCTGACACTGCAACATGGGAGCAGTGGGAAAAGCAGGATGTTGTAGTGGGAGAGAAAACATACAAGAACTGGGTGAAGAAAAAGAAGACTGGGACAGTTGGAGAACTCACTGATGTGTTCAACCAGAGGCTCAGTGCGATTGCAAGTCATCAGCTCAACTGGCTTCATCAGGTGAAGCAGTTCAGACACATCAAGGAGAGCATCCAACCCAATGAAATGGTCTTGCATATAGACTTTTCTGAGAACTATGCATGTAAACTAAACACAGAGATTCAGGCGTTTCATTTTGGTGGCAATAGGCAGCAGGCAACAGTGCATACCGGAGTTGCCTACTCAGTCAGTGGCTCCCAGTGCTATGCCACCATTTCACAGTCCTTACGCCATGATGAGCGTGCTGTGTGGGCACACATCAAGCCAGTTATTGATGATTTCCGAGGAAAACAAGACAATGCAATTGACACCCTGCATGTCCTCAGTGATGGGCCAGCAACCCAGTACCGGAATCGCACAAACTGCTTCCTCATGAGCAGCATTCCTTATACATGGGGATTCAAGAGGGTCACCTGGAACTTTTCAGAGCGTTCCCATGGAAAGGGCGCACCTGATGGTGTGGGAGGGGTGCTGAAGCGTAAGGCAGACATGTATGTCCTCCGAGGCAGTGACCTACAAACACCGAGGGATCTGTGTGAGTATTTACAGAAGTCCTCTGAAAAAGTCACTGTCATGTGGATCGAAGAAGAGAAGATATCCAACATGGATGAAATGGTCCCTCCATCAGTGCGTCCAGTGACTGGCATCAGCACTACGCACCAGGTTCTTTCTATCTTCCCGGGAAAGATAGTTTACAGAGACCTGAGTTGTTTCTGCCAGTTTCCTCAGATCTGCACCTGTCACAACCCACGGAAATTACAGTTCGACCAAGTCTCCAGGGCTGAGGTGCCAGGTGACAAGACAAGTGATGAGTAAGTATAACTAAATCATTCTCTTTGCCAATTTTATGATACCTGTAATTGTACCTGTTTAATGACAATAAAGTAACTTATGTCATCCATTCATTCCTTTTCTTCCTTAACTAAGTGGTGGCCCATCTGCGGAACTGCCCCCTTCCCAGGTCAGCTGCAGGCCCAAAACAGCTTCCGGAGCTCAGTGAGTATAACATACTTGGCAAACTTGAGGACTTGCTAGTAATTACATTTTACTACTAAAAACAATCTACCTGACAAATAAATTACATTTAAATGTCTCCTCCTGAAGGTCTTCTACGTGCTGGACACAAGTGCATCTATTGGAGAGGCCCAAGCTGAGGATTCAGACACCTCCTCAGATGAATACACACAAGGACAGTTTGTCATAATCAAATATGAGGGAAAGCCATATGTGGGGCAGATTGTTACCATTAATAAGGAGGGGCTAGAGATAAACTGCATGAATCAACTTGGAAAAATGAAAAATGGTTTTGTCTGGCCAAAGGGGCGAGACTGCATTTTCTACAAAGAGCAGGAAGTTGTCTGTGGCATAGCAGAAAAATAGTATCAGTGACGGTTTGCTACCCTCACCAAATGTGACTGGCTGATGTACAATACAGTCTAAATGTCTATACCCTCACCAAATGTGACTGGCTGATGTACAATGCAGTCTAAATGTCTATTCTAATCTAATCTAATACTTTTGTACTTTCACTCACTGGACTGGACAATGAGGTAAGGTAGGACCCGAGACAAACATAGCGAAAATAGCTGATCTACAAGCTCTCAACGCATTGTGCTGCGAGAGCTTGTAGATCAGCTATTTTCGGAGTTGCACAACCCAGCACTCTTTAGCTAGTGGAGATGTGGTGTAACGACATGATTCGTAAATAAATTTGTTCAACTCAAAATGCTGTGTTCAAGTTCAGGAGACTTCGGAAAAAAGTAATACACCTGAATGCTGAGTTGTTTCCAATAATTGGTGTTAATAAAATGTTGCCTTGGCTCCCAGTGTGGCTATGCACCTTATTGTCTCTTTAAGATCCTTCTGCCGTGGGCCGGCAGAAGACTTAGGTGTGCGTAGCATTCCTGTGCACATCCTCATCATCCATCTACTACTACAATTCTTTGTTATCCTATGTTAAGGCCCAACAATACTATCCTGTTCAGAAATATTAAGGCCATGTTATTTAATGTTAAAGCAATTTTACTGTTGCTGTTTTTCCTGGGTAATTGTTTAATCAATCAGTAAAGTTCAGTACTCACTAATAGGTAGGTTAAAACACAGTTTGCTTTGACACATGAAGATATGGTCATCTGGTGTGACACTAAGTCATCTGGTGTGACATTCCAAATAGTGAGAAATCATACCTTTATTAATGATGAAACCGAAAAAATGTGTATGGTTTACATAAAAAATAGTATCAGGAAGAGTCACAAATATTTGTGTAATTTTAAAGAAAGTTTTTGTCAGAATAAAATTAAAATATGTTGAAAGATCGACAACATGGGCCTCACACAGAGTGTTGATTATGAAAAAAATATACAGATTCAATTAATTTTCACAAAACTATAGTGGATCACAGGTTAGTTTTGATAAAGGACTTTGATAAAGTGAGTAACTTAAGAAAGGTGTACTCCATTTTCATTTTATGAACAATTATTGTCATGTCACACGAGATGACGGTTTTAGGCACAAGTACAACAAACTGCTCAATAAAGTCTGATTCCAATAAAATATCTAAAAACAAAATGTGTTTCCATAAAGTTGAGAGTGAGTAGAACAAAAGTAAATAATTTTTATGCCTGCTATTTAAAGTTTTTTAAAAAACATGTTTTTTGGGGCGTCACGTCACTGACCCATATATATATATATATATATATAAAACTATATATAGGTCTATATGACCCCTATATTTTGTTAGTGGCCCAATTTACCTGAAAGTGTTAAAAATAAAATGTAAGGTAAATTGAGCCACTGACAAAAGAAGATCTGCTATTTTCAAACATTAGTAGGTCTACTTTTACTTTTGGTACATTAAATACATTTTGATGCCAATACTTTTGTACTTTTACTTTTACTAGACGTTTACCTGTAACAGACTATCATTACATTGCAGTGTTGACACTTTCACTTTCAAGTAAATAAATGGAGTCTTTATTTTTATTTTTTTTACACCACTGACCTGCGCCGCGCACACGCCGAACAGGGCGAAGTTCCACAGGAACGTGTCGGTGGTGCACGCGTCCGACCATGCCCAGATGCTCTGGCAGAAGAAGCCCAGCGTCAGGAAGGTGAACAGGTAGAGCAGGCCGTAGAAGCCGCTGCCGCCCATGAAGCCCAGGAAGAGGAAGATGTGCGCCAGGTGGAACACGGAGCCCTCGGCGCCGGGTCTCCACGCCGCGCACAGCGGGTACACGACGGGCGGCTCCACGCTGATGTTCATGCTCTCGAAGTCGGGGACTTCCAAACCTTCCATAGCTACTGTGATAAGATAGCCTCTTCTCTTCTTGATCCAAATCCAAAAAATAGATTAAAGACCCGAAACGGAACTGTTCTTTCCTCCCCCCGTCAAGCTGAGGAAGGGGGGGTGATAGTTGCACAAAAAAAGAAGCGAAATCAGTCATACGCAATCCACCTTCAACAGACTGAAAAATGTCACCGCCCGCAGCTTGATTCTTAAAATATGACCCGTGCGGTGCATCGTGTTTCACCAACCAGAATTCACACGAGCAGCAGGCAGCAGCGATCCTCATCCACCGCTTGGTCCTGCAGCCCTACTAATTTCATGATTAGTTTTTTGATTGATTGATTGATTGATTGATTGATTGATTGAAGAATTTATTAGAAGTTTGCAATAGAAAAAAGTACAGTTTCATGACAGTACAAATCACTGGTAGGCCTACAAGGTCAACTAAAAGGAGATCCTAGAAAGCCGAGGCTTATTTCCACAGGAACCACACTTTAAGTATCTCATATAACAAATAACATTGAAAGACAGACGGATAGAACATAGTACTTTATCTAGGATAATATCAGTTTCAAAAGCATAACATCAAATACAAAGGCAGAAAAAAGAATAATAAAAAAGGGGGGGGGGGGGCATGGGGGCTTAGTCTATTTACAAGTCACGGGTAGCAGCTGTCTGAAGGTGACTTTTCATACCAATTTTGAAGGAGGCTAGGGATTTGCTCTCCTTTAGGGCTTGAGGAAGGGCGTTCCACGTTTGGGCGTTCCACGTTTGTTCCGTAAAACTTTTACAATTTAACTATTTACGTATGCACAGCTATAGCCTTAATATTAGAATTAGACTGTCATTCCGTCTTGATCCAAGGCTACGTAGGCCTACTATATCTACTGTTTTTTTGAGCGGTGGTCACACCGTCTCCTATACGTGGCCGTGTGTGTGTCCGGCCGTCCGGCCGGCCGTCCGTCCGTGTCTGTATGTGGGCACGTACCTTTTTGGCGAAGCCCGAACTGGCGAACAGGGGAAATGTCCCCTACCGTAGCGATCTGGCGAAAGAAAAAGGGAAAAAAAAACCTTCTGCATATTTTGCGTCTTTTTCGTTTAATCCTTCTGGACAGGGCGTTTATCGTGCGCTTGCCCAGGCCTTACGGCCTGGGCATAAATATAACGATTGCATTCACCACGGCTTCGTAACTCGCGCGGCGCTCCGCCGGCCGCGCGGCCCTGGCCCGCTCTTCGCGGCCACTCGCGCCTGCGGCGCTCGGGGGCGAAGAGCAGGACCAAGGTCCGCTGGCCTTCGCGCCGCTTGCAGTGTCGTGGACAATCGAGCGGCTCCGCCTGGAGCTGCGGCGTCATTTACAATAACGCCACGGGCAACAGGCGAGACCAATGCGCAAGCACTCAATAACTACGAAAAATGCCTTAAAACAGAGCCATGTTTAAGACAATAAAACGATTCGCCAGATCGCTACGGTAGGGGACATTTCCCCTGTTCGCCAGTCCGGGCTTCGCCAGATCAGGACTTTCCCTCTGTATGTAGCCTCAAGGCTGCAGTACCTTTTCTGACCACACATGTTAAGGGAGGGGCGCTGTTGTTCTCTCACACACACACACACACACACACACACACACACACACACACACACACACACACACACACACACACACAGGGGGGAAGGGTGGGTCAGCATGTGTGGTCAAGTATTATTATTATTATTAACAAACTGAATGTTTTAGGGTCAAATAAATTAGAGTGTGTGAAGAAACTACAGCATTGTAAAGCACACTAACCCCGCTGCACCCACCCAGTAGTGCTGTTGCACAGCCTCCACGACCACCGCTCAGTTCACACGGGTGTGATTTTTTTTAATAGGCTAGGTCGCAGACAGTGAGACTCGCACTCAGGCAGGGAGAGCAGCATACCCCACAGACTCTAGAATGATGCGCGTGCGTGCGTGCGCCGTGCGTGCATGTGTGTGGGTGGACTCACTGGACTCAGTGGACTGAATGATGTGATATGATGTCCTTTCCAGCAGCAGCGGTTCTCAAAGTTTTCGCTTGTAAAATTTTGTTTTGGGTAGTTCATACTTTTCTGATAGTTGGTTGAAAGATGGCATGGAAAAAGTTTGAGTAGGTGTTGTTAGAGGGCAAGAGCACACACAGGCAACATACGGCCCGGGGCCCGGACCCGGCCCTTGGGTCATCTCAATCCGGCCCTTGAAGTCCTCAAAGAAAAACTAAAAAGGCAGCATTATGTTAATGGCTGTGAGTTAAATTAATTTGACTCGACTTAATTCATTATTGCGACCGTAGGTCGCAGTTGAGAACGGGCACATCTTGTCCTCTGTAGGTCACGCCTGACACTGTGGTTCCCCTGACACATCGATGTGACATCACAGGTCTATGGGTTTGTCGCTCTGACATCATGTTCTGACATCACTGTGATGTCAGGGGAACCACTCTTAACAGAATGGGTTTGCCGCTCTGACGTCACGCTCTGGATTCACTGGGATGGCACACTAACAGAATCCCTTTGATGCCCAATGGAGTTCCCTGATGTCATCAATATTAAGCCCATATCTAACAGGGCTTCATATGGGAATGCCCATATATGGAGGCCACATACCACACTAACAGAATCCATATATGGCCAAGACAGCCCATGTCTGTGTGGCTGGTTCTACAGACAGGGATCTCCATGTATGGGCATAAAAGGGTATGATGTCAGATGTCATAGACATCATAGGACTTTCACATAACGAATAACTGAGTCAGCATGTTTGGGCTCTCACAGCATATCTCCATATACAGTACATGGATCTCCATACCAGTATATGGGTACCAGGGGTCTCCATACGGTATGTGTGTAACTATATGGGTCCGATATACATCACTGGCCAGATGGCAAAGAATTGGCGCGACCTCGCGAGGTTGCATATCGCCCTGAGGCCTCTTACTAGTTAGTAGTAGGCCTAATTCATGTACCCTGAGTACATACCTGCATTCCATATTCGTTTGTAGGCCTACTCAAATCTTAAACGTTTATTATGTTATATCAAAAGGTGCACAGTGCACAACGCCACCGGTCCTTGTGAGGTGTCAGCCAACGGATTAAGCACAAAATAACAAAAGAGTCGCACACTTAGCTGCCAATGCAAATTTTATTGTGGACACAGAGAGAAAAACTGACCAACCTGAAAGGACAGACTAACTTAGTATATGCACAACTTAGTATACATGGCTTTTCTCTTTCATTATTAAATATTTATAATGTAACAGTGAACCAGTCTGCTTTGAGCCCATATTTATAACGCATACAGTAACATAATTCAGCACTATGTGTTTCAAGTTTCAATCCAATAGTTAAATGTATGGCCCTTCACTGTTCACTCACTTTATGGAAGTCAGTATGGATCCCTGGACAAGAAAATAAAATGCTGTCCACCCCTGGGCTACAGGGTTAGTGATCTTCTAGACCAGAATAGCAGCAACCAGACCCCATGGGGTCCACACTTACCTGTGTGGACTTGCCTGGCCGCTCAAGGTGACTTTGATGAGGAGCAGGGCCTTGAGCGGAACAGAGTTTTAGTGTATATATCGTTGTTGTCGGGTGGAAACCTTGTATGTCCAAGATGTATGTCATTTTTTGTTATTATTAAAAAAAAAACAATTTAACTAGTGAAAATAGCCAATCTACAAGCACACAACGCCTCGCATCTGTGTTTGTAGATCTGCTATTTTCACTACTTTTGTGCAACACTTTTGTATGATGTAGGGCTTTCATTTATGAAAAAACATAGAAATTTGAAACAAGGTTTTTGCCTGACAGTGACGATATATCTACAGTATATATCTGGGACAACTGCTGAAGGACAGAGGAATCCCTGGGTCCATGATGTACTTTGCATCAGACATTCTGAGCCATATCTTGGCTGTCACAGTCACACCGGCAGAGCTCACTGTGTCTGGCCCCGTTCTCTCAAACAATGGCAAACCATAGGCAGCACAGAGAGGAATGCTGAGGAATGCTTGTCAGGTCATCCTTATTTATATAGCATCAACATTTTTAGGCCAAGGACCCCTTAGTTGAGAGAGAGAGATGAAGCAGGGACCCCCACAACCTTTTCATAGATTCCATATACTGTAGTTTCATCGTTTGACAGCACAATCATCAGTGTATTTTGGATTCCTGTCAATTTGTGTTTTCAGATATTTAACCACTTGAGCTGTCTTTACCTAATAAACTAGACCTTTTACTCTGTACTTAGTCTGCTCTTTTCCCCCTCTACACTAAACCTCTTTGCCCAAAACAGCCGATCTAATAAGCTCACAACACCTCGCAGCGCAAGGTGTTGTGAGCTTGTAGATCTGCTATTTTTGTCTAAAGTTCTCAGAATATGGACACTAGGGTTCAAGTGGTCAATATAAAAAAGGAGAAAATAAGTTTCTATCACACAAAGATTTGGAGGACCCCCTGTAGTAACTCTGAGGACCCCCTAGGGGTCCCGGACCCCCTGTTTAAGACCCTTGATACAGCACATTTGATCAAGTGCTTTCCAATCGAGAATGACAAAACAAAAAAACACATGATATCCATAATCCAAGACTAGAATTTAAAACACATGAAAGAAAAAAGAAAGCAGAAAAAAACAGCACAAAAAAGTAACAGAGAAACGGAATGAAAACTTATTAAAGCATATAAGGGGTAACTATATTTTTAAGATGAGATAAAGGTGCGCGCACACACACACACACACACCCACACCCGCAAACAGACAACTTGTATACAGAGGAGAGGGTGTGATGTAAGTTTGGTGCTGGCCGTGTTGGCCAGCTACATCAAGACCACCAGACACCCAACACCAGCATCTATTAATAGACCCCCACCCTGGAGAGTCCCTGTGTGGGTGAGGGGTGTTGGTATGTCTGGGGGTGCACGGGTGGAGAGTGGAGACCTTATTCCAAGCTGGTGGGAATGCATGTGTGTGTGTGTGTGTGTGTGTGTGTGTGTGTGTGTGTGTGTGTGTGTGTGTGTGTGTGTGTGTGTGTGTGTGTGTGTGTGTGTGTGTGTGTGTGTGTGTGTTTGTTGTTGTTGTTGTTGTTGTTGTTGTTGTTGTTGTTTTAGGGCACATAAGAATAGTGTCACTGTCAGGGAGAAACCTCGTATCTCCAAGTTTCAAATATGTACATTTCTTTGTAAACTAAAGTCCTACTTCATCACACGCGAGGCGTTGTGTGCTTGTAGATTTGCTATTTTCACTAGTTTATATAATTTTTATTTCCACCCGACAACGATTTGAGAAACAGACTAAGGACCATGTTCCCAGTTATCACAAGAAAATAGTTTTCTTGTTAAAAGTAATGTGTTTTTAGAGGCTTAAGGCCCATTCCCACTGGGCCAGATAACAGATATATCTGGAGATATTTCTCCAGATATTTTTCCATGCAAAGTGGATGGTAGATACAGATAAAACAAATATTTGCCACAGATAAAAGTATCTGTGGCAAATATCTGTGGTAGACTTTTTTTTATCTGTATCTACCATCCACTTTGCATGGAAAAATATCTGGAGAAATATCTCCAGATATCTTTTATCTGGCCCAGTGGGAATGGGCCTTTACATTTACGGCCAAGATAGACATTGGGCATTTAGTTTCAGGTGTTGTGATGATTTATACTTAGTTGTGCACCAAAAATAGGTAAAAATGGCGATTATATAAAATTGCCATCCTCACAAGTATTGGGGGGGACAAAGTGCAAATTAGCGTGAGCGTGTTGGTGAGGACATGGGGGATAATAGGGCTGTGTTTGTGTGTGAGCTTGGTTCCTGCAAGAACAGGCAGTGAAGGATGTACTGCACCTCGCTAACCCCAGCCCCCTCCCCCCCCCCAGGAGATAAAACAAGCGATAATTCATCTTTCACACAATGTACCACCTCCTGTCATCTGCCGTTGCTCTGTTATTTTTGGAAATCCCTGGATAGAGATAAATATGTTCTGATAAAACACACGCACGCACGAACGCACGCACGCACGCACGCACGCACGCACGCACACACACACACACACACACACACACACACACACACACACACACACACACACACACACACACACTGTATTAATAGCAATAGACAGGCTTGTAATTGCCCATTTGTCTATATTATCTGCAGATATTAGCCATGGACCCATGGCATACAGTAGTTCAGGGGCATTCTTCCAACCTCCTGCTCTGGCTTCGGGATTTGGGATGACGGACCAGACATTTCTGTGTTTGATGACAGGATGATAATATTTATTTGTATTGCACTTTTCTAATCAAAGTTACAAAATGCTAAGTTATCAGACATGTTAAAAACAGCAATCAACCAAGCAATAAAAAAACAATAACACATTATCAACAGGATAGACATTTTACAGCAGCAGAGCAGAGGAGGTGCCAATTATGCTAAATAGTCCAGGAGAAAGGATGGAGATTCTTCCACGCTTGTTATGATTGAGCGTGCTTCTCCTCCTCTAGTGATAGGGCATACCAATGAGCTGCGCTCCAGGCAGCCCTGGGAGACAGACAGACAGACAGCCCAAAACCCTGCTTCCAGGTCAACAGATGTGGCGTGACAGACCCGCTGCATCTTGTTAGAGAAGGCTGAAGCCGGCCCTGACCAGGCACGTGCACACATAGACATCAAAGGGGGCTTGAGCCCCTGCCCTTTTATCCGTCTGTAAAAAAAGTTCCCTCTCCAGACCATGAATGCAGTTTTTACTATGTTGAAAGAAATGCAAATACCACTTTTCCATGCCATACTAGAAGGCAGCATTCAAGAGAATTGCCATGTCCAACCTCTCCTGAACTTGAATGCAGCAACTTATGTTGAAAGAATTGCCCTCTCTGTGTAGAAATCAAGCATCGAAAATAAGCTCACAATGCGTCGCGGCACAACGCGTTGTGAGCTTGGAGGTCTGCTGTTTTCGATATTTTCACCAAAAGGCCCTTTTAGAAATGTCAGCCCCTGCCCCTCTAACATTCTCTGCAAGTCCCTGGCCCTGACAGTGAGATGCAGGGTAATGCAAACTGTACGCTGAGTGGTGGCGGCTAGGTGCAGGGCGGCAGATATGAATGACTCTGCAATTAGATGACGGGATGCAGAAAGCATGAAGGTGGTAGTCCACTGCAGTCCACACACAAACCAGGCTTAAGTAAATGAAAGTGATTCTCAGTTGATACAACCACCATGACAAATGAGTTCTAAGCTCTGTATAAGAATATGCAGTGTATAGAGAAAGATATGGCATCTTTAAAACATAGAGAAAGAAATGGCTTATAAACTTTATGTAACAATATAAAGAGAAAGAGAAGGGTTCTACCGGTAGGTTCATAGGTTTAAGAGTCCTCAGTGAAAAGGTCTGTATATACTGTAGAGAAGGAGATGGCTTCTGAGAGAAAAGATAACTTTTTCATGTTCTAACCAGGGAAGGAATTTCATGGCGGCCATGAAGGCCATGGCCGTTGTTGCCCCTCAGTTTGGCCTTGTGCCCCTCAAACCAATGTCATTACCTGAGGCCACAGTGGCCTTAATGCCCCAACTGTACCACTTTCTCCTCGATCTCCTTCTTGTCAATATGTAGAGTAGACAGTAGACACAGTGTCTCTTTCTTGTCATGTAGACACCAGTGTCTTTTGTTGAGATTCTGAAGAATTAACTCCCCAGAGTCCCCATATTTAAACCAATCCAGTGACTTTGATTGGTGAAGGGCTGAGCATGGATCAGATTATAAATACCATCATTTATCTATTTCACTACAGATTTGGTTATCATCCCTAACCCTTAAATTCAACAAATTCTTTCAATGGACTAAAATATTGTTTTGTTTGATGGCCTTCCTTCCTTGGCATTTGGCCTTGCCCCTAAAATGACAAAATGGCAGGCCTGGTTCTAACATTATGTAGGGAGAAAGAGATGTCTTCTAAGCTATATATTATAAAACATGATAGATATTTTGGAGGGTTTAACATGAGCAATACAGAAATCTCCCCAGCCTTGCCTGCATCACTCCCTCTGTCATTCTTATCAAACCTGAGAACAAACAATCAGAACACAGATTACACTAAAAGTGAGAGAGCCCCTTTATGTGTTTGATTCCCCAGAGTTATGAGCCATGCTGCCCTCCCCTAATGGAGGATATGGTGGAGATACCAGCATTATTATCCCATCAGCCAGCTGTCCATCAACTGGACAGATCAGCACAGATGACTTTGTGTCTGAGTCCATGAACAAGGAGAGGAAATGAAAGCAGTCGGGAACGAAGGGACCCAACCTACGTCCCACAAAAGGGGACATGAAAAGCAGACTGCATCTTTTTTTATTATCCCTGCGTGAACAGGCGATTTCAATTTGACCTTTTCCTTCGCTATGCAGCTTCTACCCTAAGAGACATCTATTCACTCTGACGAACAGAACCTTTCTCTCCTCAAAAGGCCATGACACAGAGGAGAGAAGGGGAAAACATATTATTAACTGTTCGATCTGGGAGCCCATTCGGTAAAAATAAAACAAGAACTGCCGGCAGCCCTTCATTAATCAGGGTAATCATGCAGAGGACCATAGACTGTCAGCTGGGAGGAACACGAGCACTTCTGTCCAACGCCGCGGCAATGAGTCACGGTGGCAGACGGTGGGCAGAGGAGGCCTTCCGCCACACAGAGGGTCCTCGAGGACCCTCTGTGTACCTCCGCCGACGCCCAAATCCTCACGTTGCCCAGACAACGCCAATCACCATATTGTTTGATAATTTCTTCTAATTGTTTGTTCATTATTTAAAAAGACGCCCAAGAAGTGGCCCCTCAAAACCTCCTTCTTGCCTTTGTCAACTTGACATTAACCAAATGAACACATTGAGCTTTGCTGAACATCTCAAAGACACAGCGCATTTGCTGTCTTCAACACAGTCGAACATTGAAGTATAACTTAGCCCTAACGCCTGAATGCAGCACCTCTGGTGCGGTGAATCTCAATCTTTTTCATTTCACAGAACCTAATTTGATATGCATGATTGATTAGGCCACGGGCCCCCATTAGATTCAATCTCCCCAATCTACTGTAGGAAGATATGAATGATCACTCCATAACCAGTGATACTCAAAATAGCAATTGTTGTGCTTTATCTAATGGTAGACTTGGAGAGAACAGGGTATGGTTTATTAATCTCCTGACATAATAATATCCATGCCTGGAGGAGAAGATAATTGTTACTGTAGGTGGTATCACATAGTACTTGAGCTACAGTGGCTATAACTTGTTGTTATGGACCAGATGTAATATTTGGTCTGTCCTGCTCTGTCTCTACCATATATTTGTTCAGATTGCTAGTATGGGCTAAGATGAGCAACTGTGTTTGGAATAAATTGAGCCTATATGCAATCTATGAGGAAAATGTGTATTTCTTTAAAACATATAAAATAAACATAACCCATGTGTTCTATGACGATTAATTCTGACAAGATCTTATTCTATCTACAGTTATAGAATAGGAACATACCATATACAGGCTTTTTTTCATGGTCAACTTCATGACCACAAAACACTCTTTTCAGTGATTTCGCAAGCTACATTATCTGGGCAAAATGCTTGTTTCTAGGGATGCACAGGAACCTTAAGTATATGTTTCATTGTTGTATTGAACACTATATTCTTCTTCTTTAAAAAGTGTCTCATTGCATCCCATTCTCCTCCACTAACTTGTATATGAAGCGTTGGGAGCTTGTAGATCTGCTAACTTCGGCCAACGTACCGCCTAGAATAGGGATGCAAGGGTTCAAGTGCTAAATGTAAAAAAAAAGAAACTATAAAATAAAAATAGTCCCCGTCACACAAAGATGTGCAGTATCTCTGAAGACCCACTATGGGTCCCGGAACCCCTGTTGAAGACCCTTGTTGATGAGTCATTACGTGTGACCCAAGAAGTCAGAATAGCTGCAGCTGTTGTCTTTATCCAGTGACTGTAGAATAACATGGTTAGCATGCCCTCTATTGGACAAACGGAGACACAACACCAAAATAACATCAGGTTGATGTTTATTCATTTTGTGTGCACATATGCATCTATATAACAAATGAACTGAAGACAGATAGGATGCCGTTTTCAACCAGACATCGTCTTTTGTAAACTTTAGATCTACACCATATAGCTGGAATTGGATAAGACATTCACACTCCTTAAGAGAATTCAT
This sequence comes from Nannobrachium achirus, assembly GCF_963921795.1. NCBI lineage: Eukaryota > Metazoa > Chordata > Actinopteri > Myctophiformes > Myctophidae > Nannobrachium > Nannobrachium achirus. Next base: position 27,682,499 of record NC_137811.1, read on the forward strand.
GGTCCAACCGTTCAGCATTCACAGAGGCATGTATATACAAAAGTGTGCATTGTTGCATTTAGTAAAACGCAGTTTAACATACAAGTGATAAAGGTTATTTGCTTTTCATACATGATGTTAGAATGTGAGATATACAGGTATACAGATGTGAATAGGGTTTATTCTAGAACAGTGGTTCTCAACCTTTTCAGGCCGCGACCCCCAAAATAATCATATTTTAACTTTTTTTGATGCATTACATTTTGTATAACATGGTTTTATTCTGAAAATAGCAGATCTACATGCTCACAACGCCTCGCAACGCGAGGCGTTGTGAGCATGTAGATCGGCTATTTTCACAATTTCTGCCTCTAATATTTGACAATTTGGCCAATGTTTAATATGGAGGTATTAAAAAGTCTTAAATTGTCACTTGAGAAATGTGCAGATGCCCTCTATACACTTAAACTTTGTTGGTTTGTTTACTGCCAAGTGCAAAAACAATGTTGCACATTAAGCTAATCATCTGGGGGTCCCGACCCACAGGTTGAGAACCACTGTTCTAGAAGACACCCACGCACACAGACGCACGCACGCACGCACGCACGCACACACGCACGCACGCACACACACACACACACACACACACACACACACACACACACACACACACACACACTGAACTGAAGAATGCATACATTATCTCTTGAGATGAGTACTTTGTCAAGCATGACGTCACACCACAGACAAGTGAGATCCTACAGTATAGGATGCTGTGAACTAATTATACGACAGCAGTACTAGTACCGATTAACCAATGAAATATTCAGTAGACGAGGCCGAGTACTGTCTGCACTTTTAAAATAGGCTACTTTACATCTTACATCAAGAGGACTGCAAAGTCAGCATTCAACAGTACAACTCACGCACACACGCACACACACACACACACGCACGCGCGCGCGTGCACCGTCAAATCCTGAGTGTTAGTTTAACTCTGAGAGTGTACAAATGACGGGTCAATTTTGGTTCCATTTGTACACTAGTTAAAGGTACAGTAAGTGATATCTTGGCTAAAACAAAACCTTTCTTTTTTGTGGTTAAGAAGTTAAAGCTCTATACTGTCATCGCAGGCATTGCTACAGTATAGAATGTTCAGCGTTTTCCGGACTCCAGCTCAACAGAAAATACGCTTTCACGTGGGATGCCAATTTCATCCAATCAGAAGAGATAACCCTTTCATCAGCTTAAAATGTATAGTATTCAAATTCAAATTTCGTTCCATCACTTCCATATTCATGGTATCCATGAGTTTTCTCTCCTGTTTGGATTAAATTGATATATCCCAACCTGAAATTGTATTTTCTGTTCGCTAAAGAAGTTGAGAGAGGGAGAGACCACTGTTACTGAACAAACAAAATAGCAATGCAATGTAATATGCTTTAACCTTTTAACACAAATGTTTTAGTTTTAACCAAAAATGATTGCTTACGGCACCTTTAAACTAACACAGAGAATGTGCCACTCCAGATGCCTCCAGGGTCCTGCAGGTCTCATTTGATGGCCTGCCAGATGATAATGACCAGGATGGTGAGGACCAGAGACAACACCATGGCCAGGATGCACATCCTTTTACGAGACTTCCTCTGCAAGAAGATACAAACGGAAATCATTATTTATGGGTGCATCAGATTGTAGTCCTAAATCTCTGAAGTATGTTTGCAATGGGTTCCCCCCGCCAGATATCTTCGTCTATAAATTGATCCAAAATTCAATGCAAACATTCCATTGAGGATCCATGGCGAGGGTAACTTCTGGGCTGGCCTACAAACAGACATAATGCCTGTATTGATTAACAGCATGCTGCAAGACTGGTCTGCAAACCATATCCCTATAGCGTCCCTGTTCTGGGGGGTGAACATTTGGTGAAAATACAACACGTTACAACATCATTGTGAGCTTGTAGCTTATCAGCTATTTTCAGCAAATACGTAGTAGCCTGGTAAACTATCACATGAATTCACGTTATGATGCGTCTTCAGCAGAGCGGTCTGGCCCCAAGTGCAGGTATGTACCTTGTAGTACAAAAGCAGGTATGTACCGTGTAGTACTGTATGAAAGCAGGTATGTACCTTGTAGTATGCTGCCCTTTGAAGCTGGGCAGAGCCTCTGTCTACATGGATCTCAGCACTCTCCACGTTGGCCTCGATGCTGTCTGTGGGACAGATGACAGTCATGGGTACGTACGTAGGATTGAATTGGACGAGCAGGTAAGAGGAAGCACCACTTACCGATAGTAAATAAATGGTCAAATGTTACATAAGAAAGAGTCAAACATTCGCCTCGCACTGCGAGTCGTTGTGAGTCAAACTGAATGTAGTGATTGTTAGGGTGGAGGGGTCCCCAGTTCAAATATGATTATTTTGGGGGGTTGTGGCCTGAGAAGTACATGTGTGGAAGAGGAAGGGGAAGCACTACTAACCGATCATCTCTCCTTGGTCATGGATCATCACCGCCAAGTCTTTAAAGATTTGGTTCACATCCATAATGTCCGACTGAAAGGAATTGACAAAAAGAGAGTGTAACGATTGATCAACAGTGATGGCATGAGTGGCATTCCTTCCTCTAATACAATGAAGGTGGGGTCCAGGGACCCTCTGAGTTCCTTGAGGGGTAGAAGTCTGAAAATCCTCTAATATGCTGTTATTACACTGGTGTTGATGAGTACCTCCAGCAGGGTCTAAACGATATTGACTATTAGAAATAACTGGTATAATTTAGTTCTGAATAACCACAGGTTGACATAGATATTATTCTACCTGCAAATACAGTTCTACACTTTGTTTACAAACATTCTATTGATGTTGATCTGGAGGTGGCAGTATTGAGTGAAGAGCAGATTGGTCTGGTGGATATATTTTGTTTATGGCTTTCATACAAAAGGTGTTGTTCTGAGAGACTTTTCCCATGCAGAGAAAAGGCTTCAACAAGCTACTGTACAAGCATACTTGTTTCGTTGAGCATTGGAAGTAAAGTACATTCTTTATTTTTGCTAAAGTGTACTGTAGACCATGTGGGGAAATGGTAAATCTGGGCAATGAGGAAATACGTAGTGCCTCCCTCCCTGGCATAGCATTAGAGATGACTCATTAACGCTATGGACCAGAGTCTCATACAGTAATATGGATCTATTTCCCAGTCCTACCTCCAGCTGTCTGATGTTGGTCTCCCGTTCTTTGATAATCTCCAGATCCTCGTCTGTGATGCTGACCTCAGCTTCATCCAGAATCTGGCCTTGACCCCAGTCATCATCTTCTCTGCAAAATAAAAGATTTTGCTTTAAATAAAATCACATATTACCACTTTAACTCCCTAGCATCCCCAACGTCGAAAATAGACGATCACACAACATGCTCAGAATCAGAATCAACTTTTTGACGTTTTTGTTATTTCCATAGGGTAAGAAGAAGACGTGGGGGCAAGGGAGAAGAGAGAGCAATCAATAAGTAACAAACAAATTATCTACATATTTACATTTACACCTGAGGTAAGACATAAAGGTGCGTGAGCATATCTATACTGTTGAGATCTAAACTCCATACACGTTGCAACGGAACACTTATTTCCTGCATAAGAGATTTGATAGAGACTCCACAATCAACCAAGTATATGGTATATCTTTCAACAATGACCCGCTCGCTGTCATTTATCCCTTGCATATGCATGTCAAGAACCCATAGTAGCATCCATTCACCCAGAGGCCATCGCTATTGGGCCAATTAGTCAGTCACCGCACACTTACTTTTCAAATGTCACCAGCTGCTCATCCACATTGCCACCGTCTCCCTGCAGAGTGGAACAGAGAAGATTCATCAGACCAGTACAAAGAAATAGGGGATTTCTATCCTCCATTATTAGTTATTATTTATAGTGCTTGCGATAACTAAAGATGAAATGTCCAATTGATTACTTAATATACACATATTAATGTATATTAATATACACATACACAATATACAGTGTTATTTGTACATATCCTCCAATACAGTATCATAAATGGACTATGATGAAGACCGATAAGACTGCAAAGGGTAATTTGACAAATTAAAAATCTAATTGGAAATATTTCACTTTTTGCACTTGAAAAGTAACAGTTTTGGCCATTATGAAGTTTCCATCGATTGCACTAGCAATCGATAGAAATATTTCTAAGAGGATAATGGATGGTTGCAGGCAGCAGCACTGGTCAAATGAAAGAGCATGTTCTCGTCACCGTGAGGCGGGACCCGGCACGGGCCCTGGCCACAGACTCCTTCTCCTTCTCGGCCGCTCGTCGCTGCACCACCTGGAAGTTGTTGAGGGCTGCGGAGAAGTCGTTCATCAGACGCTCCTTCTGTATCTTCTGTTGTCTCTGCAGGCGAGAATGACAGCTTATTATGGCTCTGTAGATGAATTATGTAATAATAGTATGGAACAGAGTACAGTCCACTACAAAGTAGTTCTCAACCTTTTCAGGCCAAGACCCGCCCCCCAAAAATCATATTTGAACTGGATGCCCCACCCTGACAAGGACTTGGCATTAAGTTGAAGCCTTACATTTTGTTTTGGCTCCACAGATAAATATTGTCAAAATAGCCGATCTACAAGCTTAAGTTGTGAGGCGAGGCTTGTAGATTGTCTATTTTCAACGTTTTTGCCTTTCTTATTTCACAATTTGGCCAATGTTTGACCAGTTTTAATTATATATTTTGTTAAATACTTGTGATAAAGTAATAGTCTTTTGTCTTTTCTTTCTTTCTTAAAAGTCCTTAAATTCACTGTCATCTGGGGACCCCCCAAAATCACATGGTAATATATTGAATGAACCCACATATTATGATTGACAGAGAACTGAGAGTAAACAGACTCACCTGCTCTGAGGGAGAGTGTGGTAAAGGTAGGGATCCTAGCTCTTTCAAGTGGTTGTTGGTCTCTTTAGCCAGTTGGTTGGTGTAGTGCTGTACCTGTTGGCTGTAGGAAAATAAAGACTTTATGCTTAGTTGTGTACCGGTGTCTCGCACCGATTGCCAATCTTCTGTGTGAAAAACTAACAACTTAGCCACATTAACACAATCACAAAGTCAGCCTACTCTCACCTCATAAATATAGCGCGGGTTAAAGGACCTATGTCTCAGCAGGATCTAGGAAAAACGTGTCCATGCATTCATCTTCTGTATTACAGGTCTCCCTAAACAATCCATCATACGGCTGCAGTTGATTCAGAACGCTGCTGCTTGACTACATACTAATACCAAGAAAGTGGAGCATATCACTCTTAAATCCTTACACTGGCTCCCTTTGTGTCAAAGTATTGATTTCAAAATACTACTGTTGGTCTATAAAGCTTTAAAGGGTTTAGGGACAAAATACATTTCTGATCTTCTGATTTCTGATTTCTTATCATGAATCCAGACCTCTAAGGTCATCTGGTCTGCTTTCTGTCCCTAAAACAAGAAAATAGATGTGAGGAAGCAGCATTTAGTTTTAATACCACATTATCTGGAACAAATAAAACAGAACTAAAGACCTTTCTGTTTCCGTCCCCCCCCTCCCCCCACCTTATTTTCTTTTTTTACTTTTCTCTCCTGCACTGTAACTGTCTCTACCTTTGTTTTATGCATCCTAATGTAATTTTTATAATTGTGTTCCATTTGCTTAATGTTCTATGTAAAGCTCATTGAATTGCTATACAAATAAAACTGCCTTGCCTTGTCCTTGCCACTAGCCTAAAGGGGAATTCCCCCCTTGGCCGGGGAGATAATAGGCTTTTTGGTCATCAGGAAGAGGCGCTGAGCCACTACTTCTACAACTGGACCAGTTGTTTGTTGTCACACAATAATGACATCATGTAGGCTAACAGTGACAATAACGTTGGATGGTGTCATCTTTGAATTCCATAGATGCAGTGATGTCAGTTCAGGAGAACTAATGCCCACGTCCGTACTTACAGTTTCTCCTGGAGCTCCGGGGTTTCCTGTCTTGTCCCCATTTGGTGCAGCATGGTTTTGATCTGGCCAGCTGCAGAGAAAAGCACAGAGACATTCAATCACAGGGAAACTGCATGGGCATCCCAAAGCTTCAAAACTATTTGTGTAATTGTCGTTAAATAGTGATAACCAATGTCAGGCAACCTGGTAAGAGCAGTGTGGTGTGGATACCAATAGTTTGGACAGGTGTATTTTGTTTGTAGCTAAAAGGGGATTTATTTCCTGTAACTTTATTTGTATTAATATAAATTATATAAAAGATTGGGATGTTACAAGCAAACTGGAAAGTAGGTGTATTTGTCTACATAGCTGCTCCAGACTCAATAGGGAATTTAAGCAAGGACGGCTACAGCAGTCCACGAATAGAGACGCGTCACCATGGGAACCAAAGAGTTCAGTAAAAGGGGTGGGAACCTGTCACCGACGGCTGTTTGCTTAATGATCTTGACAGCTACAGCGATTACGTCATAGCAGCTGTACTTCCGCCTAGCGGAGCCGCCCTGAAAACCGTCCTGGCTTAAATTCCCTAATCCCATCATTTAGGGTATCCCCTGGTCGCTGTCCGAGGTGCTGAAAATGTATGCAGAGAACTCTTGCTTACTTGTTCATGTGTTTTGTTTAAAGGAGGATTTCACCACTTTTCAACCTGTCTACAGTAATAGGTCCTCACTAATGTTCATGATAAAATAGCACAATTTCTTTCTACTCAGTCTGGGTCTCATAGGAGAGCTGCGGGTGGGTCAAATCCATCCAACACCAACAGTGACATCATCGTTTCACAGATTATTATTTTTTAAACAATATTTAGATTTTTATTATCGCAAGAACAATGGCTTCCACTTTAACATTGCAACTTTTCAGGAATAGAAAGCCTGCAGTTTCTATTAGCTTGGATTCCCCATTGATGATGACACTGGTGGATGGGACATGAACACTTACTGTTCTGGGTAATCTTCTGGATGTTGCTGCTGCATGTCTGGATGAGGTTGCTGAAGTCTCGTGGTAACGAGCGGTAGCCTTCCACTCTGCCATACGACATCCTGGCTGTAGATGTTCAGACTCTCGCCTATAGGACAAACTAACAAACACAAGCACAACGTCACAATAAAAACATTGCGAATTTAGCTAGCTTAGTAAACTAGAGACTGCCTTGTCTGGTTTACGAGGCTAGGTTAAAGCTGCACTATGTAACTTTTCTTAATGAATAAAATTAAATGTTGTCCAATTAGGGGTGGTGTTATACAATTGGGGGTGGTTGTTGTCTTCCTGCTCTGTCAACGATCGTTTCTCACCTAGATACAGGCTCTGACATGAATTATGACCTGATGGTCAAGATTCATTTTATCCCCTGAGCAAGGAGGCAGGCTCTATTAGCTCAATGGTAAAACATTTCAGCACTTGTGCAGGAAACCGGGCTCAAATCCGGGGTAGAAGAAGAAAGTTATAGTACAACTTTTACTGCACTGGTTCTCAAAGTGGGGACTGGATTGGACCCCCCATGGGGTTCTTGAGGGGGTTCCAGGGAATCTCCAGCTGAGTCAGTTTAACCACTTTAACCCTAAAGCTTACAACACATTGCCACATATTGTAAGCTTGTAGATAAGCTTTTTTCAAAACCCTTTTGAAAGATTTCGATTTTTGATCAAATGTTGTAGCCCTGGGGTCCCAAAAAAATAAATAAATAAATAAAAAACATTTGAGAATGGGTAATGGATAACAGACAAAATGACACATTCACCACGAAATATGAATAGAGGGTATGCGCGTGACATCATCATCATACCAGGAAGTTATGCAGGAATGCCTACTGAGTGGCAAAAAAACGACTTTCTGGCCTTGACAGCCATACATCCAAACAGAAAAGCCCTATCTGATTGCATTAAACAATGTTAAATGACGTTAAACTCATTTTGGCACTCACTTTGCCACTCGATTTGCCACTCGATATGCCATTCACTTTATGCATGCGCATACCCTCTATAAGCTCTCATTCACACATTTTCTCAATCAATAATGTATCGTTTTGTTCTGACCATGTTAAATGACAGCTATAGGATTTGTCTCGCTTTCTCATCAAAAACTCAAACACATGTAAAGCCAATCCACATCATGTCATGTGGCCATGCATTCATGATTTTAAACGCCATGCACCCATAAGGCTGACTAATTGTTATGTAGGCATAAACTAGCCTATATAGGCCTATTAGGCAAACTTTAGTCTAATATCCAGAAAAGAAGTAGGACTACTATCAAGACCTATGCTGGCATTATATGATAACGGCCCTAACGGGCCTTTCTGCCCTTCTCAGCAGATAAACAAACGGCACAGACGGCGTGAGCCCGTCAGATAGGCTACAGGCGATGCGTATCACACTCCTCATATAACCTAGATTCATATGGAAAGGGTAAAAGCTGTCACCAGACAGACATTGCATGGCTGGAGCAAAAATGTCTCAACGAACAAACACGCACTCTACACTCTCACTTGAAACATTGAAGAGGAGACGAGGTGCGACGGAGTAGATCGATTTAATGTCTCTTATATGGGCTGCCTACTTCAAGAGACTGTGGACCGGGGAAGAAGCGCTCCATCGTTCATCACAGGCTATGCAAAACAGACACGCGAGTTCTCTCAAACGCTCTTCCATCAAGCCGGCTCAGATACAGGAAAAGGAATTCCTCTGCCCTACGAGGGCTCGACTTCAGCAAAGATAAACAAAACTACGTCGCTACTCACCTAAACAAAGGTAGTTTTGTGTTGTTGAAAGTCTATTCTCCCGGATGGGAAGCCTCTCAGTAACCCAACTTCTCTGTAAAATAGGCCTACATGTTTTGAGCAGAAAATAAAATATGTCCGCCAGACGGAAATGATTTTGTTTACTCCATAGTGCCCCCTACAGATCTCAGCAATATATATTACCATTGACCATAATCTGTAGGGGGCACTGTGGGGTAGACACAATACTTTTCGTCTGGCAGACATACATTTTTCCCCCCAAAGAAAGTGTATTTTATAGAGAATCTGGGGTGCTGAAAGGCTTTCCATTCGGGAGAATAGACTTTCATCAACACAACAATGCATTTGTTTAGGTGAGTAGCGAAGTGGTTTTGTTTATTTTTACTGAAGTCGAGCTCTCGTAGGGCAGTGGAATCATTGTCCTGTATCTGAGCCGGCTTCCTGGCAGAGTAGAGAGAACTCGCTAACGCTCTGGACCAGAGCTAAGACACGCTTAGAAATAATAGGCTACAGACCTACCTTGTAACAACAATAGTAGACTAATATAAACGATCAGGCTAAGCATGCCGCCGTATTGATGTCCTATAATGTGACTATTCTTTTACATCACTGACAGTTTCAGCCTCGATGAACTACAGACGATATGGCAAAGATTAACAAAACACATTCTACATTCACATCATCATCACATATAAACTCATGCGAATTCACTCGTAAAAAGCCTTACTTTGTCGATGATATTATTATAATGGTGCTCCCAAATATAAATGTCGTTTATTAGATTTGTTCGAACGTAGACTGGACCCAGCCCCACATGATGCGCGACGTCACCGTCACACGCTCCAAACAGTCCTAGGATAATCCGACGTGCGCCCGCATGCATTGGATGATAAGCCTGATTTATGCTTCGTCCTGGGACCGTGTCACTCGCCGAAAATAGCCGATCTACAAGCTCACAATGGGCCATATCATCCCAACATAGGCTAAGATAAGACCAAATACAAACAAAATTGAAAATTGGTCACATATTGATCTGACCTTTGAGCAATTTTTACTCAAATATTTATAATAGTCCAGGGGTCTTTAACATGCAGGGGGTCTAGGACCCCTAGAGTTACTGCAGCCAAATCTTTGTGTGATAGGATATTCTTTTCTACATTAACCACTTCAACTCAACTCAAGCATCAACTCAATTCAATTCAATCTTTATGTCAGACATAAGGAGATAGGCTACATATAACAATTTAACAACACAACACATTATCCCCATTCCCTATTCTGTGGAGAGCTTTGGCCAAAACTAACAAACCTACAAGGCTTGTAGATCTGCTGTTTTGGCAAAGACGTTTGGTGTAGAGGGGGAAAAGAGCAGACCAAGTACAGAGCCAAAGGTCAGGTTTACTAAGTATTGAGGGTTTAAAGTGGTTAAATGCCTTAAATACACATTAACATATTCATGTTAATGTGTAGGCCTATTTAAGGCATTTAACCACTTAAACCCTCAATACTTAGTAAACACAACAGTGGTGACAGCTGCTGTCAAACAAGTCTATGAAGCCATCTATAAAATCTATGAAAAAGTTTGATCTGCAACACAATTTTGTACAATAGCCGATGTAGTGGGGGTCCCTTCTTCATCTCTGTGTCAGCTATAAAGGGGTCCTTGGGCTGAACAACGTTGAAGGTGGACAGGGCTAGATCCATGTGCCTGTCCCATGACTTTCATACTGCCTCTAATAACGCTGCAGCCAGTGGATGCAGCGGCGTGGCGTGCTGCCGGCCTCACATGACAACAGGTCATGAGCAGTTTAAGACAAACTAGGCCAGTGTGTTATTACTCAACCCTCTTTAATGTCAAGGGAAGGGCCCCCCTGCAGTTTGATATGCATTATCAGACCCCATGGGCCCGTTTGATTTTTTTATTATTATTATTACTTGCGCCAGAAGAGTGTGCAAGTGGCGTATCAGTGGCGTATCTGTGTACCAGATCACGTGACAGATAATACTATAAAGCACCTTTTGGAGTAAATTTAGCGCCTCAAAAACGTGATTCATTATCAGGAAGAATAATAATCTTTGTGATTACAATAGGGCTTTGCACTACTGTGCAGTGCTCGGGCCCTAATAGTTGATTGTTTAGATTCTACTGTTTAGACTGAGGATATGTTCTTGTTTTACCCAGGCCCGGATTAACAATGGGAACACATCTACTGCCAAACCCGACCAAAGTCATTTTATTCATTCTTTCATTCATGAAAGAAACCCCAATTTACACAGTGAAACCATCAGTGTTTATGTAACTGAGTGGACAAATGGCACCAATTGGACACCTTGCCAAAAAGCACTTGTCTCAGAAGCAGTTCTGCTTGTCAGACAGTAGGTGTCAGGAGGGTCTGATTTCAATGGAAGAGTATACTATAGGCTCTATAAGGAGACCACCTCCAACCTCTGCAGATATGCATATTATTAATAACTTGGCCTACATCTCTACCATTCAGATTGATTAGAATAGCGTTGTGTTCATTCATTAAAATAAGTTCTGCATTGCAGAAGCTTGACAGATAAAACTATAAAGCACTTTCCATAAAAGACTTAGCCTATAAGCCATAAAGTGCTATACTCCACTGGGGAAAGGTTAAAGATGCATGATAATTTCCACAACATATCCAAAATGCATTCATTCAGTCATTGAGCATCTGTCCTCCAATCAGCCAATAATATTATATCTGACAGTTTAGCCTATAGACAGTGGTTCTCAAATGTTTTCATGACAATGACCCACAAATGAATGTATTTGCCCCCCCACCCCCCCATACAGGTCCATTTGGTTCTATTTGTACACTCTCCGAGTTAGGTGGTCCTTGAAATTAAAAAGTTAACGAACCACTGGTATTGTAATTGTAAAGCAGACGTGAAGTCCACATTACCGCTGTGATAAAACCTGGTTGCCGGAAACGGTTCCAAAATGTGATGGAACTGATTCCCAGTTCTGTAATGTTGTATCCTGTTCCGAATCCCAACCACAGGACCCGTACAGGGTACAGGGCAGCAGGCTCCTCGCCTAGTACTTCGGTAGAAGTCAGAAAGCACCTCAGATCCACAACCTGCGGGGCCCAGAAGAGAGTAAGGGAAGAAATGTTTGAAGGAGACACAGAAGCCTCTGTTATGTCCAGATAGGCATTCTTGGACACAGACAGTGGACACCAGCAGCCTCTTCTGCAACCGGTGTGCTTTATGAAGCATTTCACCAGGTGTATGTGTAACCCAGGTCAACATATAGCCAAGTAAATAAAATAAGGATCTAAATATAAACCAGGTTAAAATAAAGTAACCAAACTTCTAAAAAGGAGCTTTAAAACACATAATTTTCCGACACTTGTGATGTGTTTGCAAAGTTGCACAACCTTAGAAGTACATGCAGTGCTTTGGCCCTAATTATTGATTGTTTAGATTCTACTGTTTAGATTGAGGATAGGTTCTGTTATACCTATGATTCTAGATTACGTTTTCTATGCATTTGATGTATTACCTTATAATTCATAATTACAATTTATTTATTCATGAGACGCTCTTAATCCAGAGCAATTTACAGTAAGCAAGAACAGCACAAGATAATACATAAAAGTAGCAATCTTATTCAATAAAATCAATAAAACAGAAGCAATCTGTTCATCGAGGCTATACACAGTTGGTCTATATAAAAATGTTATTCTAAATTACACTTTTTGCCTTTGCCTGTATATGGTCATCGAGGGTAGGTAACTGTCGTTGCTTATTGTAAATCACTCTGGATTAAGAGCGTCTGCTAAAAGCCTATATTGAAAATAATGTGTCAGCCTGGGACAACCACAAACATGTTTAGATGTTGGTGGATTTAATTTGTCTCTGCTATTGAGACAAATTATGCTATATTATTTACTGCTCAGTGATCCAATCTTTTGTAAAGCATGCCTATCCGGTTAATTTGCACAGAAATGTATATATATATATATATATATATTAGATACATTGCGCATGCAGTAAAATATTCAAAACCATTTTTAAATCCAATTTTTTAATTTGCATTATTTGGCATACAGTTGAAAAACAAAAATCCATATCTCAAAATATTACAACATTACAGGAGACCACTCAAAACAACGATTTATAATGTCAACCTTCTGAAGTCAGAATTGCTTTAAGTAAAAAAATTCCGTTGTCAGTGATGATTTGGGATGCTATGGCATTTGCTGCTTTCAATGCTTTTTTACACATTATTATTCAAATTTTTAGATAAACCTGTAAACGGGATCTGCAACCTGCAAAGTGAACTGATACCAGGCAGTCTAGCATTGCTTTTAGTCAGGGAATATTATCAGAATAATGTCAAATCTTGGAATACATTCCTTACCAAGAAATGTCTTCTTTACCAATGTGTTTGTAAAGTCTAGTAACACATCTAACAAAGTTTGTAATTCCTAGGGGAATTTTTTACATTTGCTGAACGTTGGGGTCCCATTGACTTCAAACCTATCAGTTTGAAGTGGAGCGGTGAATTTGTAGCCTGGGATCCCTTCACTTTTCGGGGTTTGATACGGTCGGTAGCGGAAACCACTCTACGTCATACACTTTGGCCGGAACTATCAAACCGGAAACAGTTTTAACCCCAAATAATTCCCCTGCGCTCAAGGACATACTTTTAGGGCCTACCTAATAAACCCCTTGATGCGGCGTAGCTAGTTTTGCTTTTGGAAAATTCGTTTGGTATTATGCATCTTTTAGTCCAACTCGTAGCGACTGGCAAGACTACACTAGGCTACTGGAGCATTTTAATAGGGATTGGGGAAACAAACGGGGGGAACCAAAACAAAGCGACGCCACTTCTTCTGCTTGTGGTTTCCGCCTAGACCGGATCAAACGGCCCATTGTAAACAAATACGAAGTGTGTGTGTGTGTGTGTGTGTGTGTGTGTGTGTGTGTGTGTGTGTGTGTGTGTGTGTGTGTGTGTGTGTGTGCGCGTGTGTGCGTGCGTGCGTGCGTGCGTGTGAGTCTAGGCTGCACAACAGTGGTCATCTCAATCTATTCCTGTTTTTATAGTTTAAAGATTCGGCCACACACCGCTGTACTAATGAAACATAACTCCAGCCATGCACCGTTTTGTACTAAAGAAACATAGCACGCATAGTGTGTTTGTGTGTATGTCTGGGATGCTCAACAGCGCCACTTGGTGACCCAGGCCTGCATTGCAGCTATTTGTACTCTACATCTACAGGACAGGGTTGAGATCAGGGAGACAGGGAGACACACAAAGTAGTTTAGGGAGCTGCTTCACCGCTCCAAAAACAATACAATACAGTAGCCTAGTATGTAGGGGTCAAACTAGGGTTTTTTCATGATTCTGAATCCATTGCAAGCATTTGTTTTGCACGAAAAATACTCCTTTGGCTAAAAGCGGCCATAGCCATTTCCAAGGTCATCACAAACCACTTTTTGTGGGCCGTTTTTTGTGCAAAACGTTTGCTTGCAATGCAAAATCATGAAAAACCCTCACCGTCTCTGAATCTTTTAACAGAATGCCGTTGCAGCCCACTTTCACCCACGATGACCCAATCATTACCTGCAAGTCATGTGATCTACAGGAAAGCAAGCAAGTCGGTAAGTGCACACAGGTGTATAGATGGCAGTGGTGTGAACATTAACAGGTGTGTGACTGTAACATGGATAATAATGCTTTCACTTGCCCAGGCATCAGATGTGTATTGTGCACTAATGTTTTTGTTCTGCCACCTTAAGAGAACTGACAGCAGCCTCTAAGCCGGAGGTAATGACGTTGTCTATTGCACTTCCTATTCTGTCTCTGATATTAAAGCGGTAGGTTGTGTTGATTCTACTGTGCAGATCATTTGATCTATTTTGTTTATTTTAGTTTACAATTGTGCATTCTATTGATACATACTGTATGTATTCAGGATACAGACTGATGTTTTAGATAGTATTTTCATTATAGGCTACTCTGTTTTTTTTATTATTATTATTATTTTTCAGCTTTTATCACTGTGGAAAACTGTTTGTCTGTTCATCAGAATAAATCTACTCAACTGAGAATCCTGCTCTGTGGTGCTTTACAACACAACGAAAGACCGCGTCTGTGGCATGAAGATTAACGATAACATTTAGTTCAGGCTCCATTTTGACTCGACACCGAGACAGAGAAGCAGCTTCATGTACGGTAAGTGTTTTATCTGGGAGATTCATGGCTCGTGGTTTACTGGTGCCACAATAAAAAACGTGCATAAAAGTTTCCCAGAGACTTTAACAAAAATATTTATATCAATTTGTAAACAGGCCACCATCAAGGCCAGTCAGCGGTGAAGTTCCTTGGAACTTTAGGGTAACATTTAGTTCAGGTTCCATTTTTTTTCTTTTCGTTGAATATTTTATTAGACAAAAATGGAGAACAGACTACAGTACAAGTATAGTCAATACACTAAAAACTGTAGTAACAGGTACAGTTAAACACCCTGCCTAAAAGGAGCATCCCAAATAAGTCCTTTTATTTACGGTCTTGTTTTAGAGAGGCATGGAGAGAGGGAGAGAGAGAGAGAGAGAGAGAGAGAGAGAGAGAGAGAGAGAGAGAGAGAGAGAGAGAGAGAGAGAGAGAGAGAGAGAAACACCCAGGAAGAGAGAGGGGGAGGCCTGCCAAATAATAACATTACGCTGATTTCACCCGCTCTCCAGCCCTCGCCCCTCGCCTGCCAAGGCATATCGCTGTCCCCTCCTCCCAGAGCTTCCTCCTTTTGAGAGGTCTTCTCCCAGACAATCTGAGCCTTCCCCCCAACCAGCTACAGCTCACCTGATCACCTCCAAAAGCTCCAGTTTACCCCAGGAGTCTTCTGTGGAGATCTAATTTGAGGAACAGTTTGGGGGAAATGCAGCACACACACAAATTGACCGCTCAGAGGGTTTTCTTTTCCAGGGAGATATAACCGAAACCTCACAGAACCCGGAACCTTGGCCCAAACATACTATTATTTGGGGTTGAAACTGAGTTCGGTAACTTCGGTTTGGTAGTTCTGGCCAAAATGTAGTCCGTCTGATGACTACAACATGACGTAGGTTGTTTCCGCTCCCGACCGGATCAGAGTCCCAAAATGCAACTGATCCCAGTCTAGAAGCTGAGTGGTAGCTTATATGAATGGGATGGATACGTGCGAACACACAGTTTTCCTGTAGACGGTGTGAAAGCGCCTTTATGCCCTGGGGGCAGCCAGTGGTGCGTGCGACGGCTGGCTCTTCCTCCGAGGTGGAAAGTCTGGTGACACAAGGTTCCAGATGCTTCTGAATTACTGTGTTTATCTATTTCCATTTTGCTTTTTGAAATTAGCTTAAAATAACGCGCTGGTGTTCACGACAAATAGCGCGCTGGTGTTCACGACAAAACGATTGGCAGGCGGAAATTCGGAATATGGATGTTCACCAAAAAATAATGCTGATTGTGGTGGTATCAACTCTGCCAGGCGATCCTCCTTTTCTTGTGTCCATGTGCTATTGTGTTTGGGTCTTTTTTTAATGTTTTCACTTAAGACTTACATATTCTCTTGGAGTATGGATATGACAGACATAATCTACAGTACGTGGTTGTTAACCCTGTTGTTTGATCACCACTATGTTTACCGTGAAGCTAGTTAGCATGTTGTATCAATGATATATTTTGATCGAATATTGACAGAAACTATATAAAGGGTCATCTGGTGGCGAAGAGTAGTATCACTCATCTGACCACCAGAAAGAATGACCTGGTGCTGGTATAGGAACTAATTGTGTGTGTGTGTGGCGTGCGTGTGTGCGTGCGTGCGTGCGTGCGTGCGTGCGTGTGCGCGTGCGTGTGTGTGTGTGTGCGTGCGTGCGGGTGTGTGCGTGTAGGCTGTGCGTATCTGGCTGTGAGTGTGTGTCTGGCTGTGGTTGTGTATGTGTTTGTTCCAGTTTCAGAGACTCCAGGACAAGAATATATCACAAACATAATGGACTACTTAAAACGTGAGACTTCTTACCCCAAGTGGAGTCCCCAAATTATTTATGGGGTCCCAGATGATTAGCTTAATGTGGAACATTGTTTTCTCACTCAACAGTAAACAAGCCAACATACAGTATAAGTGTAGCCTACAGGGTATCTGCACATTTCTTAAGTTACAAGTCCTTACATTTTAAGGACTTTTAAGAGCTTTTTAATAGCAAACTTGACAAATTGTCAAATGTTAAATAAGAGATATAGTGAAAATAGCTGAACTAAAAGCTCACAAGATCAAGGATCCACAGTTTGACATGCATTAGGCGACAGACCCGACCCCCATGGCATTTATATCATTGGGTCCCCAATTCATATTGTAAAATCAAAGTAAATTTAACTCTAAATGGAGGTTCCATTTGTACACTCTGAGTTACAGAACCATAAGGGTCCATTTGGTTCCTGACTATCATTTGAGAACCACTGTCCTACACACTGTGACAGTGTGTGCATAGGCACAACAGCATCGAAGTAAATTTCCTTCTGATCAGTCAAACATTTTTCCTATCACTTGCCTGATTATATCTGAGGGGGAAGCCGCAGCGTCTCGGTTATATTCCACATAAAGGGTATGTAGTTGAAATAATGGGACGTAGAAATAATGAGGTTTCCCCATGCATCATAATGCCACTCAGGATCAACACCATGGACAGACTGAGTGGCAGACTAGGGCTACGTACACACGATGACATCTTTTCAGGAAATATGCGTATATTCGGTTGTACACACGGAGACGCGAAGGTGGCGTCTTCAGATTTATTCACTCTGGGAGCCTCTGGGAGTATTCAGGCACACACACAAAACGCCTGCTTCATGTGGCCGAGAGTAAACTTTGCGGATTCAACTAATCGTATTCGTATGGCCGGCGCCTGAGTAGCAAAACATAATGCAGAATGAAGCATTGGAGTTTTGAAGCGCTCCTCCTCACTACTGACTCCTAATGACTCCTGCTGACTTTGTTTTTTGACACTCAGTAGGCGTTCCCGCGTAACTTCCAGGTACGATGATGTCACGCACTGACGCACATACCGTATTGTAACCAGTGACATCTGTTCATTTGTTGTTAGCACTTATCACTCAGCATGCTCTGATCAAGTATTACCACTCAACTACTGCTATCTTTGTCCAAAAAACGGTTGCAGACGTTCTGCTTTTGCCCGATGCCCACTTGAATGAGCTTCTGAGCTTACACAGCTGGAGCTAATGAATTAAAGAGCCAGAGCTGTCTGCATTCACGCCATTAGGGACTGAGTGAATGAGACAGGGAGAAAAACAGGTGAGAGCGAAAAAGAAAAACAACAGTGTGTGCGTCTCTCAGCCGCTCTCAACTCACAGGGGAGAGATGGGGAGCGGCCGGAGCGTATCGATATTATGGAAAACTCACATATGAACATACCAGCACATTAATCACGTGTGGAAATAGTGCCATTAATTTGCGTTAACTCGTTATTATCATGTTAACTTTGATAGCCTTACTTGGAACCCTTCCTTCCCTAATATTTCATGGGGATAATATGGCTGGTAACCTGACTTTCGCCAGATGGTGGCAGCATTGCGTATGCCTGCATAACGCTCTGCTTTTACCATCTGGGCTCGCTCCGGAAGAGTTGATAACACTCGTAAAGTCCCGGGCCGGACCAATCAGCGGCAGCTATGGGCGGGCTCTGAGCGGCTCTGAGCCAATAGAGTCTGATTGCAGACCACGTGGAAACCCAGGAGGCAGATTCTGGGTGCAACGTCATGCAGACAGGCCAATATGAGTGGTTGGAGTTGGCACTCCCAGACTGTGACAGAGAGACGGCCATATCCAATCACCTGCTATAGAATTTGAAAAAATGGCCCGCCCCTTACATCGGTTCTGCCGGAGCGGTTCTGCAGGCATACGCAATGCTGCCACCATCTGGCGAAAGTCAGGTTATATGGCTGGGCTACATAAAAAAAGTGAAAAAGGAACGTTTGTTGAGTGTGATGATAGAGCGCAGCAGCCATGAGAGGGAATTAGAGTAGTTACGGATCCTGAAATCACCCAGAAATATTAAAAGTAAGTGCCATTCCCACTGGGCACAATAACTATAAAGCCTATAACTATATGTTTCACCATTGTATTTTTTTATAATCGGTGTTAACGATTTTAAAACTATATATTTTTTATAGTTATAAATAGTTATAGTGCTCAGTGTGAATGGTCCTTAAAAACACTTAGAATTTCTTAGAAATGTTTCTATTTGAAGAATGTTTTGCTCTGTTTTTCTGTCAAAATGTAATGAACGCAGATTAAATTGCGGTCAGCTATAGTGTTCATACTAAACTAAATGTCCCTGGTGTCAGGCTCAGCAGATGCATTTACAGCAGCACCCATGATGCCAACCCAGAGCACACCCACTGACCTGAAGCCAACCCACCATACCCCATCAAATGACCTGGATCCAACTGAAGGAGGTGAGTAGAATTATGTTGAATTACAGTCAAAATCTTAATAAGAAGTAAGGGTCATCAATATTCAAGAGGTCTGGGCTGAAACGAATCCAGGCTTCCTGCTGATTGGCTCATTTTCATTTAAACATGTTTCACTGTAGGAACTTCATCTTCTTGATTGTTAACTGTTTTACTGCTACGGACGTTACCGAATGTCGCTCTTCGCCAATACGGCCGTTCGTTCGTTTACCTTGTTGATGTCCGTAAGCTGATGAGGGGTTGCACCTCCGTGTACTGTAAACACATCGCCCGCAATGATGGTCTTAAAAATCCCTCATGCGTTAATATCAACGGAGACCAATTCTCTTCCGTGTTGATTTCTCTGGCCCTGTGGCTCTGTGGCGAGTGACTGGTCTCAATGGATGGCAACTCAGAACGGCCAAATTCACATTAATTCTTGCATGACACCGCCCTCTGCTGCCTGGTCCGCCAAAGTGCATGTTGCGCAATCAAAAAAAAAATAATAATAATAAATAAATAAATGTCTATCTATCTACTATAACGTCGCAAAGGTAAGCCGCTTTTTGCTGGCACCAGACCCAATAAATAAATAAAACATCTGGCAGTAATAGAGTTAATGTCATTCTTCAATGATTTTCACTTTTGATTCGATTTATTTTTCCAGGATCTGCTGTGTCTACAGTCCATGTTTCAAGTCTGCCAGAGCCTCCAGGAAACAGCACAAACAGACTGGACTTTCTGGGACGTGAGTACATTTCCATCATTGTTGTACAGTAGGTTTAACTGGAGAAGTGAGTATACAGAGAAGTGAGACATTTTCATTAGTGGTGCAGGTTTAACACTTGTATGACAGCATTATGAACAACTAACACTTGACTTAAATCATATATGACCGTTCCTCCCCTGCCATTTCATTGGACATTCTCTCCCCCGCACAGCAGAGATGGTATTCTTTTCTTAGTGTCGAACATTTCAATCCCAGTCTAACCTCACGATGACTAGCCTACATTTCATTTGGTTTAGGCAGGCAGAAAAAACTGGGAACATGTGAAGGACGAAAATATTCAATCCACGTCGTTACATCCGCAGTTCAATCGCTTTTACATTGGAAAGAATACAGGGAACAGGGAAAGTGTAATCCATTTGGAATAGTAACTGAAATCTGTCTAAAATCTTTATTCACCCCCAAAATGACATTTATCGCATTCCAGAGACAAAAGTTTGATTACAATAAATGTACTCCCATTGATTCCGGACCCAAATGCATTTGGGTCCCCATCTGGAATGATGATGTCAGCAGAGTTTGTATATACGGTAAGAGCGCTCTTGGTAATGTCCTCATTAACGGGCGAAGACATTAGACATGAGGCCAGCAGCGCACACCTCGTGGTGAACTCTGCTTGCGCTGTTGCGCACAAAGTAGGCCATGTGTGGCCTGCTTGAGCGTGAGGCACAAGTTGGCACCTCGACAGATTGCAGTTCTAGTTATTATTATGTTCAGCTATAATATCATGGCCAACACAGTGACTCCAGGTGTAAAGTGTATTTTGTCATGTGTTTTTCTCAAAGATGCCTGTCAACTTTCACTGGACGAAAATACAGTGAACAACGAGCTCATCCTGTCAGAGGACAAGAGGAGTGTGCGGAATGTAGGACGAGACCTCTGTTATCCTGAACATCCGGACAGATTTACCAAGCACCCTCAGGCGTTGAGTAAAGAGAGTCTGCCTGAACGTTGTTACTTTGAAGTAGAATGGAGTGAATGGGCTGATTGATATAGCAGTCAGTTATAAAGACATCAACAGAAACGACTGGGATCTGTCAGGCTTTGGACTCACTGACAGGTCCTGGAGGTTAGATTGCTCTGCTCCTACAGGCTACATCTCCTATCACAACAATGGTCAGACACAACTGCCAGGACGTCCCTCCAGAGTCCCTCCGGGCATGGCTCTCGGGGTAGTGGGGGTGTACGTAGATCACAGAGCAGGTACTGTGTCTTTTTACACTGTTGATGAAAACACTCTCACTCTCCTCCACACAGTAAACACCACCTTCACACAACCTCTCTATGCAGGGATTTATACTAGTCGTACAGCAGGGTTGCGTAAGGTCTGGTAAAAACTCACTTTATATACTGTACTGCTCACTCATACTTTCATACCTAACTGTGTGGAGGTATGGGGAACACACAAGACAATCACCAAACCAATCTGCTACAAAAAAAAAGCAATAAGAATATTATTGTGAACCAAATTGCTTACCTGTAACCCACTATTCATTAATACACAAACTCTAAAACTAGAAGATCTAGTAGAGTTGCATACAGCTCTAATCGTGTTTAAAGCTCATAACAATAGTCTGCCACCCTGCATGCAGGAGCTGTTCGTAACAAGGAAATCCCATATGCACATAGGGGGACACACATATTTAAGAAAGGAAGTGCCAATACCAATATGAAACCAATATGAAAGGCAAGTGTATCTCTGTGATGGGTGTTAACCTCTGGAATGACCTAGACAAACAATTTAAAATATGCACAAACATCATAAAAATTCACGAAAATAAGGTATTAAATAAATATAGAACAATATTGTAATCACGTAGGTAATGTATAAAATAAATGTGTATCTGGGTTTAAAGCTAAAACCATGCTCTGCAGTCAATCAGCCTCAGAGCTAGGTGAAGCACTGAATGGAGTGGTGTGTAAAAGTGGAACCATGCTCTGTGGTTGATTAGCCACATAGCATGACGAAAGCATACTATTATAGTATTGTACCTAATGAAATCTGACTTGTTCCTATAGGGTGTGCCAAATGTAGTTCTAAGAGCGGCCATTTCTTGGGTAAACACAACCTTACACAGGTGTTATGATTAGACTATAGCATTAGTTCTATGCAATCAAACATTGAAACACCTGTGTTTTTACCCAAGAAATGGCCGCTAAGGACTACAAATGACGTAGGCGTTGGCACACACTATAGCTCTCTGCGCTGAGACATATCAACTGTTATCTTCTTTGTTTTGAAACTTTCAAATAGTGTTGACTAAAGCAAATCAGAGTGCTCAGTTTAAGTATTTGTTGTTATTATCAGCATTATTGTTATTATTATTCATATTTTTTCACCAGTTTGCTCAATTATGGAGTGCGTTGATTTACTTACTTATTTTCAATTTGTCAGAAGTTTCTTTTTTTCTGTCTATCTGAATCAATGTTTGAAACTGTAATACTATGTTTTTTATTTTAAATGCTATTTTTCAAAAAGGGTAGGCATTATAAGCCTTGGCTTCAGCCTATACCTTTTCGGCGCCACCATGTACTAGTGGACTATAAGCTAAATGTATGTATATTTTCAAATGGACAGAAATAAAGATTTACTACTGCTACTACACACACACACACGCACGCACGCACGCACGCACGCACGCACACGCACACATACACACACATGGACTAGGCTATTGTACAACTTGTAGATCAGTTATTTGAATGTAGTTCATTCAAAGCAGTACAACTTGGATCCGAATCTGATATTTTCATTCTGCTGTTGAATGTCATGAATTATACTGATAGGTTGTAAATAAATTAAGATGAAAATACTTTGTTATTGTGGATTATGTATTTATGTATGTATTTATTCATAAGCCATTTTTCAAATCAAATCAAGTTTTCTCACTCAACAGTAAACAAACCAACATACAGTATAAGTGTAGCCTATACATGGTATCCGCATGTTATTAAAAATATGCACATTTCTAAAGTCACAATTTAAGGACTTTTAAGACCTTTTTAATACCAATTAAAATGTTATTAAGTAAGAAAGAGGAACATTGTGAAAATAGCGGAACTACAATCTCACAACCCCTTGCAGCGTGAGACGTTGGTTTCTACAGACAGAGTAAATGAAACCTATTTTTCATCTTTCTATATCCGGTCCAAAATGCTAACGGAAATTAATGCTATTAATGCTATTGGCCAGAGGAGTGAGTCGCGTGACATGCCTGTTTAAAGGCATAAGTCACTGCTATAAGTCACTGCTATAAGAGGTGCACTCACCACTGGCATCACCACTGGCGATGCCAGTGACATCACTGGCATCACCAGGATTGCTGGTCCCTCATTGGCTGTTAATGATGTCTTTGACATAAATGCTGGTCCCTGATTGGACTACAGGCTTAAACACACACAGCTACCTATACCTACCTACATACGGAGCTGAACACAGAAAGTAAAGACTGTCAATAAAATGAAGAATAACTAAATATAAAACTAATTGGAGCTGGAGCAGAAATTGATATAAAAACATTTAAGAATATAAAATCCTGCAGCAGCATATATAAATAAACAATAAACACAAATAAACAAAGAATATAACATAAAGAATATAAAAATGAAATAAAAATGAATTAATGAATCAATGAATGAACAAAATAAAAGTAAATAAAAATAAATAAAACAGAAAAACAATCACATAAACTGTTGTTTAAATACAAATAAATGAATCATCTCTATGGGCCATATCAGACACGTTGCGTTTTGTGAGTAGTCTTTTACTTACTGCTTTTTCATGAGTTTTTGGAGAAGTGCCCTGGATGCCTCCAGTTGATAAAAATGGTGAACACTACAAAGTATACTGTAGTGAACAAACTTTTAAACTGAACGTTGTAAAAGTGAAAAGAATCAATATTGATCAACTTAAGGCTTAAATCTTCCTCAAGTACTTGTGTCCCTTATCTTGACTGTTATCGACCACATAGCCTGGGGGTGGGTCATAGTTGGCGGGGCACACGCTCATCCTATTTTGAGTGAACGTTGTGTTATATGTGGTATCACCTTCCATTGGAGTACCTTCCACCCTACCCTGGTTAGTTGGCTTGAAGCTCATGGCTGGCTTCATTGGATGGGATGTATAGGCCTGGTTGTATGAAGTGACGTCCTGGAGGGGCTCACTGCTGGCCTTGTACACGTCTGGGGGCCTTATGTAGCGTGGCTCCATTTGATGGGTAACGAACGTCAACTCATTGCAGGTCACGCCATCAAAGGGTTCGCTCGAGGCCTTCAGGTTGGTCACGGGTTTAAAGCCTTTGCGAATTTCCATAGGTCTGGGTTCAAAATCCTCCTGGTATTTGGTCGCGCCCCCAAACCTGTCCGAGGGAGGTTTGTAGTTGAGTTGAGGTACAACAGTTTCTCTCCTAGATGTTTGCCAATTCCTGTAGCAATCGTTATGTGTGGTGAGGTCCTGGAAGGGCTCACTGCTGGGCTTGTACACGTCTGGGGGCCTCAAGTAGCGTGGCTCCATTTGATGGGCGACATAAGACAACTGGTTGCAGGTCACACCATTAAAGGGTTCGCTTGAGGCCTTCAGGTTGGTGGTGGGTCTAAAGCCCTTCCGAAGTTCCATGGGTCTGGGTTCAAAGTCCTCCTGGTATTTGGTCGAACCCCCAAACCGCTCCGAAGGAACCCTGTAGTTGAGTTGAGGTGCAACGGTTTCTCTCCTAGATGTTTGCCAATTCCTGTAGCAATCGTTATGTGTGGTGAGGTCCTGGAAGGGCTCACTGCTGGGCTTGTACACGTCTGGGGGTCTCATGTAGCGTGGCTCCATTTGATGGGCGACATAAGACAACTGGTTGCAGGTCACGCCATTAAAGGGTTCATCTGAGGCCCTCAGGTTGGTGTTGGGCTTGAAGCCCTGCCGAGGGTCCGTAGACCTGCCCGTATAATCCGCCTCGTATTTGGTCTTACCATCATCCTGAGAATTCTCAAAGCTAATAGTTGAAGGGTTCTTGGGACAGCGGTGACGGCCGCATTGACATATTGTGCATATACATGTCATGTTGTAAATCGAGTTGAAGCTGTCTTGTTGACGATCAGGTCTCCTTAACCGATCTCTAGATCTCTTCTCCTACCTATACTAAGTGACCGGTCACAGCACACATGCTACATATGGTCTACGCCGCTGCAGTGATGCATGACGTTTGATGATGTCATCAAATACTGTATGGCTGAAGTGTAATGAGCACAAATCTGACAGCGAAATCCGAAATGATGCAGCGGCAGGACTCAGGAGCATATCGTCGCTGTCAATTTACAATTAAAATTTACAATTTAGGCATTTAGCAGATGCTCTTAATCCAGAGCGACTTACAATAAGCTAGGTAACACATTAATACATCAACATCAATACATCAAATGCATAGAAA
The DNA here is from genome assembly GCF_963921795.1 of Nannobrachium achirus. Taxonomy (NCBI): domain Eukaryota; kingdom Metazoa; phylum Chordata; class Actinopteri; order Myctophiformes; family Myctophidae; genus Nannobrachium; species Nannobrachium achirus. The sequence goes on from NC_137811.1 coordinate 27,707,919, forward strand.
TAGTCATCTAAGAAAAAGGACGTAGGTAGACCAAGCACATATTCAGTAAAAACACTTTATATAAGAAACCCTGAACAAATGCTATCTAACTTTCATGTAAGGTCATTGATGGTAGGCAAGTGCTACGGTAAATGCTACTGTATATGGGCTAAGGTGGAGTCTGAAGAGTGAGTCTGAAGAGTGAGTCGGCGGAAGCTAGGGAGTGAGTCTGTTGTTCTAAGTGCAACAGAGAGTTTGTTCCACAGTTTGGGGGCCAGGAGGGCGAAATGTCTAGGACGGGCACAAACCAACTATACCTCAGTTTTGTTTCGTTTTATATTTAATAAATGATGTGCTATTGAACACCCTTTACGTCTGAGTGTGGGTTTTACAAATATTGAACCAATGAAAAGTAATAAAAAGCACTTCTGACTAAATCTCCTAACTCCATTGGATCCTCAAACTGCCAGTCAAACCTCCTAACCCCACTGCGTCATTCAAATTATGGACAAAACAACAACAATTAATGGTCAAAATCATTTTGACTCCACTTGAGCTGTATTTGGGTAAAGTGATGATTCACCATACCAGCTTTGATGAGGCAGTATTGTGTTGTTCTAAAAACATGTTTCTGTTTGTCCATTTCCTGAAAAGTTATATTTTCTGCCCGACAGCAGAGAAATAAAAGTTAGGGGGGAAACAATCAAGTTCTTCAAGTGATTCCAGTCTGTCAATAAGGGAAGAGATGTATTTTGTTGGGATAATCGTAGTGACACATACAGACTTTAGACCGCAAGATTACCTGCAATATTTTAGGAAATTGTACATTTTACGATAAAAACGTTTTTATTGAGCAAGCATTTGGCATCAGAACATGCCCTAAGGAAGATTTTTGGCTTATAGGGCCATCGCAGATTTGTCCCGTGATAACCATGGCAGCCATTTTCCAAAATGGTTGCCTTAACTACTTGAGCAGGCTGTATGCATATATATATATTGTACATTTAGCCTATAGCAGTGTTTTTACCCTTTCTTTGTCGAGTAGAGCAACAACCAGAAACATGATAATATATGGGGCTTTCAGAATAAATGGCATATTTCTTGGTTGTATCTCTATGCATTTTAGATTTGTATCTGTACATATTGCTAAACATCACCTGATGATCACTTTCGAATGTGACTTTATTTATACATTTATTCTCACACTCAGGTTAAAACTATTTTGTGAACCAATAAATTATCAACATGTTATCATTCCCAAATTGTCTGCCATTTACCTGCCATTTGCATTTAACCTCAGATTCAGTTCTTTTACAGTTCTTTTCTGCACCTCAGAATAAATACTTTGATTTTAGATCAAGCACTAATGGGGCAGTAATCCACACCACCCACTGTAAACCTGAATGTTTTTTCCCAATAATTAAATTAGAGAACTAGACTCAAACGCAGACTGCTTGACCAATCAGGGCCACATTCCTCACATTCCTCACTGAAATTAAATAGCATAAATAGCACTGCTCACTTTACACTAGGTGTGATTTTTGTCAACGACAAGAATCAGCTCTTTATTGTATGAAGTAACAAATGATGGTGTCAAATTATCTTAGATTATGGACCTCCTTGCAACTGCCTTGTCACTAACTGCAAATAATCCCTCAAATAACCGAAGAAAGAAAAAAAAAGTCTGTCCCATCACATTTTATACACCTGAAAAGGTAGTCTTTCATAATCCTGGAACCATACAGTGGGAAACAATATTCAGAATCAACCGACTGCAACCAACTCGACAGCTCGTTTTGTCATATTTTCTGTGTGGAGCTTGCATGTTCTCCCCGTGTTTGCATTGATTTTCTTCCAGATACTCTGGTTTCGTCCCACATCAAAAGATCTGTACATTGGTGCTCCAGCCACCAAGGGGGGGGGTCTCTCCATTCCATAGAGGTTAAGGTTAGCCTAGGGTTAGGGAAAGAGATAGGGTTAGTGTCGGAATGGAGACATGTCGGAAAGTAGACATGTCGGAATGGAGAGATGCACTCCCACCAAGGTACTGGCATTGCAACTAGAGTTGGTCCCAATGCACTGCATGGTGGCTACTCAGTGCAATCAGGCAATTTCTAATTCAAATCAAACTGCACTTCAAGGGAGCTATAGCCTGGTAAACCCTGACGTTTCAGACATTACTGGCTGCATTACTGATTGGGGTTAGGAGGCACATGTTCACGTTTAGTTAGTATACAGCAATGGGAATTGGACGGCTGGCCGGCTTCTGTCAAGTCCACGCCTCGGTTCCGACTGCCTTTATCCTGTGGCTGGCTCTTAGGCAGTCTCCTCGCGATGGCCATGAAGATCTCGTTTACATTTATAGCTGTCATGGCCGACGTCTCCATGAACACCAAGGTGTTGTTTTCTGCATATGACTGGGCGTCCTGGAAATCCACGGCTCTGTTGCCCGCGAGGTCGGCCTTGTTGCCCGACAAAGCGATGATGACGTTAGGGCTACCTTTGCTCCTCAGCTCCTTCACCCAGCTCTTGGCCCTCGCAAAGGACTCCTGGTTTGTGATGTCGTACACCACGATGGCGGCGTGGGCCCCTCTGTAGTACATGGGCGCCAGGCTGTGGTAACGCTCCTGTCCCGCAGTGTCCCAGATGTCAAACTTCACCGTAGTGTCGCCTAGATGCACTTTCTGGGTCAGGAAGGCTGCTCCTAAGGTGCTTTCCTGGAACTCTGAGAACCTGTCGCTGACAAAGCGGAGCGCCAGGCTTGATTTTCCCACTGCTGACTCGCCCAGTAGCACCAGCTTATACTGACAGATGTTGTGCCCAGCATTGTGCCGGTTGGGTCTCATAGCTCTTCCCGGATTGGCGGCGGCTGACGACATAGTCAACAATGCCACATTGGTATAAGTTATGCACCAGAGCCTTTATGATAGTGGTTACTTGAACTGTAACTATACTAACTATTTAGACCGCCGCAGTGATGTCACAACGTACGTCACTGGAGTGTCAGTGACGTGTCATGAATGCCATACCTAGTCGTGGGCGAAGCCGGAAAATATAATATAAATCATTATGGAACTTAAAGACATCAAAGAAAGCACCCTATTTAGACGACAAAGCTAAAAATGTCCAATCATATATATATACCATAACTAGCTAGCTTCTTTAAGAGCCAAATCAGCCAATCTATAAGAGGAAGTGAATAACAGCGGAATCGGGCTGAGACATCTGGCCACGCTGTCATTAGACTGGGATTAGGTTACAAAAAATATATGCAAAGGTTGTTGTGTTAATAGTAATATAGTACCCCTGGTACCCATATGGAGATCCATGTACTGTATATGGAGATGTCCTATGACGTCTAGGACATCTGACATCATACATACAATCCCTTTTATGCCCATATACGTGGAGATCCCTGTCTGTAGAACCAGCCACACAGATATGGGTCTTGGCCATCTGCCATATATGGATTCTGTTAGTGTGGTATGTGGCCTCCATATAGGCATTCCCATATGAAGTCCTGTTAGATATGGGCTTAATATTGATGACATCTGGGACCTCCATGTATGCGCATAAAAGGGATTCTGTTAGTGTGGTTCCCCTGACATCACAGTGAAGTCGGAGTGTGATGTCAGAGCGGAAAAACCCATTCTGTTAGTGGTTCCCGTGACATCATAGTGACGTCACAGTGATATAAGGGAACCACAGTGTTAGGCGTTATAGACAGAGATATGGACAAGCTGTGACAGTTCACATACTAAACTGCGACCTACGGTTGTATGTACGGTGCGTAAGAAGAGTGCCACACAAGGTGTGTGCTGCTGGCCTCATGTCCTAATGTCTTCGCCCGTTAATTAAGACATTATTATTATCAAGAGCGCTCTTATGTACCAAACTCTGCTGACATCATCACCAGTAATGCTGGTCCCCATGGCTGGGATACATACATGAAAAGAATAGTACACGCACATCCGTGGCCCAGGTGCTAGACAAGCAGAATCATGAAGGACAAGTAGAGTCTGCACACTGGTTAAGCTCCAAAAAGTTTTATTGCTCGTCAACGTTTCGATCAATGGATCTTCATCAGGAGGCCGTCCTGATGAAGATCCATTGATCGAAACGTTGACGAGCAATAAAACTTTTTGGAGCTTAACCAGTGTGCAGACTCTACTTGTCCTTCTTTGGGATACATACATCCCAGCCATTCCGGGGCTACGGTCTTCAAAAATCCCAGTCATCTACATACATACCAAACTGAAAACAGTAATTGTGCTCTGCTTGTGTCAGAGTTCCACCTACCCATCAATTTTAATTCCGCATTTATTTCTGTTGTACATTGTTAGTTAACAACAAATAAATCTAACTCGAGAAAGAGAAAGACAAAGGAGGGAAAAAAATTATGTTACTTGAGTAGAGTAGTTCACAACAAGTAGGTAACATAGGATGCAATTTTTTAAATAATTCTATAATGGATGTGGGCTTGCTTCAAGCCAAAAAATTATGAGCCGGAGGGAGCGTCTACCTTTCTGTATTTGGTTTTGCCACCATGGTGACATCACTGTCTGACATCACAGACTGGCCTGGAGATGGAACACCATGTATGGGCATAAAGAGCCAAGAGGAGAATAAACTTGATAGATAAAGATTTGGGAGAACATACTTGTGCCCGCTTTCAGCGAGCCTACACTAATACATTTTATTGATATTGCATTCTCAAAGTTCTATAGTAATAATAATAATAACAACAATACATCTCAAAGTGCTTAGGTATAGAATGAAAAAAAAAGTTGCATCCTATGTTACCTACTTGTTGTGAACAACTCAAGTAACATACGTCTATAACTATGCTCATGTTTGCACATCGAGCAACCTGTCAGGTACAAACAGTATGCTTATTATGCTTATAGCCAGTGGTGTGTTCTAGTTGTCTTCGGAGGGATACGATAATCTACCTTCGCGTGGTCATGGACATTGCTATAATTCTATAATGAATAAAAATTCTTGCTTTAATAAAAAATGAAATACTACAGTAGTCTGAATTCAAAATAAAACTCTATGATAATAGGCTACAATAGTTTTTAAATACATTACCACAGTGCTATTTATTTATATTTTTTGTTCTTGTTGTTCTCAATTAGTATGTGGGTAGCTAAAAGTGCAATCTGTAACATCTGTTCTACTTGGGATACAAACCATTATAAGCCCATGATTTCATGTTTGGAATGACAAATTAAATAGATCGTTTTGCTTTCTTAATTTTTTCCCTCTTTTGTCTTTCTCTTTCTCGAGTTTATTTGTTGTTAACTAACAATTTACAACAGAAATAAATGTGGAATTAGAATTGATAGGTAGGTGGAACTCTGACACAGACATAGGCCTAACCATATAAATGCAGCTACGTCCATGGAATGTGTTGTCTAACCCCAATGTGTCATCATGGCATTTAATGGCGCAACAAATCAGTCAGCTCCATATATGGGCACAAAAGGGGGCATGACCGTATATGACCATATAAAGATGACATCAACAATCTCCATATATGGGCTTAAATGCGACCGCAATGCCCACATATGGTCAAGTGCATATATGGGCCAACCAGCAATGACAAATAAAATCACACCACACAAACTTCACGCACTAGAATATATTATATATTGTGATCTTGAGCTTGACCAAAATCCATTATACTATGCCTAAGCCATAGTGCATTTCTGAAATTCTGGGACATTGCACGCGTGGTTGCCTATTTAAAGTCGGGATAGGCAAAATGTCATGTGAAGCTTGACCAATCCTTGCATACGCTGACTTCACATTGGGCAGACAGACATTTTGTTGTTTATTAGTAGGAAATTACTTCTAGAACCTGCACACAGTACGGTAGTAATTCAGTGCACTGGGAAGTGTTCATTTTGTGTAGAGCACATCATCAAGAAGGTTTCATTTGTCACAAACTTATACAAGTACAAGCAGCAAAATATTGTTAAGGCATGTTCAGAAAAAACACTGTGTGTAGCAAGTCAGAAATCAGCATCAAAGCAATGCTATATCTAAATCTAGAACTGAGGCTGGTTGCCACTGTTATCTCCCTCCCCCTTCTCCCCCGCAAGTATGCCGCGAGCGACACACCCCTTTCACGACTTGAGCTTTTTTACACGTCCACATCCACCTGGGGTCCCCTCAGATTTGCGTTTCTGTGCAGATTTCTGTGCAGAGCCAGTGTTTGGGCCGAGCTTCTTCCCACTTCCGCAGCTGTCTGGCGTCGTCTCACCTGGGGTTCCCTCAGATTTGCTTTTCTGTGCCAAGGAAGTATTTGGGCCTTGCTTTTTCTTCTCCGCCTTCTCTCTCTTCTCCATCTCTGCTTTCTCCTTCGGCTCCATGTTCTCTCTCTCTATTAAATTGATCAGGGTGTTACATCGCCTGTGGAGCTCCATGGCCGTCTTGGACTGGAGGTACCAGTCGAAGCGAAACTGTGGTGAGTTGCGGACGCATTGGAGCAGCTCGTTGTTGTACACGTTCTTCTTGTCGATGCCAAGCTTGTGCAGCGTGCAGATGAGAAAGCGGTCCTCCTCCTCGGTGTAGTACTTACCCTTCTTGGAGTTGTAGGAGATACGTAGCTGGTGGAACGGGGCCTTGTAGCATCCGATCTTAGAGTCCAGAGTCTTCTTGATGCTTAGCCTCCTCTGGATCTTGGCCTCTCCTCTCTCGATCTGATCCATGATCTTCTCAATGCCCTGCAGTTTGTTGCAACGCTCCCAAAACACATCACGATATTCCTTGACCTCTTCGCACGTTTTTCCCTTCACCTCGCTTGCAATGTTGTCGATGTCGTCTCTCCCCCACTTCTCATTGGCTCTAATGAAGTGATTGAAGTCATGTTTGTTCCAGCTGGTGAAACCCTGTAAGAGGAGCTTCTCCTTCTCCTCTAGCTCCTCTTCCGTCAGGGCCTCAGCTTTGTCAATCTTGGCCTGTTCCTCCTTCTGGTGCTGGGCGGAGTTTGGCATCTCTGGGTCACGAGGAACCTTGTATCCAATGGACTTTCTATAATATTGAATCTCTTTCTCAAGAAGCTGAACGACACGGGGGGGAAAGAACTGGAAGTCGTGGATGATGGGCTGCTTGGGAGGACGAAGAACCTTGGTTGCTTTTGACTCGTAGTAGTTGAAGGAGTCCACTGTTCTCCTCTCTCTCTTGGGCAGCTCGATCCAGTTAGGGATGAACTTTTTCTTGTTCCTGTAGTCCTCTCCTTCAAAGTTGTAGACATTGGAGTTCTCTGTGTCCATGATTAAGTTCCTCAGAGAGCTCTCACCCAGCTTGGACATGCCCTCCTTCATCTCCAAAGTCTTCCTCTCAGACCTGTCCAGGATTAGGCTAATATCATCATCTGTGATCTCACTCTCCTTAGAGGCAAACACGTGTGTGGCCCCGTGGCGAATGATGGAAAGAATCTCGTCCTTGCCCACCTTGTTGGTGCTAGGGTCCACTAGTTTTCCCTTTTGGATGACAATGGAGTCGAGGTGGAGCTTCATCTCAGCTCTCTCCACGATCCTCTCCTCCACAGTGTTCTCTGTGATGAAGCGGAAAACGCGTACCTGCTTCTGCTGACCGATCCTGTGAGCTCGGTCCATGGCCTGTTGATCAACTTGAGGGTTCCAGTCGGAATCATAGAGGATGACTATGTCAGCAGTGGCCAAGTTAATACCCAGGCCTCCAGCCCTGGTACTCAACATGAAGATGAACTTACTGCTGTTGGGCTCATTGTATGCATTGATGGATACCTGTCTCTCCTCGTGTGGAGTTTGACCATCCAGACGACAGTAGCCGTAGTTCTTCCATATGCAGTAGTCCTCCAGGATATCCAACATCCTTGTCATTTGACTGAAGATCAGCACACGAGAACCCTGCTCCTTCAACTTACCAAGTAGCTTGTCCAGCACAGCCATCTTTCCACTGTTGACCACCAGGTGGAGATCAGTAGTGTAGGGGGGTCCAGGCTCAGCTCCCGCAAACAGGTAGGGATGGTTTGCGCACTTCCTCAGCTGCATAAGAATGTTCAGCAAACGCATCTTGTCCGTCTTCCCTGTAGAATTCAGGATCTCGATTTCCTTCTTCAGAATCTTGGTGTACCACTCTCTTTGCAGCTTGCTCAGGCCCACATTGATCTTAGTCTCTTTCTTAGGAAGCAGAGATTTCTCGACATCGGCTTTGATACGACGGAGCAAGAACGGACGCAGGACAGAGTGAAGACGCTCGACCAGCGATGTATCACCCAGGCAGTTGTCTGTGTCAAACCAGGAGTCAAAGTCCTCTGAGGAGTTGAAGACATCAGGCAGCAGGAAGTTGAGCAGAGCCCATAGCTCATGGAGGTTATTCTGTAGGGGTGTTCCAGTCAGCAAGAGACGATTTGTGGTCTTGAACTCGCGCACAATTTCCGACAGCTTTGACTTCTCATTTTTTATCCTGTGGGCCTCGTCAATGACCAGGTATCGCCAGTTGTACTTCTTTAAGACAGCCTTCTCAATGATGAGTATCTCATAGGAGGTGACGCACACGTCCCACTCCCCTGGCAGCAACTTGTCCCTGATCAGGGCCGCCCTCTGATCTTTATCTCCGGTGAGGCAGATGGGACGGAGAGATGGCACCCAGCGCTTGAACTCCTCCATCCAATTGTTAAGGGTGGACTTGGGCACCAGCACCATGTGGGGTCCAGCGATGTTCCTGTAGTGCTTCATGTAGCCCAGGAGGGAGATGGTCTCCAGGGTCTTCCCCAAGCCCATTTCATCAGCTAGAATGCCATTGATTCCGTTCTCGTAAAGGGAGATGAGCCAGTTAAGACCACGGACCTGGTAGTCTCTCATTTTCCCCCCTTTGACATAGGAAGGGGAATCGTCAAAGCGCGTGCAGATTTTAGCTGCGCCACTGCTCTCGTTTAGAAGTTCCTCATCCTCCTCTTGCTCTGAGCGCTGCTGACGGTTACATCCAGAAGAGATGCGGGGGCGCCCTGGCTTAATCTTCAGTGGAGAGGCGGGGGTCTTTTGTGATGCCGGTTGGATGAAATGAGAAAATACCTCCGTTTGTTTCAACAGCAATTCGAATCTCTTGGTCCGGTCTCTCTGCATCTTCTCTTCATAGGCTTCTTCCTTCGTCTGTGAGGAGAACCTCTTTCCAGCCTCAGACTTTTTCGACATTTTGGCCAAATGTACTGTGTTTCCAATTAATTTGCTTATGAGATCTGAGGACTGTGAGGCTCTGTTGAAGGGACGTTCCTGGGGATGGTCCTGGTTGGACTGATTCTGATGAAAGACACAGAAACATCACAGGCGAAACACATGTGTTATATAGCTGCACTAACACAGTGACATCATCACATGTCATTGAAACGTTGCCCAAATATGGCGTTGTCCAATATTAAAATTAGCTTAAGGGAGGAGCAGCCCGAGCATGTCACCATGACTCAGCCATAACCATATAAGGAATTATTTGCAGCGACGCCCAAATATGGAGTGTTTTGTCTGGCATCAGATGCAAACAAATCAGTCAGTTCCATATAGGGCCCAAAAGGGGGCATGCCCATATATGGGCATATACTGATCACATCAGAGATCTCCATATATGGGCATAAAAGGGACTTTCACCTGAAATGCCAGTCTATTAACACTTCCTACTCCAAGAACTATATCTCACACACACACAGTTATTATAGATTCTATATAATTCTGGAATGTGTTACCATCTCACATCTTATAGCTTTAAAGACACATTTGACCACATGACATGACCGGTATCTTAAAGGTGATACACCATGAAATGTCACTTTTCCTATTTTAAAACCTTTTTTTGGGGTCCCACTAGCACCTTTTTTTTTTTTTTTTTTTTTATTTTCAAAAATATTTTGGGGGGGTGGCGCATTTCAGGCCAAAGGTGGTACTGCAGCTGAAATGCTCTGAGAGCCATTCAAAAATGAGAGAGGCTCTCTATTCAGGAGTGGTAATTTAACCTCAAACCTTTTGAAAAACGTTTTTGGGACATAAACAATATGACATAAATACTTTTTAAATGCATGGTGTATCACCTTTAAGCTTATATTGTTTATGTTTGTATAATGTATTTTCATGTTTTTATATTTGTATGCATCTTGGACCCCAGGAAGAAGGCCAAGTGGCAGCTAACAGGGATCCATTCAATAAACAAACAATAAGGACTGACAGATACAGAGATCGCCACATATACAAGGACCTTTGTCGAGTGGACCACTCTATATGTCAGTTAGATCCATATATGGAGTTCCAGGTATTTCCTGGTGTTGACTGAAAGAGTGGTAACCATAATGACTCTCAGTTTCTATAAAATGTTTATATAACCAGTAAGATGCCTAACAAGCATGTGCGCAGGGGGTAGGGGGGGGCGGGGGGGATTAACACCTCCACTTTTTTTGGGTGGGGGGGATATCCCCTCCAGTGTTCAGGTCCAAGAAAAAGCCGCAAATATGATCGATTATACTGTACACACTGAGTAGTTCTCATTTCAAGGCGTATTACTGCCCTCTAGAGGCACAGTCCCACCAGTGCAGTGCAGTGCAGTCGGCAGCTCAGCTCAGCTGTTCTGAATGAGTTTAATTAATGCAACGCGATAGTGACAAGCAGGCAGGCAGTGGCAGAAGGAGACCGTCATTGCAGGTGCTGGACCTGCTGCTGGTGTGTGTAGGCTAGTCTCGACATCATTCTCAGTCAAAATGAAACGGTCAAAAAACCAAAAAACGATAACGTCGTTCTTTAAATCAAGCAACAATGTAAGTAGACCTACCTTTGAACAGATGCATAATGGAAATGCAATTTCGTTTGTCAACACATTTTACGTTTCCTCTTGTTACTGTGGTTCCCAACTTTTTCATGTCGGACCCAAAAATGGACACCAATGAGGCAATCACTCATGGCCCCACGTGAAAATAAATCAGTGAAAGAGTGAAAGAATCACTGTCAGTGTCACTCACTGGTCACAGAAAATTTTACTAAAGTAAAACACTGTACATGCATGTGGTGTCTTCGGTTTGAAACTTGTCAACATGCACAGAACATAGAACAAATTGTAGTGATTTAATTTTCATGATTTATGAAACTTTATGACCAGGCGAATTCTGACAACAACAACAACAAAAAAAAGCACATACCTCCCAGATGTGTCCCCTTCACTTTTAAAATGCCTCCTGCGCCCCTGCTAACAAGTGCCATCTGTCTTGCCCAAATGGATTCTGGTAGTGTGGTTCTCCTAACAGGGCATCATCTGGGATACAATCTCTTTTATGCCCATATATGGAGATCCCTAACAGAATCCCTTTTATGCCCCTGTTATGGGCTTAATATTGATGACATCAGGGATCTCCATACATGGGCATAAAAGGGATTCTGTTAGAGTGGTTCCCATGACATCAAAACATACAATCCACTTTATGCCCATGGAGAGTATCTGACATTATGTGACGTCACCTGTGATGTCACAGTGATGTGTCAGGGGAACCACAGTGTCAGGCGTTACACATTATCCGGACAAGATGTGCCAGTTCTGACAGTAAACTGCAACCTACGGTTGCAATTTAATAATAACTAGAAGCGTCTAGTCGGCGACCTGGCCAACTCGGAACAATGTAAATAGGGAATGAATGCCCCGCCCTTTAATGCAAACCCCATTATACCTGTTTTCATAGGACCCGTTTTGACCATCTGTCTGCCTGTGTCCATTTATGCCCATATATAGAGATATCTGTTTATCTGCGTCCATTTTATGCCCATATATGAGATCTCTGTCGCTTTTTCAAACAGATGGTCAAAACGGGTCCTATGACAACAGGTATAATGGGGTTTGCATTAAAGGGGGAACCGGCACTGTGTCTGTCGGAGGCACAGACAGATACAGAGATCTCCATAATGGGCATAAAGGGACACAGACAAACAGATGGAGGAGGAGACAAACTTAATGCAAACCCCATTATACCTGTTGTCATAGGACCCGTTTTGACCATCTGTTTGCCTGTGTCCATTTATGCCCATATATGGAGATATCTGTATCTGTCTGTCTGCGTCCACTTTATGCCCATATATGGAGATCTTTGACCATCTGTTTGCCTGTGTCCATTTATGCCCATATATGGAGATATCTGTATCTGTCTGTCTGCATCCTTTTTATGCCCATATATGGAGATCTATGCAGACACAGTGCCAGTTACGGAAAATCCTGATGTCAGACATCAGAATCCGAACCTTTCGTGCTGGTTCCGAATTTGAAATAGGGAATGAATGCCCCACCCTTTAATGCAAAGCCCATGAATGCCCCACCGAATTTGAAATAGGGAATGAATGCCCCACCCTTTAATGCAAACCCCATGAATGCCCCACCCTTTAATGCAAACCCCAATATACCTGTTGTCATAGGACCCGTTTTGACCATCTGTTTGTCTTTGTCCACTTATGCCCATGAAGATCTCTGCACACACAGTACCGGTTGCGGAAAACTCTGATGTCAGACATCAGCTCCGCATACGGGCATTCATTTTATCCCCATATATGGAGAACGCGTGTGCCGGTGGGACGAGCATGGGGGCTTAGTCTATTTACAAGTCATTTGCTCTCCTTTAAGGCTTATTGTGGTATGCAGGAGAACGAGTTAGAGCCTTGTTTAGTGTTAAATCTACGTTGACGATGATTAGTGGAGCTGCCTCTGGTGTTGTGATCGTGAACATCCTTGACCTTTAGTTTGTCAGGTACATGGGTATCTTGGAGGTGTAGTGTATCTTGTACACCAGGCCCATTGCAAGATGCTGTACTCTGTCAGCTACTTTGAGCCACCCCACGCTTTCGTGGTGATGATCGGTAAGGTGGGTCTGAGGAGGGAGACCAAGCACAACCCTAATTGTTTTGGGCTGTTTGGAGCTTTAACTTTAAGGCAGCTGGGGCGTCGCGATACCAGACAAGGAATCCGTAATCAATGAGGGGCCCAATAAGAGCACCTCCTAGTGTCTTTCGGGATTTAATATTGATCAGCAATCATTGAAGCCAGACTGGAACTCGTAGATCAGTTTATTCTCTTCAAGATATTTAGCCACCTGTTCATAGACAATGTTTTCCATTACCTTAGAGATGGAACTAAGGATTGAGATTGGCCTGTAGTTGCCAGGGTCAAGTTTACTGCCTTTTATGTGCAGGGGGGTTACCTTAGCTAATTTGAATTCCTGGGGGCATAACCCTGCTTGCCTATGTCTTCCAAATATACTGTACATTCACAGGGGTTGTCTGTATAACACTAGAAATATTGACAACAGGAGAAGCATACACACACACACACACACACACACACACACACACACACACACACACACACACACTGGAACATTAGGCTATGTTCTGAAGCAAAACAAGAGGGTATCTATTATTCACAATGTTGTTAGAAGCCTGCTGTTGTAGATCACAACCTTTCTTCGTGGAAAAAAAATATTGTTCATTGCCAGATATTGCTTAGATTTATATGATGTTTTCGATCAACATGAGCACAGTTGTTTTAACAGCCTCTATTTAAGAGCACGCCATACAGTACTGTACAATAGGCTACATAGGATATTTGAAACCATGAGGTTAACAGGTTCAGGTTTAAAGGGCAGGAAGTAAGTAGATTTCTTATTATTACTGTAGTATACTTGACAAGCTGACACTGTAGGAGTTATTGTACTCCAGAAGGTGGCAGTAGTGCAACACAAAGGATTCAGGCTGCACTTAAACTCTTTCACTTTTAGAGCAATAGCAGCAATCAGAAACAGCAATTAGGTCACCTCCAGGTCAGTGCTAGCCTAGTAAACTATACTCCTCCTGCCTTGTCTGGTTTACGAGGCTACCAGGTCAGTGCAGGTAAACACCAGTGTTTCCCAACTTAGGGTCCTGGTCCTTGGTCTTAAAAGTCACTAAATTGTTAACTTTAGAAACGTGAAGATAACCTGTACTGTACTGTATGTTGGTATGTTTACTGTTGAATGAAAATCAGACAGTAGCTGGACCAATCAGCATGAAACCTTGGACACACCCAGTATAGGAAAAGGAAGAACCCCACATTTTTCAAATCGGCCTTAATGTCCACTTCAACCCAAAATGCAAAGCCACAGCAAACAGATGAAGATTAGAAGAATAATATTAAACAGATAGCAAATGAAGCACATCTTACAAAGAGTAGATATGAGCTATCCAGACTTAAAGGCATGTTGATTAGAGAAGTGGCCACAGCTGTGTAATAATAGTCAGATAACTATTGGGCTCTGATGAGGGTGTGGACTGGAGACTGTGTAACACATGTTGTTGGATACAGCACATCATTTTGCATTAGAGCTTTCAAACAAAAAAATCATCTAATACCACTCCTACAGATTTTGTTCAAAACACACACAAATTGGTCAAACATTCTCTCTCCCCAGTCTACACTATGCTGCCCTTGCAGATGCCCCAGCAGCTGCCTGAGTGAGTCCTAGAAGGCTCAAGTCACTAGACAAACCATTTGGTTCCATTTGTTTGCTCTCAGAGTTAAAGATCTGTAATGGGCAATTTGGTTCCTAACTATCAATCATTTTAGCTGAGGACCCCCTGGAACTGCTTCTCCCTTGCCTGGTAAACCAGACCGAACACAACAACAACACATCCCTGGCGGTAGTGGTGTTGTAGTAGGGTCTGTGTGTGATAGAGTGTGCATGGCAACGCCAGGCAAGCTTCTCCCTGGACACCACTTTGAGAACCACAAGATAATGATAATGGCATTCTTGCCAGACTTTTGGACATGAAAGTTTGGAATCTAACTAAATGAGATGGATATCCTTTGGCCTGAAGAGGGCACCCTTATGCCTCCTCCAACAGCGCAACCCATTTAGCCTGGGGTTGAAAGCCTCTTTCACACACTTTGTTCTGGGACTTCTGGACTTCAGTCGGGCTGGAACCCAGGCTACAACCCATTGGCTTCTTCTTCTGGCCAGGGCCTGGGCACGGACCAGGCACCTTCTGCTTGCCCACTCAGCTATGGCCACTTATTCATATCCATCTGCTGCAGGCCTTTTGTTTCAGAGTGGCCATAAACAAATCATACTGAGTCTAGGGAAGTCCTGTGACTCCCCCTTAGGTGGCAGGACTGTAATGATGTCACCACACAGATGTTACCAACGTGCTGATGCAGGCTGGTGGATGTGAATGCCAGGGGAAGTGGCTAAAGGTTTACAGCCAGTGTGAAGAAGAGGACTAGTAACTAATTCACAATACAGCATTACAACTTTAATAGTTAAACATTCAGTACGTTTTATTTGTCACTGACTTATAAAGTTACAAGCAGTGAAATGTTGTACCAACAACATGCTATTCTCTTGTGTTGGGAGTCTTGGGACATGTCCCATATATGTGTGTGATTTGATTTGATTTGATTAATCAAAGAGCCAGGGCCCCACTGGAAAAACTGCAGACCGTATATGACAATATAAAAAGATAAATCTATACATACAAACAAATTATACAGTTTTCAATATTTCAGGGTGTGTGTGTGTGTGTGTGTGTGTGTGTGTGTGTGTGTGTGTGTGTGTGTGTGTGTGTGTGTGTGTGTGTGTGTGTGTGTGTGTGTGTAAATGGTGCATTTATATAGCGCTTTTATCCATGGCGCTTTACATAGATTGTGCTTTAACATTCACCCATTCATACGGAGGAAACCATGCAAGGCACCAACCTACTCACTGGGAGCAATTAGGGGTTCAGAGTCTTGCTCAAGGACCCTTCGACATTAACTCGGGGGGAGCCCGGCCCCGGATTCAAACTGGTAACCCTTCAGGAACCCTTTGTGCTCTAATAACGGTTTCTCTACCCCTGAGCTATGCCGTGTGTGCGTGCGTGCGTGCGTGCGTGTGTGTGCATGTGTGTGTGTTATTAGTGACTAGTCCTCTTGTTCACACTGGCTGTAATTAGAGTTAGACGGACCAGAATCCTCACTGAAGCATGAATTTATTCAAGTAGCTGCAGCGAGTTCATACAAGGACATGAAAGGTGTGTAGCGAGTACATGGCTGTATAGACTCGGTTAACCTCTTTTCCCTCTAACCTCCTAAAATTGTCATGTCAGACACAATGAATAACAGGTGTATGATCCTGCTTCAATGTCAGGATATCACGGAATGAAACAGGTGTGCACTGAATAGGCCTTGACACATTGAAATGTAGCAACCTATTTACGTAGTACCACATCCTCCTAATAATGGAGAGCTAAAGAATGGAGAAAGTTAAATTTAGACATCACCATACAGTATGTACGCAGATCTACAGAGCAGTTGCTTGACCACATTTCCTCCTGGAAGACATTCAGCTGTCATCAAGTCATTAGTTACCTCGGGCCAGCTGACTGGAGCTTAATACCAACATCATTAGCGCATAAAACCATTATTTCAGTTTGCTTTGGAAAACATTTTAAAACATTTTAAAACATTGTTTACTGCTGGACGCTTCCTTGTTGGGACGCGAAGACCTTAAAGACTTACTGTATATTTAGAGTTCAGGACCAGGTCACTGTTTAACCACACATGACTCATGAGTATACAGTATGGATATATAATGCGAAGTAATAACTTGATTAAAAAATGTCATGATTCTATAAGGTTCATTCTTCATTGTTCTGGGATAGGATGTGATGCTTCCCATTGAACATATCTGCTTCAGATTCTTTGAAGTCTGTAAATATACCAATATACATAGGTAGCAACTACTGGAAAGGTAGCAACTACAGGAGAAATGCAGTTGGTTGACGTAACCTTAATTTATGGACTCCAGTCTAAGAGTCTATAGCGGAATTGAAACTCAAAAGATCAGCAAACCTTGACTCAGAAACGATATTAAAAGATAATAGAAAACAGTTATTTACAGCGCTGTAACAGTCACACAACATACTGTATACGTCCTACACCAAAGACACACAAGACAAGACTGCCTTGGCCTACCATGACTGTCAGTTCATAATTGGCTAAAGCAAAAGCAATAACACATTCTTCTCTACAGAGCTCGTTAAAAAGCCAAGAACTCCTTATCTCTTACACACGGTCATAAAACAAATGGGCCGGTGACTGGCTGCCAGCTGTGACCTTCCATCCTATACTCCCTACCTTCTCACCTTATCTACAACTGGTGTTTACATTACATCCAAGTTCTCAGCGTTAAAACTCAATCTAGCAACACAAAGTTCACTGCTAAATAATAATATAATTTCACCTCATCATGGTGTATACAATATACCAAGCTTTTATGACATGTACATTTGATGATGCTCTTTTTATTCTATCTTTGCTCTTTTGTTTTTTTCTTTCTTTTCCTTAAATCTTTCTGCGTTATTTTTTTATTTTCTGCTGTTGTTATTACGGTATATTTACTGCTGCATTGTCTGAAGCCAAAATAACCAAACCAAAATAAGTTTTACTATTATGTACGTGCTGTAAAGATGTAACAATAAAGCACTACCTTGAACATGCTTGTGAACACTCTGAGTGAATCGACTTCTAAATCATGCGCTTGAAGCTGTCATTGCATCCATTGTCAATACATCCACTCGATATGTGTCATGTACCGGTATGCTTTGTACCCAAAACTGGATCGGTTCTGTATATTTTAGAGAGGCCACTTCTTCAAATCTCCAAGAAATGTATTGGTTCCCCTGGCTGTCTGCTGACTTTTAAATAATCATGGGGTGAGAATGATGTCAGTTTGTATCCTGGTATTGTCGACAGCCTAGCAAGTACAAGAGGACTTGTATCCTGTATGAGAACACAGTATAATGTCACTGTCGGGCAGAAGCGCGCGCACGTGTGTGTGTGTGTGTGTGTGTGTGTGTGTGTGTGTGTGTGTGTGTGTGTGTGTGTGTGTGTGCGTGCGTGCGTGCGTGCGTGCGTGCGTGCGTGCGTGAGTGTTTGTGTATGTGTGCACTTGTGGGGTGTCTCAGCTTAGATGTAAGAGAGTGGGGGGGGGGGGGGGGGGGGGGGGTTGGGAACAACTGCTATAAATTTCACTGACTTGTCATCAGGTTGTCAGTTGTAGATTTGCTATTTTCCAAAAGTTACGTTTAAAATAGGTCTTTAATAATTGGTATTAACCAGCCAACTATTTTAAACTTTATTTGAAAATTCCTAACTAAAGTCTTCAAATAATTTCAGTGGAGTAAAACGTACAGTATTTTCCTCTGAGATGCACTGGAATACTAAATGTACTTATTCACTTCTTTACACCGTCAAAAACGCTGTACAAACATCATAGTGACTTAACAACTGTTAAGGCCTGTCCGTCTGTTGTTGGGATAGCTTTCAATAAACAAGAAGAATTGTGTAAAATTTTAACACCCTCAGAGACCACGCTATCTCAGCGTATTCTTTAAATGGTGAAATGGAGTTAGAATGTATTTAATCAACAAAGAATACAAATGAATAATAGAAATTGTGTCACAGAGATCTCTGGGCGTCAAACTTCTTTCCCTGTCTGCAACAGTAGTTGTTGTGCATAAGGGCATGAAGTCAAATGCACACCCCTAACTGTCCCTGACGCCCTTATTATACTTTCTATAGGCCGACAATACTAGGTTCTTTCCAATCAGATGATTCATGATCACATCGTCTGGCTCACTTCTTCTTTCTCGGGCTGAGTTACGGTCAGTCAACATCTTAATTTGGTATTTCCAGGGTGATGCTGAAATCCTATAAGGTAGAGGAAGGCTTCGCAATATCTGGTCATTGTATGAACTGTTGACCCCAGTGTGTTTGTCATCCCAACTTCCTCAAAACATGTGTATGTCTATTTTAAAAAGCCATCTTTCTCGTCAATAGGCCGCTTATTCCTGGGTTGAGAAACATGTGATATCTCTGAAACGCAGTCTAGCTTTAACACCAGGACACATCATTATATCATGTCCTATTTAGAATAAGAATCACAGTATACTCATTAATATCCAAAGTAACTATGTATGCTATACTAAGTTACAACTAATATTAAAGGATACAACCTCCATTATAAGGTGAAGAGAAGGATACAAATTGGTTAACATTTTACACAATTCTTCTTGTTTATTGAAAGCTATCCCAACAACAGACGGACAGGCCTTAACAGTTGTTAAGTCACCATGATGTTTGTACTGTACAGTGTTTTTGACGGTGTAAAGAAGTGAATAAGTACATTTAGTATTCCAGTGCATCTCAGAGGAAAATACTGTTTTTTTTATTTGTTTATTTGCACATTTTTTAAAAGAACAAAACATTTGAAACAAATTATATTTGACTTGGGTTGTGCAGGTGAGATTTAAAAAACCCAGTTGGGTTTATAAAGTAATCTCACCTAAGTTAACATAATAATACAAAATAATCATAAAAATAAAATAAAATAAAAATAACATATAACATAACGACACAAAATAATACAATAAATGAATATGCAGTATGAAAAGTAAATACATTTAATAAAATAAAGAAAAGAAAAAAAAAAAGGTGTGGGTGTGGGTGCAAAGGTATGTGGGTGTGGAGACTGAAACTTTATTACATCAAGTGGGTTCTAAGCTTATATTTAAATTGATTGAGTGAAGTAGACTTGGATGAAATTGCAATATGACTGTTCCATAGCTTAGCCCCCCCTGAACTTGATGGAAAACTGACATAGACCGGTACGACACTTTGGAAGATGCAGATGATTTTCCTGTCTTGTGTTGAAATGGTGTACATCACTGTTGAGCTGGAAAAAGGTTCTACAGGGCAAGGAAAATGAATCAGGCTGCATCAACACTTTGAAAATAAAATTGCAGGTTTGGTATTTATTTAAATTAAAAATAGATAGAATATTGAGCTGTTTGAAAAGAGGGGCAGAAGGAGCAGACCAATCACTATATGTAGCAATCCTGCAAAATCTTTTTTGCATCTTATGGAGTTTATGTAAATGAGTAGGATATGTAGCTCCCCAGATTGTATTGCAATATGTAAGATACGGATAAATTAAACTATAATAAAGGGTTAGGAGACACTTATCGTAAATTAAACTACGAAATTTGCCAATAATGCCGATAGATTTTGATATTTTCTTTCCTACATGGTTAATATGGCTTTGCCAGTTTAGTTTTTCATGTATAATTACTCCAGTACGTTTTACTCCACTGAAATTATTTGAAGACTTTAGTTAGGAATTTTCAAATAAAGTTTAAAATAGTTGGCTGGTTAATACCAATTATTAAAGACCTATTTTAAACGTAACTTTTGGAAAATAGCAAATCTACAACTGACAACCTGATGACAAGTCAGTGAAATTTATAGCAGTTGTTCCCCCCCACACTCTCTTACATCTAAGCTGAGACACCCCACAAGTGCACACATGCACAAACACTCACGAACACACACACATCTCACTGTCCGAAACCAAACTTTTCGTCGGAAAGGTCTGGTTCGACTACAAAATGACGTCACTCGCGACTTCTGAAAAGCATTACACCGAATTAGAGTTCTGAAATCTGGGCATCGGAAAGTCTGAACTCTCTGAAGAAAAGTTTGGTTTCTGAGAGATTATATGGACAGGCCTTTACTGTTGCTACAGTATGGGTAGGTTCTAAACCAGCGGGGTCGCAACCATCACTGGAAGAGATGGAGAGAGACATCTTCCTTCCTGCTACACAATGAACCTCTACCACCTTATGACCCTATATGTGTCCATTTGGTTGCATTTGTACACATACCATAACACCTGCCTCCAGGAGCCAGTCCTCAAGATACAAGGCCCTGCATTAAGGCCAGTCCACATCAATGGAACTCCTTGCAACTTTTTGAAAGTGCAACGACTTGCAACTACTTGGAATTATTATCCCCAATGGCAGTTGCAATGAGTTGCATTGGGGTGGACTGGCCTTAAAACTGTTTTGTGCAAGGAGTCTAGACTAGACTAGGCCGATATGACTTGAAATCAATATCAAGATTATTTCTAAACCTTATGCTATATTGTTATTATGGTTGCTTATATCTAACCTTTATATTAAACCATCACTTATTGTATTTATCTAATACTTTATATTTGGCAGCTTTTAAGCTTAACCTAGATGTCTCCACTCGGCCTGATACTGTAGCTATTGTTTTGGTTACAGCCTGTCTTGTTATGGTTCAGCTTGTCCTTGAAACAGCTAGTATAACTATGGTCTGATCCCTGTGCTCCTCGGTAGAACTACCATAACACCGGCACTGAGTGTTATCGTACTGCTCCCCATGATATTATCATCTAACTATTAATGTACGGAATGTCTGTTTGTCCGCCGTCTGTCTACTGTACACTGACGTCATAGTACTGAGGTCACATACTGGCCAGGACACGGAACACCATGTGTGGGTATGGGACACAGAACACCATATATGGGCATAAACGGGTCAAACAGTGCCCAGATTTCTGACATCACTGATATCGCCACCTGTACTGTGCATGCCGTCTCGGTAACATTCGCATGCTGAAACAATGCCCAAATTTGGAGATTACTGACATCACTGATACGTCTGGGTTCTCCAACATTACTTCTGAGACGCCGAAATTCAATCCCTCATATACTGTGCACAGTCACCCCCGGCCGGGCAAGGTCCTAATGTACATTAAAGAATAACCATCACCACCTAGTAATAATATTGTCTCGTCTTGTTTCCTATTGCCTCATCAATTACTGATCGATCCAGAATTCCACAACACAAAGCATCAGTTATTTTGGTCTGCCCAGAAAAGGTCCTGCTTTCATGTCTTTGAGGTACCGTATTTTCCGGACTATAAGGCGCACTTAAAAGCCTTTAATTTTCTCAAAAAACTATGGTGCGCCTTATAGTCCAGTGCGCCTTATATATGGATCATTCATTGACATTGAAATTCCCTTTAGCACAGCTCCATCTGTTGGATGCATAACGCAACGGTAGCGTCTATTATGTGCGCCTTATAGTCCGGTGCGCCTTATATGTGAACAGTTCAAAAATAGACCATTAATTGACAGTGCGCCTTATAGTCCGGTGCGCCTTATAGTCCGGAAAATACGGTAATCGATTTGTCTGATGGTGTGAGAGGTCTGATTGATATAGGATAGGCAGTGAGCTGGCCAGATATTCAGGAGATAAACCAGTGTTGCCATGACCACTTATTATAAGCAACTTTGGGCTGGATTTTCTGTTAAGTTGCTTTCAAATGTTGGTGTGGTTGTACAACTATGTAGTTGCTTATTTGGGCTTGTTTCCGGTCAGGGTACTAAAGTATAATCTGATTTTTAGTACCCTCGTTTAAACCAGTGGTTCTTAAACACTTTCATGTGGCCCATAGTCGCTTCTTCTGGCCTTGCGTGTTTTCATAGACCTGGTTGCTTATTTATCTCTGGCAACAGTGAGCTAAACCTCTGTGAACTTTGTGTTGAATCGCTCAGACACAACATTTCATTTTCTGACATGCAATTCAGCTGAAATTCAATAACTAACCAGGGAGTGTCCTTGGTATGCGTCTGTAGTATCGCCCCACACACACACACACACACATTCTTTCACAACACACACGCACGCACGCACGCACGCACACACACACTCACACATTCTAGGCTCTCTCTGTTTGTGCTAACCCCCACTATGGCCCTGTTCCCTTCTGATAAGAAGAGTTACAGGAACAGACAGCAGTGGAATGTGGTTAAAGGTGCTTAAACTGGCACGTCTTCTGATTTACAACTGTGTGAAGTCTCCCATGTGTCTCCCATGTGTTCCTGTCCAGATATAGGCTTATCACTGCATGGAGTCACCAGCTGTGTGTTTGTATTTGTTTGTTTGTTTGTTTGTTGATGTGATTGGTTGATTGAACACTTTATTAACAGTTTGTAAATACAGTAGTGCAGGGGCCTTCAACGTTTTCAGGCCAGGGACCCCTTAGTCGAGGGAGCGATGAAGCAGGGACCCCCACAAGCCATAGATACCATATAGTTTCATTGTTTGACGGCACAATCATCAGTGTATTTTGGATTCATGTCAATTTGTGTTTTCAGATATTTAACCACTTGAACTGTCAATACTTTATAAAGTTGATCTTTCACTCTGTACTTATATGCTCTTTTTCCCCTCTACACCAAAGCTCTTTGCCAAAAATAGCCGATCTACAAGCTCACAACGCCGGCGTTGTGAGCTTGTAGATCTGCTATTTTTGGGTCAAGTAAAGTTCTCAGAATATGGCTGCTATAGGGTTTAAGTTGTTAATATAAAACAGGGGGAAAAAATTGTTTCTATCACAAAAGGATTTGGAGGACCCCCTGTGGTAACTCTGAGGACCCCCTAGGGGTCCCGGACCCCCTGTTGAAGACCCCTGCAGTAGTGAGTAGTGCCATTATAGGCTGCAATAAAGCTATAAAAGGATAACACAAATGTCACAAAAATACCTATTAGAGGGCTTGTTTCCATTGTCCAATCAATTTAGTTAATCTTAGTGTTAATCAGGATAGTGCTTTAACTTGTTTTATCAAAACAAAACAAAATGTTTCCAGCATTATGCATAATCCATTTATTAGGCCTATATAATCTCTGGTATGTAGGAGACAAAAAGAGGGAGGGAGGAGTTGAAAAAACTACTTGGAAAAAAGAGTAGATTCAGCAAAGAACGTATCTCACCTCTCCCCAGCAGCAGCCAGCAAGACCTCTACTAGTTTGCTCCTCCCAGATGTGATAGAAAGGATAAAACGGGACAGCAGCCAAAAGTAAAGTCCCTTTGACTGAGCCACTTTCCAGAGAAGCAAGCACGCCAGCGCATGGCTTGGCTTGCTTCTCTGGAACCCTGTAGTAGCGGATTCCACAAATCACGCTACTTCAGATTCTCCCACTGAGAAGAACCCGTTTAAGATTAACCATCTCCTAACTTTTGACCAACGACCAGAGTTCTGGTCGACAGACAGAAATGGCCTCAGAACGGACTGACCATGATGGTCTGGAGCCCTTGCAGCAGACCTGTTGAAAGTGGACGCAACGAGACCACGTGGATGGATGGACCCTCCAGATCTTCTGATCGACACTAGCTGAGCTGCTTTCAAGTAAACACCAACAGGTCAGTTACTTTATTTATGCCCACTTACTTTGATTCATTCTGTCCTTTTGATTGATTGATTGAAGACTTTATTAGAAGTTTGCATAGGAAAAGGTACAGTTTCATGACGGTACAGTTCACTGGTACAAGGTCTACTAAAAGGAGATCCATGAAAAGACTAAGCTAGCTTATTTCCACAGGAAACCATTGAAGTATCTCATATAACATTGAATGACAGACGAATAGAACACAGTATGCAGTAGATATAGTCCAATGTAGGATACGATTTTATTATATAGGCCTATTATATTATGGAATTTCTTAGATGTGTTTGTTTGTTTGTTTGTTTGTTTGTTTGTTTGTTTGTTTGTTTGAAAACGTATAGGCCTACATTCTCTCCCCCCCCCCCCCCTTTTTTTCTTCCTAAAAATACAAATATTGTTGGTAGGAGGGAACATTTTTTTAAATAGCCTATATATTTTATTTTTAAGAAATTTGGATTTTGTCGTGACCCCTCTACATACAAACCTGCAGGGGTCCATTTGGAATCCCATTCCCAACTATCAATAATTTAGCTGGCGACCCCCCTAGCTCTGGCCAGAGCATCTCTCCAGCTCTCTGCCAACAACACTATGCCCATAGACTGAAACGTTCAATAAACGTAGCCTAGCATCACCACGAAAGCGTGGGGTGGCTCAAAGTAGCTGACAGAGTACAGCATCTTGCAATGGGCCTGGTGTACAAGATACACTACACCTCCAAGATTCCCATGTACCTGACAAACTACTTCTTAAAGGTCAAGGATGTTCACGATCATAACACCAGAGGCAGCTCCACTAATCATCATCAGCGTAGATTTAACACTAAACAAGGCGCTAACTCGTTCTCCTGCTATACCATCAACATGTGGAACGCCCTTCCACAAGCCCTAAAGGAGAGCAAATCCCTAGCCTCCTTCAAAATAGGTATGAAAAGTCACCTTCAGACAGCAGCTACCCGTGACTTGTAAATAGACTAAGCCCCCATGCTCCCCCCCCCCCCTTTTTCTTTGTATTCTGCCTTTTGTATTTGATGTATGCTTTTGAAACTGATATTATCCTAGATAAAGTACTATGTTCTATCCGTCTGTCTTTCAATGTTATATGAGATACTTAAAGTGTGGTTCCTGTGGAAATAAGCCTCGGCTTTCTAGGATCTCCTTTTAGTTGACCTTGTACCAGTGATTTGTACTGTCATGAAACTGTACTTTTTTCTATTGCAAACTTCTAATAAATTCTTCAATCAATCAATATGATGTCTAAACTTTAGTAAAATATAAAGAATAGACCTATCATTTTGTAGCCTGCACGGCAAAACAATAGTTTTATTATGTTGAAAGACTTTCTTTTCTTTCTTTCCCTTTTTTTTTTTTTTTTTGTCAGAAAATAATTAGGCCTATGTCCGACAGAGCGGCCAGACGGACATAATGAATATTTGATTCTATCAATGCGCCACCTACTGGCCAGATCTGTTGGTGCCGCACTTGAGTGAATGCAATAATATTACTGTTTGGTTGACATTATTAATTAACACATGTCTTAATGTAAAAGTAGGGAGACTATCACTTCCAACCAGTGCTGCGCGGTGCATAATGTAGGCCTATGTATAATGTATTATGTATGTAAGGCTACTAATATATTTTATAAACATACATACAATTTGGTTCAAATAGGCCCAACATTCTATCCAGATTACAACTTTAATTGAAAGCAAATGTTTAGGCTATTATTTTTATTTTGAGCAGATTTATCAACATTGATGATTTCACTGTGTAGCTAGTCTATTAGCTTCATCATTATTTTTCATTGTCATTGTACACACACACACACACACACACACACACACACACACACACACACACACACACACACACACACACACACACATATTCTGCGTGTCTTCCATGTGAAGTGTATTCTGAGTAGCCTCGTGTTTGCCCTTTAACCCCCACCATTCTCATCTCATGCTTGTCAGTCAGACATTGTGGAGACCAGTAGACATACACATGGACTGTTCTGTGTCTCTATTTCTAGCTTAAATGTCAGCTTGTCAGCGTGGGATACTTGTGTGCAAAATGTCCTTGTATTAGGAGAAGGACTTACAGAGAGGTTGTAAGACAATAATTCACTTCAGGGCCAGTTGATGCCAGGTTCAACCCACACCCATTAAGGACGAGTACACATTTGTGTGCTTTTACCCCTCAGGCCGGGAACACATTTTTGTGTATTACAGTAGGTACAGTATGTACTATGTAGTACAGTAATACAGTAATCCAAAGCTTTTTTTTCTATGCAAGCCAAAGGTGTAAGCTATCAAATAGTTTTGGAATTTTGTTTCTAGCTGCTACTGAGTAATCGTAATAGTAATAGTTTTCCAGAAAATTAGTTTTCTAGAAAAACAGTGGGTAATTAGCCAGAAAATGAAGAGTAATCTTTAACATTTTAAAACACAAATCTTCTCTTATGGGGGTCCCTGGCACAAAATATTTTCTGATTGGAGTCTCTGCGGATACATATTCATTTGGGGGTCCCTGACATGAAAATGTTTGAGAACGACAGCTCTCTTATGCTTCTCGATTAAAATGATGTGTAAATCATATTGAAATATAACTGTTTTTTTTTGTCTGTTTATGTACAGGTGGACTTGGAAGTGCTCAGAGTTTTGCCACTGAACCTGGAGCGAATGCCAACAACACTGGAATCTTTACAACCGGATGACAGACTGGCCTGGTTTCCAAAGGACAACAACACGTGTCCTTCGGTCCTCCATCTCTCCTGAGTGCAGGTGCATCGGACGCAGCTGGGATCAGTGCCACCCTCACCCCTTCGCCTCCCCTCTTCACCTCCTGCACCCACCCTATGGGCTCGGACATTGGGCAACAGTGCCACCCTCACCCCCCATCCTCTCTTGTTCACCTCCTATGGCTCGGACGCGGGTCATCGGATCAGTGCCACCCTCACCCCCTCGCCTCCCCTCTTCACCTCCTGTCCCCACCCTATGGGCTCGGACGCTGGGCATCAGTGCCACCCTTTCCCTCAACCCACGCTGCCTCCGCTTCACCTGCTACCCACACCCTTTGGAGGCCAAGGACACTGCCTATGAGTGACGCCCTCCCCCTATCCTAGGGGCTCGGACACTGGCCATCAGTGCCACCCACACACCTCTCACACACATCGAATGGGCTCAGTCACTGGGGATCAGGGCATCCTCACCTCTTACCCACACCCTTTGGGACCAAGGACCCCACACACCCCGTTATCCCCACTCAAGGGGCTCGGACACTGGGCATCAGTGCCACCCACACCCCCACACCTCTCATCCATATCCTATGGGCTCAGTCACTGGGCATCAGGGCATAAGGACACTATTTCACAGTGCCTCCCTTGAACACCCGCTATGACTTAAAGGACCACTTCACCCATTTTCAACGTATCTTCACATAATTGGCACTCACTAATGCTCATTATAAGATGGCACCATTTCAGTCTACTCACTCTGTTCTCGGAGGAGTGCTGTCCACAGCCCTCAGAAACCTGCCTACCAATGACCTCATCAATAGGCAGGTTTGGACATTTCAAACACAACTTCAAATGTTTTGTGTATTTCATTTTGTTGTTCATGCGAGAACCAGTGGCTTGTATTATAGCATGCCAACTTTCCAGGAATAGAAAATCTGCAGTTTCTATTAGCTTGGATTCCCCATCGATGATGTCACAGGTAGTTGGCTTTCTGAACTGTCAGCAGCCCTCCTCGGAGACAGAGCCTGTGGCAAGAATCATACCATATTATGATGAGCAATAGTGAGGACTAATTACAGTACATGAAGATAGGCTGAAAACTGGTGAAGTGGTTCTTTAAAGTATAATGAACCCTAAATGGAATGACGAAGACTGAACAAACTCTTAAGTCCAATTCATGCTGCGTCGCACGACGGTGTCGCAAATTGAAAATAGCAGACCTATAAGCTG
Source organism: Nannobrachium achirus (assembly GCF_963921795.1). Classification (NCBI taxonomy): domain Eukaryota; kingdom Metazoa; phylum Chordata; class Actinopteri; order Myctophiformes; family Myctophidae; genus Nannobrachium; species Nannobrachium achirus. Next base: position 27,735,969 of record NC_137811.1, read on the forward strand.
TAGGTCTGCTATTTTCAATGCACAACATAGTAGTGTGAATCAGCTGGCTTTGTACATAGTATAAATGTTTACCTAACTCTTACGGAACGGTAAGAAGAACAGCGAAACAGGAGACAATGGCTTATCATTGAGATACATAAACAACAGCTGCAGATGTACGTTGAGACCGTTGGACCCAGATGCAGGACGACCAGCAAGAGCAGACTTTTGACTCTTTATTAACAAGAAAACCAGGAAACACAAGGAGCATGAGAGAGAAACACAAGTAACACAAAGGCAAGAAACACAAGGACAGGTAAGAAACACGAGGAACACAGGCAAGAGACATGAAGGACACAGGGAAGAAACACAAAGACACAGGGAAGAAACACAAGTAACATACGGAAGAAAGCCAAGCAGAACATTGGAAAGAAGAAGAAAAGGGAACATCAAGACAGCAAGAGCATAAGCAACATGACCAACATAAGGAAATAGGCAACACAAGATAGAAACATAAGCATAAGGAACATGAGCAACATAAGAAAAAAGCAGCATAAGATCAAATAGAAGCATAAGAAACACAAGCAACATAAAGAAAACCAGCAACATGAGATAGAGACATACGAAGAGCATAAAGAAAGAAAAGAGGAGCACTTATAGGAATGTGAGGAGTAACACAGGAGAGATCTAAGCCATCTCAAACTTTTCACGTCAAGTTAAATTAAAATATTTTGTGCCAAGGACCCTTGGCTCAAAGATTTTCCAAATTTTTCACATTTTCTTTTCAAGATTATTTGAAAATAGCCGATGTACAAGCTCCACTACGCGCCGGCGCAAAGTGCAATGCACAATGTGACATGTGATTTGCAAAGCTTGTAGATCGGCTATTTTCAAATAGCCGATGTACAGTGTATAGCGTTAAAAGGGGTTAAACTGATTTTTGGTGCTATATTGACACATTTAGCTAGGGACCCCTAGAACCTCCTCAAGGACCCCTGGGGGTCCCTGGACCCCACTTTGAGAACCACTTTTAAGGATGTGCGTCGCAATTATCTATTTAAATAAATAATAAGAATGACTACATTTTGTGTATATATGTATATAAATGCAGTTGACATTAAACGATGAAGCCCTACATTTACAGTAAGAGCACATGTTCAAATGTAGCCATCACCTAAACTGCACTTTGTACATCCTTTGTAATTGTGGGCTCGCCAGTACCTGGCGAGCACACTTTAGATATTGTCATTATTTATTTATTTATTTATCTAGTAAGTAGACGGGATCTTCGGTTCCTTTCTACTCCTACATACTTAGTGAGAAAATGAAAATAAAAACATCAATGTGTTCAGCTTACAGTGGCGACGTGTGCTATTACTTTATACAGCAATCGGCCAAATGGTGGCGCTGTAGGAAGCCTTCGAAAGTGCGATCTTTGAACAGGTATAGCTCATGCTGTGTTATACATACAGCCATGAAACCTGTATACACTTATGCGTCTCCTCATGCCGAACAACTTTTACCCTCTAACTTTTGACCTCTGACCTTTAGGTCTCCCACAATTCGGAATTATATGAAAAACAGTAAAAATCTATCTCCTCCTGGGATTTTCGCGTCAAGTGCACAAAACTTTTTTCACATGAACTTTGGACCAATACGGTCAGATTGATCAACCAGATTTTTTTAAAAGTGAAATATAATTTTTTAATGATTCAATCAATATTGCGGTTTTATGCAAATTATTCTTCGGCCTCTAAATCATACATGCAAAGTTACACGTTCATGGCATTTGGCAAAGATGTGGAGGGTTAGTCAAAGTATCACTGAAACCAATTTTATTCCAATCGGCCAAAGGAGGGCGCTATACGAAGCGTCTGAAAATTCAAACTTCAAACGGGCATAAGTCATGACTCGTTTCGTTTGAAGACATGCAACTTGTTACACGCGTGCTTTGACTCAAGCGGAAGACATCTGTGTCGTTGTTAAGTAAGCTCCGCCCTTCTATTTTCCGCCATTTTGAGCAGTTTGTAAAACGCGTAAACCCGCTTTTATTCTGGAATTTTCGCGTCACGTGCACAAAACTTTTTTTACGTGAACTTTGGACCGATATCTAAAGATCTGTCAGATCGTATTTCTTTAACATTGAAACATGCTTTTTTAAATAAATTCAATGAATATTGCAGTTTTATGCAAATTATTCTTCTGCCTCTAAATCATACATGCAAAGTAACATGTTCATGGCATTTGGCAAAGATGTAGAGTGTTAGTCCAAATATCACTAAAACCAATCTTACCCCAATTGGCCAAAGGGGGGCGCTATATCATTTTGAGCAGTTTGTGAAACGCTTAAACCCGTTGGGATTTGCATGAAACATTCTACACACAATCTAAGGACCTTTATCTAATATGCCTATGAAGTGCACACACACAAAAAAATTATAATAATGAATATAGCTGCAAGCAGCGATAAAGTGGCCAAAGCCAAAAACACCTCAAATCATGAACACAGCCTGCAATCTGCGTGAAATCTTGCAAGCACATTCCCAATAGGTCAAGGAACAGATACCACCCTTCTTACATTGGCCTGTTATAGCGCCACCAGCGGGTCAACTTTTGCACAACACATTTTTGGAACAAAATGGACCAATCGTTGACGTCAGTAACGTCAAAGAGAGCACTGCCTGCGATCTTGACATTTTGTACTTTTATAGCCATTGTTTTCTGGCTTGAAGCGAGCCCACAATTGTTTCGAAGGAACAATATTTTTCTAGTTAACTGTTAAAACTGTATTTCCAATTCCTCCAACTCAAACATAGACATTCAAACTCAAAACAACGCACACACACGCGCACTCACGCACACGCACACGCACGCACGCACACACACACACACACACACACACACACACACACACACACACACACACACACACACACACACACACACACACACACACACACACACACACATTTGGGATTTTGTTTGGTTTTGGTTTGTTTGTTGCAGTGGATGTTGTGTATAGATAATTCATTTTAATAGATCTATTGTTGTATGTAGTTTGTTGTTTATAGTTGTTTGTAACAACAGATTATACATTTTCTGTGAAAACCCAAAGCACTTCTTAACATGTGCATTAAAAAGGTGATGCAAAATTTTATTTAACTTTAGTAATGTGTTTGTTCAGTAACAGGGGTCTTTATGTCTCACCATCTCTTTATTAAACATGACTTTCATTTTCAACTGGAACATTATCAAAGCTGATAAATGGGTAGGCCTACTCTGTTGGTACTTCATACCAGTTCCCGCGGTCATGAAATTCCTGGAAATATTTTGAAATTAGAAAAATATTTTTCCAGTACTGGAAAAGTTTGGAATTTATCAAAGGTCCTGGGAAGGTCCTGGAAAAAATAGCTATGCATTGTCTTTGGGTATTGATTTAGCTAATACCTCTGAAATTACAAATTAAACATGCGCCAAATTGTCAAATATTAGAGGCAGAAATGGTGAAAATAGCCGATCTACATGCTCACAACGCCTCACGTTGTGAGGCATTGTGAGCATGTAGATCTGCTATTTTCACAATAGAACAGTGTTATACAAAATTCCTCAACTCTTAGTGATCGTCAGGGTGCCGGGTCCCCAGTTAAAACATGATTATTTTGGGGGTCACGGCCTGAAAAGTTTGAGAACCACTGGCAAACACTACCTGTCTTTGGGCATTGCGCATAAGAGTAAGCGACCTGTTATTGAGCTGAATTATTGTTATATAGTCCTGGAAATTGGGTTAAATATTCTGGAAAAGTTTTGGAAATTAATTGTTAAAAATCTGTGGGAACCCTGAATGTAAGAACCCAGTCCAAAATGAATCATTGTAATAAATACATTTTGTCATGCTATACAATTTCTGTATGATATAAGAATACAGCCTGGCAATGTGGCACTGGCAGGAATCAGGATGCACAAGCAAATCGTTGGTGCAAGTTTATCAGTGTAGATTGAGTGTAAAGTGTCTGTTCAAAGCATGCTGTACACAACTCTGCACTGCACTCTTGTGGTCAAGATACAAAACAGCAAGCTTGCAGAGACTTCAAGTAGCCTTCAGTTTTGATTGATTGAAGATTTTATTAGAAGGTTACATAGGAAAAAGTACAGTTTCGTGACAGTAGGCCTACAATTCACTGGCACAAGGTCAACTAAAAGGAGATCCTAGTAAGCTTTAATGTGTTTTAATTCGGACCAATGAGATCATTGTGTGAATTGAACGATGTCACATCATGAGTTGTTTTTACACTGTACTGTACATTCACTTCAGTCAGAATTCACCAGAACAATTACACAATTAAAGGTGTTTTTTTACTGCAATACAATGTTTTAAATATAGGCTACACATGCAAAACAATGCCCTATTGGACTAATGAAGTATGAGTCTCAGCCAGAATGCTGAAGGTGTAAACAATTATGTTGGACATTATCACTACTGTAATTATGAAGCACATACTGTATTACATAAATGCAGTACATAGGCATAGTTACGTAGGTATGGGTTGGGGGTTGTATATATTAGCGCTATAGAATGTATAATGTAGTATGTATGTATAATACAAATATAAAAGAAGGAACACAATAATAAGTTGTTCATTTACTGTTCTATATGAAATATGTTCAAAGTATGAAAAAGTGAAAGAGGAGAATACAAAATTCAGACTTTGATTTTGGCCATCATTAAGTCAGTGTACGTACAGATACAGACAGAGTCTTGTGACAGCATATCTATCTCATCAATGTAATATTGGTTAAAGAGACATTTGATATGTGTGTAGGCCTATTGTGTTTATGCCCCTTAAAATGGGGCACAAGAAATGAAAAAGTGATTGTTATTTTCAGAAACCATAACAGCACAAATAATGCTTATAATCTCTCAACTGTAGAAAGTACGTCGGCTCAGGCTTGTGCAGGTGGCATTCAGTTCTGAGATTGTAAGATGAACACACACGACATGTTGCAGATGGCTTATGTTATGTGCTTATAATGCATGAAAACATTTTCAACCTTTTCTCCATTCTATTCATGTTTTTTTTTCTTTTTTTTTTTTTCACAACCTTGTCGACCGTCAAAAGAAGTCCAGAAGATGAGACCACATCGATTAGCATGAAAATAGGGATCCATGATGTAATGGTTAGCACTCAGGACTCCGAATCCTGAGATCCGAGTTCAAATCTCATGAATAATGCATGCACTCTCTCACATATAGTCACTCTAGAATATACGTCAACTCAGGCTTGGGCAGATTGCATTCAGTTCTGAGGCTGTATTATACTGTTCGAGGCATATTACCGATCGCTTACCATTTGTGCTTATAATGCATGAAAAATATTTGCAACTTTTGGTCCATTCTGTTCATGTTACATCTTTCCTATCACCTTTGTCAACCTTTAAAAAAGATGTCCAGAATATAAGAACATATCCATTTCAATAGAAATATGATTCCATGGTGTAATGGTTAGCACTCTGAATCCTGTGATCCGAGTTCAAATCTTGGTGGAACCTGTGTTGTTTGAATACTACCTAGTACCTACTATCTCTCTCATATAGTTAATGATGTTACTTTTCATGGTTCCAATAAAAAATATAATTCAAGATTCCCATTCAAAAATAGCAAAAAATAGCAGATCTACAAGCTCAAAATAGTCCAGTAGCCAGCCCATAGAGCCCCATTGTGAACCCGGACATTTTGAGTACCCTAAGGTTTTATGTTAGAAATGTTGAGTATGGGTCCCCAGCAGTTAGAAACTGCCGGATGCTAACTTGCATATGTTGGGCAATTTTCATAATTAGCATAATTAGATTAAATTTGCATAATCACCTATAATAATGGAAAATATGTCAAAAACTGATTGGACGATTTGAACAATATTGGAGTGGTTTTGGGGGTTATTGAGGATGCTGAATCCATTTCTGACATTTTCTAAATTCAAAGCGGCCGTTTTAAACCGGAAATGGCCATATACCAACTTAAATTGGGATGATTTTGATACTTTTTTTTTAATTTTGATTATGAATTACATTATAAATGTGGTTATTTATATGCTTATAGATTATCTGCATTTCAAAAGCAAAATATAGACAATCCACACAAATTATTAGAACAATAGCCTATCAAAAATAGTCACTTCATCATTTGGAAAATCAACAAAAAAGTATCAAAATCATCCCAATTTAAGTTGGTATATGGCCATTTCCGGTTTAAAACGGCCATTTTGAATTTAAAAAATGTCAGAAATGGATTCAGCATCCTCAATAACCCCCAAAACCACTCCAATATTGTTCTAATCGGCCAATCAGTTTTTGACATATTTTTCATTATTATAGGTGATTATGCTAATTGAATCTAATTTTGCTAATTATGAAAATTGCCCAACATATGCAAGTTAGCATCCGGCAGTTTTTAACTGCTGGGGACCCATACTCAACATTTCTAACATAAAACTTTAGGGTACTCAAAATGTCCGGGTTCACCTTCTGGCTACTAGACTAAAACATGTCGCACTGCGACACGTTTTGAGCTTGTAGATCGGCCATTTTTTAATGTATATGCATCGTGGCCCTCTGGAGTTAACGTAAAAATAATAGTGGCCCTCTCATCATTAAAGTCGCCCACCCCTGATCTAAACTAATAGGTACTATAGTCTTACAGTATATATACATATTTGTCAAATGCCATGCTGATGTCAGCATATGCCAGCAGAAAATTGCAACCAGCTCTAATTGGGCCCGCTCAGAATTTTGGGTTGATGGTGACGCGCCTGGTCCTGCAGGGTACAACAGACATTCAAACATTTGTGTTTTTCTGACCACTGTTTAACCTCACACAACGCTTGCAGTGCCAGTTTCACCAATGAAGTTAAGATAAATGCATCCTCTCACAGATCCAGAAGGCCTTATATGAACACGACCAATTACTCCATCCTCTGTCGTTGTGGCTGTAGGCTGCACAGTTCCTGTCTTTAATGTTACGAGGCCATGCATCGTTACCCCAGTACCTGCACAGTAAGACAACATTGAAATGGAAATCCAATTTAGTATTGATTCATTCATTGTTATGATTATGTCTGAACAGGGTGCCTTAATAGGGAACATAAACAAAGAAGATAAGGAGCCATCTGCATTTGTGTTTACTGGGAAAGGAGAACTGCTTAGTCAAAATAGTGCATCAGAGTTGTCTGATTATATTTGTATACTTGGGGTGAACCTTTCATCCTCCTGGAACTCTGTATGTAGGTTGGTTTTACCAACACTGGGATCGGTGTCAGACCTCCATTGCTTTCTGAGGCAACTGGACACTGTCCGTTCAAAATGTCTATTCTCATTTCAATACATTTACTCTATATTCATTATATTATTGTCTTCTCGTGCCAGAGTATGAAATAAAATACATATAATACAAATAAAGACATTTAGTCGCAATTCTCATTTTCTCACTGAGGAAATATTTTATGCCCACAACAAACATCATGGATTTAAAGCCGCAGTTTTACAGTAATACGTAGGTCTGGGGACCACCATGCAGGGTTCCTGCAGTGTTTTAAACCACATCCACTCAGTCACTCGGTCAGAATTACAATATAACGTGTAAAAGTTCTCACTGTGTTGTCAGGGGCGTTCCGTCCACCCAGGCCCATTTGCCCTCTGTCCTTTTCACACCAATCCATGATGATGCAAACAGATCTCCAGGGTTCAATCCTCTGATGAATTCCTGATCATAATTTTGAACATGATTGAACCATAATTATTGTTATATTGATATTTCAGTTTTCACTGTAGTCACAGAATTACATCACATGCCACGTTGATGGGCACTCGCACGCACGCACGCACGCACGCACGCACGCACGCACGCACGCACGCACGCACTCACGAACGCACACGCATACACACTCACATGCTTTTTGCACATAACATGAGATGAGATAAGACCTTTATTTAGAAATTCTGCCGCCAAAGACAGTACAGCAGTTAAGAAAAGGTTACATGACAAGGAGGAGTTACAGTATATAGAGCATGATGGAGAGACATCATATACACTAACCTGTTCTTCTTCACTGTTAATGATCAGCAGATCTGCTCCTGTCTTCAAACATTGTTCTCTACTTTCCTCCCAAGTTTTAAATTCAGTAGATGTGTAATAGCAGCTGCATCCAAACTTCTGCCATCCACTGGGACACGACTTGTCTAAATATCAAACAGAGGTATATATAAAAAGATATTGGAATGTAACAGCATTCTGATTTCTGAGGCAGTAAGGCACAATGAAGCAGCAGTGTAAGGAGAGTAGAGTTAGGGAGAAATTCCAGATATTCTGGAATGCAAAAATGATAAGAGCCATGCACGACCCCCCCCCCCCCCCCCCATTTCAATGTAGAGGACAGTTCACAGGGAAATGTGAAATGAGGACAGATGGCCTATTATTTCAAGATATCTGGGAGAAGCTATCAGCTGTCCTCCTAAAATAAGGACACCAGGTTACTTTGGGGAAGGCTGATAAGACTGTGGCTGTTGTTCTAGGATTAGCCTGTCAGGAGTGAACGGACGCCATCCAAGTCAATTAACAGCGAATGCCACAATCTCCCTGTTGCACATCAAAACCTAACCTGACCCCTCAATGATTAAGATCAGAGGATACGCGGGCACACAGACCCCCACATGTTTGTGGATTCGCCGCTGCTCTCTGTCTTGTCTCTGTCTTGTCTCTGTCTTATTCTCTCTCTCTCTCCCTCTCCCTCTCTCTCTCTCTCTCTCTCTCTCTCTCTCTCTCTCTCTCTCTCTCTCTCTCCCCGTTCTATTCTTTCTCATCAGTCATTATATATAACCAACATGCAGGGATTGAAGAAAGAGGATAGCTTCCTAAATTAAGTTGTGATTATTTAATGTGTGATAATTTATATGAATGTGCATAATAGTCATAGCCTGACACTCAGCCTGAATTAACATTTCGTTTCACTTCATTATTCAAAAAAATTAAAGGGGTGTGGCTAGCGATTCAGGGTCTGGAACTAGGCTATAATAGTCACTTTCACATAATATAAAAATGTCTCTATAGAGGCCCCTCAATATGTGATTCCAATTTGGGTATGATTAGAGGTTGCAGTCATATGGTGTTTGTTGTCGTTTTTGTTGTAAAGAAATATGCCCTACCCACACTTCTGTGAACCTAATTAACTGATACATGACTCCAGAGAGAATGTGTACCAATTTGGACAACTCTGGACAAAATCTGTGGGAGTAGTAATATTCTCATGTGGAAAATTGCCCCTGCAAATGTATATAAAATGTTTGTAACCTCTCTCACCGGCTATCTTTCTCTTAAGCTGGTTTACTTCTCTTTGCAGTTGGTCTCTCTCCACAATCAGGGTGTTGTATTTGGTGTACAGCTGATCTCTCTGCAGCAACAGGTGAGCCTCTAGCTGGTCTCTTTCCAGGATCAAGTGGTTATATTTGGTGTATAGCTGGTCTCTCTCTGTGTACAGCTTGTCTCTCTCCAGAGTCAGGTTGTAGCAGTTGTTGTTACTGTCTGAAACAGCTGTAAATAAGGACCAACAGGTGACAAATACAATTGTTGTTACTGTTCATGATGAGGTCAAGTTTATCTGTGTGGGAAATTAGCTTTAACCAGAAGAAAACTCAATGTTCCTGGTCAAATGTGTTTTATGTGCATAGGTCTCAACATGTATAATAAAGTATACGGATTGGATACGGGAGCTGATGGTAGGTGTTGCGGTCTACCTCAGCAATCCATCTATAGTGCATTGCAAAACAAGGATAGAATCCCGTGTTCTGGCTGATACCAACATGCAACATATAGCTTCCAGCTATAAGTCCGACATGTCACATGTTAACATAAAATCTCGTTCACATTATTTATTTCACGATCATGTACTGTATTGAATGTTCTTAATGTGAAATTGTCCTGTCCAAATAAACAAAATAGAGTCAAGAACTAGAGAACCCTCACTCGATCAAAAGTGAAGCATGGTGGGTTTTGTGTGAGACAAGTCTCTTACATAAGTGCATGGATTTGACCTTTGAGCCACTGCTACTCACAGTCCATGGCCATGTCTGTGGTTCTCACTACTGGTAGAACACACAGCAGCATCAGACACACCACAAGCTCTCTGATGCTGTCTCTCTGGACGATGTGGTCTCTCTGGACAACTAGAGGATATTAATACAATAGTTTAACTTTAATATGATCAACTTCAATGTTTCATTTCAAATAACACATACCGGTATATGAATATTATATAGTTGAGTGAGTTGGCGCAATGGATTTAGAACCACTTCATCTTGATTTCAACAGAAAGGTACAATAAGTACAATTACAATAATAATAGTTCTAACGCTGTTTTATTGTCGTTGGTCTGATGCGGTGTTGTGTCCCCTGTAATCATTGGAATTACTACTTTAAATATGTCGTGAGAAAGTCATTTAGTAATGATGTGAGAATAGGGATACGCACTATACAGTAAGTGAGTAATGTACCTTGATCTCCTGTATTCTCCTGTGAACCAGAGCCTTGGTCTGTGAGACTGTTTGACACCGTATTCACCTCCTTTCTCCTCCTGCATCTCCTCCCCGACTCCTCCATCCTACTGAACCCTCTTTGTTCTGACTGGCTTGCCACAAATATCAAGAAATAACACAGAATGTTAACTCAAGTTAACCAAGGTATTAATCAGTGGAGGACTTACATTTGTTTAGCATTTGTGTAGCGCAGTCTACTTGAGTATTTTTTATTTAAATATGAAAAGAGCATGCAAAAGTTACAAACCTCAAACAATTTCTCTCGCTCTCAATTTCAATTCAATTGGCTTTATCTCTCAATGCAAGTAGCCTACTCCAGTATCTTACTAAATTCTAGTAAATATTTCACTTGCAACTTTCACTTGAACTTGACTATTGAGTATTTATTATTGCATATTTGACCAGCAGTATCTAGTATACTTTGACTCCAGTACTGAGGTGATTTTTCTAACAATGTTCATTATTGTATGCATTCAAATATATATTTAAATGTTATCTTACTCACATTGTCCAATATGTGTGTTGTCCTACAGTGGTCTTCACTGTTGCACTCTGAGCTGCTGTCTGTTCTGATCTGACTTTAAGAGCAGGCTTTGGTGTGCTTTGAAAAACTTTAAGAAAACCTCAATTTGCCTGAGGGAGAATTATATTTATTTGACATTGCCGTCCTAAAAAGCAAAATTCAAAGCTCACCACAGGGTTGCTTCATTACGCAAGACCTCTGCATGTGTCAACTGGCCCTTGTCCAGTCAAGTAAGACAGATGTAGCTGGGTCTCACTAGGATAACTTGTTGTCTGTCTCTGTTGTGAAAAAGCTCTGATCACCAGAAATCTACAGCAGTGGTTCTCAAACGTGTGAGGTGTCAGAGGTGAATATTATATTGCTTAACATCGGTGAGTTTGTTTTCTTAAAAAGCTATGAACCGAGAACCAGCTAGGGTTTGGTCTGCTATCTGTTGAGATAAGACTGGTATTCAAGGAGGGCCACAGCTGCAGGAGGAAGAGACAGCTTTTGTTTTATGACTGTGAGAAACTAGCCAATTATGAATGGATTGTTAGGAGAGGGCAAGTTAGTCTCGTCTTGTGTGTCATTCGTGTAAGAAGTATGTGTATGACTGTTACAGTGCTGTAAATAAATGTTTTCTATTATCTTTTAAAATAATTTCTGAGTCAAGGTTTGCTGATCTTTTGAGAGTTTCAATTCTGCTATAGACTCCATAAATTAAGTATAGGATTTCTATGTCACATGTTCATGTCAAAGACCTCCAAATTGACAGTGGATGTTTTTGTCTCAAGGTCAACGGATGAATGAATGAATCAATGAATGAATGAATCAATGAATGAATGAATGAATGAATCAATCAATCAATCAATCAATCATTTAAAGCTCTGACAGAGTTCACAAGATAGCAAAACACCTACATGTTTCTTTATTGCAATAAGATCTGGAGCTGTACCAATTATACTTATTTGCATACAATATTGCATATGAAATGTAAGAAGAGAGTACAATAAGAGAGCAAGTAACATTACAGAGTAGAAGAATAAGTACATACATCTCAATAAAAGGCAGCATTACAGTAAGCATTATAAATGGGGTTGGAGTTTAGGGAGATATAATGTAGTATGTATATTACAAAATATGAAAGAGGGAACACAATAACAAGTTGATAATAGATATAGATAGATAGATACCTTTATAATGTACTGTTCGAAATATATGTTATAAATGTATTTAAAAAGTACGAAAAAGTTAAATAAATTAATACAAAAGTCAGACTTTGATTTTGTTCAACATTAATTAAGTACACACAGACGGAGCCTTGTGACAGCACATCATCGGTCTCATTTATAGTATATTAGTGAATTCTGAATCTTATGGCAGTGATCTTGTAGTTTTTAATACCACTGTCGGAGCTTTTTTAATTAGACCAGTTCACGATGAAAATAAAGATGGAAGCTTGAGCTGTCTTTCTGTGAATTTATTCAAACCAGTAAAATAGTGTGTACACACGTTTGCTATTCCGGCAGAGGCATGAAGGTCTCTCAGAAAAGCAACGGAGGACAGAAAGGAAAACACAAGCATATATAGAAAACTGAGTTTCCAAAACCTGGGACGGGAGGGGCTATCATATCTATCACTCACAGACAGGGGAGTGCGCGTTGCTATGCTACTGAGATGGCCTTGGGCACCCACAGAGGCCCTCTGTGAAAGGAAAAGTGACACTTTTCTAGGACAGAAACTGCAGAGAATGGTCAAATGAATTGAACTATTTAGCCAGTAGTCGACCATGTGTCAGTGGAGTGCTAATGAAGACAAACGATCCAGTAATCAGCTAAACACAGAAATCAATGCACCTATACATGAACCAGTGCCAAATAAGAACTGAACTAAAGATGAACCAATGCATATGATATGAAACACACTGACTGTTTGTTCCTACACATAGAACACGGGTCAAAAGGTCACACTCAGGGGCCCCTCCATAATACAAAACAGTGGGGAATTACCCCATATGAAGACGTAAATAAAATAGAGCATATGATCAGTAAAAATAGTATCATAGTGTCATGTGATAAGAATACAAATAGTATACAGTATCGTGAGGTTAGAAAAATCCATATCAAATACAAACCAATGGACGCCATCCACCAACGTTGTCTGGCGCGCTCCGCTCTCCTTTGGGCCAGTATAGCCAATGGGACAATGTAAAAATCATTGCGTGTGGGCAAAATAAAACGCACACGTTGATTTGGTGGTGGTGCTATCAGATTGTTCATTTCAGAGAGGGGAATGTCCTCACGCTGAGGGGAGTCTGTGCTCGACATTGTTCCAGTCAATTAGTCCCTGTGTATGTAAACGGGAACGAGGCAGTCCTCAGGGTCCAAGGGAACCCACTGGGGAGGGAGGTGGGGTCGTCCAGCAGCAGACTCCCTTAAGCCCCTGGGTTCTCTTGCCCTGGGTTCTCTTGGGACACGGGGTTGGCGCACACGCCTCGGTGCGATGGGAGGGGGAGGAGGTGTGGGGAGATACACAAACACTGGTGAATCGGGAGGGGGAGGAGAAGTTGGAGGGACAGAGGGTGAGGGAGGTGAAGGTGGGGGGGAGTATGGGGGAGGTTGGTGTGGATGTGCCCGGGCAAAAGGGCGTTGACGAGGAGGGGAAGGGGGAGAAGGGGGAGGGGGAGATTGGGAGCGTGTGTGTGTACGTGTGCGTGTATTGCTAACAGTGGTGATGACTGTGCCTGCACGGCGCGTGGTTGTGCGTATATTTATGTGGTCACGGGTGATGATGGTTGTGATAGGCATTAAAACTGCAACTTGTTGGCAACAAGTAGCTTAACTTTCTGCGGCAGTGGCGTTGCGGGTGGTTGACCTTGTCTGTACTCTCTCAGGTGGGGGAGAACTGTAATCAGCTAAACACAGAAATCAATGCACCTATACATGAACCAGTGCCAAATAAGAACTGAACTAAAGATGAACCAATGCATATGATATGAAACACACTGACTGTTTGTTCCTACACATAGAACACGGGTCAAAAGGTCACACTCAGGGGCCCCTCCATAATACAAAACAGTGGGGAATTACCCCATATGAAGACGTAAATAAAATAGAGCATATGATCAGTAAAAATAGTATCATAGTGTCATGTGATAAGAATACAAATAGTATACAGTATCGTGAGGTTAGAAAAATCCATATCACCACAATAAAGGTCATACTTAGCAGTATTATAGCAATTTCATTTTATATGTGTGTTTTTAATTTATGCCCTTAAAATGACTGGGTGAGGCAGACAGGATTTATCTCTTTTTCAAGATAAGTGGCAGAAGATGCCAGCGAATAAGTGATTGTAATTTGCAATAACCATAAGAGCACAAACAATTGACAGGAAAGTATCTAAACAAAAATATAGCATTTACCCTAAAATAAAGTGGAAGGTTACTGAGCGAGACAAAAGTGATTTAGCGATTTATAATGAAATAAATTTAATAAATACAATAAAATAATAATAATAATAATTTGGGCCCCCTCAGAATTTTGGGTTGCACTTGTATGATAACCCTAATGGGTACAACACGGGTAATTACTAGTGTTTAACTTAACAAAGCGAAACACAAAGCTGCAGTTTGGTCATTGAAATTTAGATAAATGTGTCTTCTCACAGATCCAGTAGGCAGTATATAAACACCACCAATTACTCCATCCTCGATAGCTGTGACTGTACGCTGCACAGTCCAGGTCTTCATTGTGGCGAGGCCATCCTTTGCCCCAGTAACTGCAGAGTAAACAACATGGATTTGAAACCACTGGTTGTCAACGTCGAGCTATATACACAATCTGTAACTCAATAAACATGAAGGATTTTACAGTGTAGATTGGGCTAACAGAGCTGAACCTTTTGACGTGGTCTGTGGCCTAGGGGATCCTTGACATTAAAAATTGTGGAACCCTAAATCTACACTGTAAAACCCTTAGGGGCTTATTCATCACTGAGAGTTTAACTCTTGGAGTAACAGTAACTGTGTACAGTAACTGTAAAGGGCCGTTTGGACCACTGGTGGTCCACAAAATCAACATTGAGGTTTTAAACAACTTGCACTCAGTCACTCACATACAGTGAGTTTGACAGAATAACAAAAAAAAAACATGTAAAATGTCTCACTGTGTTGTCAGCGGTGTGCCATCCACCCACATCCATTTGCCCTCTGTTCTTTTCACACCAATCCATGATGATGCATAATGATCCTTAGGGTTCAATCCTCTGATGAATTCCTGATCATTTGTACATGATTGAACCATAATTAATTGTCTCCAATATGTTCAGTTTTAGTCACAGAATAGCATCACGTGCATTATTGATGGACACACCCACGCACTCATGCACGCACTCATGCACGCATGCACGCACGCACGCACGCATGCACGCACGCACGCACTAACCTGTTCTTCTTCACTGTTAATGATCAGCAGATCTGCTCCTGTCTTCAAACATTGTTCTCTACTTTCCTCCCAAGTTTTAAATTCAGTAGATGTGTAATAGCAGCTGCATCCAAACTTCTGCCATCCATTGGGACACGACTTGTCTAAATATCACACAGTATAGATTATGGGGCATGCATTCCTAACTTTATCATTGCCAAATGGGCACAGGTCTAGTATAAGAAAATAGATATTTAAAACATGTTTTTTTCCCTTTTTTTTGGTTCTATGACCATGGTGATAAACCAGTGTAATACCCTTACTACAGCAATATAAATATAACCTTTCTCACCGGCCATCTTTTTCTGAAGCTGGTTTACTTCTCTTTGCAGTTGGTCTCTCTCCACGATCAAGTTGTTGTGTTTGGTGTACAGCTGATCCCACTGCATGATCAGGTGGGCCTCTAGCTGGTTTCTCTCCAGAATCAGGTGGTTGTATTTGGTGGTCAGGTTGTTGTATTTGGTGTTTAGCTTGTCTCTCTCCAGAATCAGGTGGTTATATTTGTTGGTCAGGTTGTTGTAATGTTGGTCTCTCTGCAGGGTCAGGTTGGAGCAATTGCAGTAGTCATTGTCTGACTTATCTGACAGATTATCTGGGCAGAAAGGTGACAATAAACACAGTTGTTGCTACTGTTCATGACATGTAATGAAGAGGTCAAGCATCTGTGTAAAAATGATTTGAGAAGAAGAAAACTCAATGTTCCTGATTGTTATGAATGGTGCATGGATTTGCCTATACTCACAGTCCAATGAGTCCATGGCCATGTCTGTGGTTCTCACCACTGGCAGAACACACAGCAGCATAATACACACTGCAAGCCCTCTGACCATGTCTCCCTGGGTGATAAGGTCTCTCTGGACAACTGGAGTTATTAATACAATAGAGTTCATCTTTAATATGATCAGCTTCAACGTTTCATTGCAAAGAATAATAAATACTCCAGTACCTTAATTCAAGTAAACATGTGACAAAGCAACTTGTAGTTGACTATTGAGTATTGACTGGGATTATATTTTGTCCACTTTGTCACTGATTCTAATATATTATGCATTGCAATATAATGTATTCTATTAAGAGATAGTTTAGTTTAATAGTTTAAATGTTATTTTACTCACATTGTCCAATATGTGTGTTGTCCTACAGTGGTCTTCACTGTTGCACTCTGAGCTGCTGTCTGTTCTTATCTAACTAAGAGCAGGCTTTGGTGTGCCTTGAAAACCTTAATGAAGACATGAATTGGCCTGAGGGATATTAACATTTGACATCGCCATTCTCAAGCTAAATACAAAGATCACAACAGACCTCTCTCTCCATGTGTCCAGTCCAGTAAGCAGAACCAGATGTAAGGGTCTGTTTGGGTGAACTTCCAGACAACAGACAACTTCTGTCACTGCTGTAAATAACACAGCAGGCTCTAAACAATATAGCCAGAAAGGTACTGTAGTGGTTCTCAATCATGTTCATGTCAAGGACCTTATGTATTTTAGGATTTCATGTATTTGAGCTTTTTACAGTGAGCAGTTGCGAATTACAGCGACCTGTTAGTGCTCTTTTAGAGTGGTTTTGAAGGAACAAAAGATGGATGATGATATAGTATATATACCGGTACACTATACAGGCAATGGATTCAGGATGTATGCATAAGAGAACACCCTCACACAAGTTTAGCAGCTCTACAGATGGAGAGAAAGTGTATATTCAGAGCATACTGTACACGACTCCATACTGCACCCTTGTGTTCAAGATACAAACCAGCAACTCTTGAAAGACTTCTGATAATAATGCCATGAAAGTAGTTGACTATTTAATGTGATTATGGGTCATCAAAACAGAACAGACAGAGCAGGCTTTGATGTTTCTTGAACATTTTACAAAAACATGAATTTGCCTGAGGGAGAATAATTGTAGTCATGTCCATCCTAAAAAGAAAAATGTTCACAACACTCTCCATGTGTCCCCAGGCCCTTGCCAGCCCAATAAGACAGATGTCTGTGTGAGAACTTCCCCCAACAACATCCAACCTGTGGCTATAGATAACATATACATAACAGGCTCTGAACACTATAGCAATGGTTTTCAAGATTTCTGCTCACAGACACACCCACTAGGGAAAGTAGGCTTGTAACTCCCTAAAACCACCTTTGCTTGGTGAGTAGCAAAAGTCAAATTTTTATTTTGACAAAAGACAAGAGGCTAAGGAGAAGTCCTTCTAATGCTATGGACCAGACCAGAGATACATGATCACGTACCTCACATCAGAGCCATCTATTGGAGAGTTGTGCCATTGACCATATTCACCTGGCGGCCATGTTTGAAATTAGCATTGAAAACGGTACATAGGGTGGCAACTAGGGATTTCATTGATTTAATGCCAAGATGGCCGCCGTGTACATAATGGTCTGTTGAAGGTGCAGAAAACAGCTCTGGTCCCGTGGTTCATGTCATTTGAAATTGTGACAAACGCTAGACTCTGATGCATTCCGTAAACCTCCGGTTCAGCACTTTGTCACTATTCGTCAATAGAAGTCCCGCTGAAGTCAACGGCGGTGACGCAACTCTCCTTAAATGGCTCTGCATCACACTGTGACTGTGTTTCAAAAAGATTTACACCCTGTTTATACAACCGACGATGCAATGTAACATAGCTCTGCTGTACCCCTCTCCAACTGCATATAGGCCTACGTTCCCCATTTTTATTATATTTTGACACTTGCTTTGGCAATGTAGACGTATGTTTTCTCATGCCCGTAAAGGTCCTTTGAATTGAATTGAATGTGACAACGGATAAAGAAATCTCTATGTTATTTTCTGTCTCTCCTTCTCTTTGTGTGTTGGAAAGTCCTGCTGGTGATGTCGTCTGTCTTAGTTAGAAGAACACGCACGCACGCACACACACGCACGCACGCACACTCACACACACACAGACATGTTGGTGAGTCAGCAGAGAGCTTTCTGCTGACGGAGGTCTGGGCTGACAGTTCACTCTGCGTGTTTGATGAAACTCCAATACTCCTCTGGCAAAACACACAACCTCGCTTCGTTTGGCTGCCTCACGAAAGTGTGTGAGTGTGTGAGTTAGAGAGTGAGTTTTTCATTAGACAATCAGTCAGAGTGCTGAGTCAGCGGTGTGTAAAGCAGCAGAGTGAAACGGCTAATTCATCGTGAGAGCCCAGTTCTCACTGAGCAGCAGACTGCTCTGCTCTCCTGTTGCGCTCCGTCTCAATACGGAGCGTTTGGCAGGGTCGATACGCACTGGAGTCAAAGCTAAACCACACCAGACGTTGGTCGTATTACTCAATGTCAGGCCTGGATTGGATGAGGGTGAGTGGTGACCAAAGGTCAGCAGGGTGACACCATAAGGCTGTCAATATTGATAATAAGTCACGTTGTGTTATAACCTCTCCCTGAACATTGTGAAGACATTTCTTTGACTGTTGAATCTGGTAAATGTTGATAAATGTTATTAAAATTGTGTTTGTACTTGAACAAAATGGGTGAGATTGAGGGTAGAGTTAGTTGTGAGAGGAGTTCGTTGTGGGCAATTATGAGATTCCCTCTTTCCCATGTGTTTCGCTCAGGTGGGTGTGGTTTTGAGGTTAGGTTTAGGCATAATTTCTTTGAGGTTAGGGTTAGTCTTAGTGTTAGTAGCTCTGGTCCATAGTAGCGTTTGAAGGCGTTCTCCTTACACTATGTCACGAGAGGGGGCCTGCGCACCCTCTCGCCTGGTCCAAAACTGTTTCCAGTTGGACCAGATGAGAGGGTGCGCAGGCTTTGCCTCCGCTCAGAAAAAGATATGGGTCGTCGGGGCCGCGCAACCCAAGACTACAGCAACACTGGCCACAGCTGATGCAAAGTGACATAGCATTAAGGAGACCTCCTTCTAACGTTATGGACCAGAGCTAGGGTTAGGGTTAAGGTTAGGTTTATGCATAGTTTTTGTGAGGTTAAGGTTAGGGTTTAGGAATATAACCACACCCACCTGGGTGAAACTCCTGGGAAAGAGTCGCAGCCTCGCAGCATTTGACTTTTTTCCTTTTTTCCTCCATTTCAGCCTGATTTCAGAACACCTGTTATACGTAGACACAACTTTGCTATTTGGATAGTGCTTAGAAGTGACTTGAATTTGACAAAAACCTCCTTTCACAATAGGACGAGTCCTGGACTGAAAATGGGAGTGAAAAAAATCTAAACGCTGAACATATAACAGTCTGGATTCCAGGCAAGTGGGGTTAGAGTATATAGTATGAGAGCAGCTATAGCTTGGGGATGAATAGTCTGAATGTCTGAATGTCTGAAAGCAGGGGAGTGACCATTGCCCTCCGAGGTGAAATCCAATTGAACTCCAAGCGAGGCAGGAGACAGATGCGAATAGCCTATGCTTCATCATCACCGCTGCTCCTTTGCTCCAATAGAATGGAAGTGAACATCCCATCCCATCCCATACTTCCCCTGCCGTTACTGTACTTACATGAGGTACAGTTATTCAAAACATTTCTTTCCAGTAGAACCGCCGATCCAACCAATATGCCCATAAAAGGGGACAAGGACTGAGAGATACAGAGATCTCCATATATGGGCACATATCCGTTTGACATCACACTGACATCACACTGACCTACTGATGCCGTCAGTGTTTTCCATATACATGGATCTCCATATTTGGGTATCAGGGATCTCCATATATATGGGCATAAAGGGATTGTATGATGTCAGACGTCATAGACGTTTCACAGCAGTAAGACTCCCAAATCGGGAGATAAGCGACCGCCTCGTCACATATTTACATCGTTCCCAAGTAGGCCAGTCCCAGGCTAGATGCTCGAGCTTCCAAATGAGTTATTATTCCATAATTAGCACCATTAGCACATGTGTGACCGTACCCTAAAGATATATAAAAAATAATAATAAATAAATAAAAAGATGATGGATCTCAAGAACTTTATCCTTCTAATAAAGGTATAACAAATGTGAAGACAAAGCCTATAGTGAACTGTGTATACATGCAAATGTACCTGAAGCCCACTGCCAGTGCCAGCAACCCTGGCAGTATAGGTGGACAGTCTGGACACCAAGGAAGAGTGGGCACCTCTGTGTTAAATTGTCTATTCTTTCCAAAATGTAAATAATAATAATAATAATAATAATAATACCAATAATAATATTTGAAAATGTTTTTTATGTAAAGTTAACTAGAACATGAGGGCCAGTTCACCTGACAACCAGATCTTATTTTATTGTTGTTTGGGACAAAATCAACACAATCCTGAACACAATCCTGAGCATTTTGCGACTCATATGATGCAAAATGCATCATCATTCATGCTGAAATACTAAAATATCTCAAAACACAGATTGAACACAAAAAATAACTCAGGATTTTGTTGATCTTGTCCCAAACAACAATAAAATAAGATCTGGTTGTCCCAGAGGTGAACTGGCCCTTTAAAGACAAGTTAAACAAGATCTGCCTATAATACTCCTCATTTATATGTAGTAAGTAAACATACAAGATATAAAAGTAAATATTTATAACAAAACTACAACTTGACTGTTGTTCTTTAAACATTCGACAATATTCCTTCAAAACCTTAGTCAGACATAGCGAGGCAGATAAAGTGCATATTAGAGGTGAATCGTTCACTTGCGGATACAAGCACCAAAATTGGCACACATACTCCTTAGGCATTGCTCTTTTCAGAAAACCATCTGGCCAAAAAAAAAATCAAGATGGCGGCCAATTTTCATGATGGCCGCCATTGAATATACAGTAATCTTGCATTCCGCAATAAAATCCCATAGACTTGTCCTATTTGAATAATTTTTGTGTCAAATCATACATTTATCACTATGTAGAATCCAAATTTGGACCCATGGACTTACTCAATGGCTTCCTTGTACCATATATCAGTCCCGGAATCTTAATATTCTGCTAATAGTGTGGTGCGATGCGTCCAAAAAACAGCTCCTGTAGGATTTTTGTGCTAAAATTGATCTTTTTGCAGATCCTGGTTCTAACTATGAGAAAATGATGGGTGTCAACTTTTCCGGACCCCCACCCCCTTTCTGGGGGTACGCCAGCCAGTTAATGTCCAATTTTCTTAATATTAGGGTTGTTTTGTAGGTTTTAAAACATTCTGAGTTCATTTATTACACTTTTGAAGCAGCCAGAATAAGCCTTCTGACTTTTGGTTGGGGTCTTTCCTCACCTGGGACCCCCCAGATGGACCCCTGAGCCTTTCTCAGTACTCGCTCTGCTCCTGCTCCAGAACAATGTCATATTAGATCATAATACAAGCATAAACGTTTTTTTCTGAAAACAAAAAGTAGTAACAAATACCAGGGGTCTTCCACAGGGGCTTTGGGACCCCTGGGGGTCCTCGGAGTTACTACCTAGTGTGATAAGAAGTGTACGTCTAATAGCCTGGTTAATAAACCAGACTGCACAACACCACCCCCTGTTGGTAGTGGTGGTGTTGTGTAGTCTGGCCCTTCACATTAAATACGCTTTTTCCACCAGCCCTCAGAGAGGGTGAGCCAATGGCTGTAGGCTTGGGGCACGTGGTGGGTGGTGGCCTGGTTCAAAACCATTCAGCCAATCAGGCGAGTCTGTGTGTATTCAAACACATTCCCCCCTCCACTCTTATTACAGACATCAAACAGATGCCCCCCACCTACTGCCCCCCCCCCCCCAGAAGTGGAATGACTGCCCGAAATCTCAGACTCTCTTCCCAAAACGAAGTGTGTGATAGAGTCTGACGCTTGCAGTCAGGCTAGTACTTCTAAGGATTTCTTTGCTAAAATGTATTTTTATTTTATAGGGACCAAACTGTCAGAAAATGATGGGTGTCAGATTTTCCTGACCCCAGACCCCTTTCTGGGGGGTCATCTATTTTAGGACCTCGCAGAACAGTATGTCAGCCAGTTAATGTCCAATTTTCATAAAATTAGAGTTGTTTTGAAGGTTTTAAAACATTCTAAGTTCATATATTGCACTTTTGAAGCAGCCAGAATAACCTTTATGACTTTTGGTGGGGGTTTCTCCTCACCTGGGACCCCCGGAATGACCCCTGAGCCTATTTCAGTACAGTCCTTGCTCTGCTCCTGCTCCAGAACAGTGTCAAATTAGATCATAATTGAAGCATAAAAGCTTTTGTACCTGTACCTGGGCTCTGTAGCTAATACCAGGGGTCTTCCACAGGGTCCGGGACCCCCAGGTGTCCTCAGCGTTACTACAGGGGGCCATCCAAACGGCTGTTTCAGTTTTGGCCCTATTCTTGCAAGAATAATATTAGAAACTGTTAGTTTTATGTATCCTGGGTTTATGTAGTGTACTTGATGGTTTATTAGTATTCTCAGTATTATTTACTAGTTAGATGCCTCATCTGGCCAGTGATGTATCGGACCTGTTACCCATATATGGAGACCCCCTGGTACCCATATATGGAGATCCATGTACTGTATATGGAGATATGCTGTGAGAGCCCAAACATGCTTATGTGAAAGTACTATGATGTCCATGACAACTGACAACATACCCTTTTATGCCCATACATGGAGATCCCTGTCTGTAGAACCAGTCACACAGATATGGGCTGTCTTGGCCATATATGGATTCTGTTAGTGTGGTATGTGGCCAATGTGGCCTCCATATATGGGCATTCCCATATGAAGTCCTGTTAGATATGGGCTTAATATTGAAGACATCAGGGAACTCCATATATGGACCTTGTCATACATCTTGAATCTATGACCTCAGCATCAAAGGCTGGATTGGGGTATGTCCCTGTGACAAACTATTATCATGTCCACTAGGGGTACTTAATGTACATCAAGCAGCCTCACAGAAACAGGACATAGACTCCTGCCCTATAAGCCTCAGGGCTGGGCAGTGGGTTGCCTTTGGCCAAAGACAGAACTTAAAGTGGATTCTGTTCATGACCTGTGTTGCACTCTTGCAGAAAAGAGCAAAGGGATGCTCTTCTTCCATGCCTTCACTGGCTGCGATGTTGTTTCAGCATTCCGCTGAAAGGGGAAGAAGCCTGCGTGGCAAACCTGGAATGTTTGTGATGAGGCTTCCGGTGTCTTCAGCAAACTCAGCCATTACCCACCTGTAGTGGATGATGAAGACCTGAAAACCTTGGAGAAGTTTGTGGTCATGATGTACGACCGATCCAGCACAGCTGAAGGTTTCAATGATGCGAGGTTGGACTTGTTTGCTCAGAAGCAGAGGCCATACAAAGCCATTCCTCCAACGCAAGCAGCACTGAAGCAACATGTGAAGCACGCTTCCTATCAAGCGGCCTGCATCTGGAGTCAGTCAACAGTATGTCAACCAGAAATGCAGACTCCTGACAACTGGGGCTGGACCAAGAAAGGAGATCTGTGGCAGATTGATTGGACTGAGCTCCCACCCATTGCAGAGAGTTGCCAGCAGCTGACCAAGTGTGGATGCAAGTTGGAATGCTGCAGTCGATGCAAATGCTACCGCTTTGGTCTGGCCTGCACGGCACTGTGCAGCTGCAGGTGCGAGGTTTAGAAGCGTTGTAGTCTAGGGCTACTATACTATTGTACTATACTGCCTAGGCCCTAGAAAAAAAAAAAAAAGAAAAAAAAAAGAAAAAAAAAAAAACGACCTCCTGCCTCGACGGGATCATCACCTTATCGTGGTGAGGCAGTTTGCGTGTCTCCATGACCCCCAGAGCTATGTCGGCAGGAGTCTTGTACTCCTGTACTCCTGGCAGGGTTACCCAAGTCGAAAAGGTCGAAGAATAGAGACTAGACAAAGAGTGATCCCACGGCGCTATTATATCTACCATGCATTTTAGCCGCGTCAGCCGCTGTGCATTGAAATCCGCTCTGTTGAGTTACTACATTACTACATTATCCCCCCCCCCCCCCCCACACACACACACATACACACACACACACACACACATACACACACTATAAACCTCTAACAATACTAAGATATACACTACCACCCATTTTACCGGAGTCAGACATAACACAAACCTCTAATTTAGCAGAATATTAGGATTCCGGGACTGATATATGGTACAAGGAAGCCAGTGAGTAAGTCCATGGGTCCAAATTTGGATTCTACATAGTGAAAAATGTATGATTTGACACCAAGATCATTCAAATAGGACAGGTCTATGGTATTTTATTGCAGAATGCAAGATTACTGTATATTCAATGGCGGCCATCTTGAAAAATGGCCGCCATCTTGAAATTTGATTTGGCCAGATGGTTTTATGAAAAGAGCAATCCCTAAGGAGTATGTGTGCCAATTTTGGTGCTTGTATCCGCAAGTGAACGATTATTTCTGTTATCTGCCCGGCTAACAGTCATGTTGGGGCATACAAAAAGTTGAAGAACTAGAACGCAAAAGGTTTTTGTCCTTCACCGCACTCCGTAGTAACCAACTACACTCATCCGGGAGCATGCGCAGTAGCCTCTCAAGTGGAATACACACTCACTACAGTCCAGTGGGTTCCACGCGTGTTGTTGTAATCTTACAGCAGGGTTGTTAATATTTTGATCTGAAGCCGGACAGTCATTTAATAACTCGTTTCTGGCGTCATGGGAGGACAAGCGAAACCCAAGAGGAAAAACAAGGCGAGGACACGGAAGGAGAAGCCTTCTAATGCAGGTAACAGACTGTGTGTGTGTGTGTGTGTGTGTGTGTGTGTGTGTGTGTGTGTGTGTGTGTGTGTGTGTGTGTATGTTGGATTTGGAAGCTGTTTAGTGTGCGTTCCAGAGAGACATCATGCTAAGCGGATGATAATTCTAATAGTTTGTATTCTTTGCTTGAACCTCCTCTTTCCCTGTGTCTGTGCCTGTCACTTTCCATAATGTGTCTGTCACTGTCCATAATGTGTCTGTCACTGTCCATAATGTGTCTGTCACTGTCCATAATGTGTCTGTCACTGGCACTGAATCTGTCAATTGGTCTTTGTATGACTCTGTATCTGTCTCTGTGTCTGTCCATATGTGTCTGTCTCTGTGTCTGTCACTGTCCATATGTGTCTGTCACTGGCACTGTGTCTGTCAATGTGTGTCTCTGTGTCTCTGCCTGTCCATATGTCTGTCACTGTATCTGTCCCTTTCTCTGCGCCTGTCTTGTGCATGTGTCTCTCTCTGTTTCTGTGTCCCTCCCTGTTCCTGTCTGTCTCTCTTCTTCTCTCTGTCTCAGGTCCTGGGCTGCCTGATCTGTCTCCACAGGACAGGATGAAAGTGAGAATGCACCAAAAAGCCAAGAAGAAGACCGCTGAGAAATACTCTGTGCAACAACTGATAGAAAAGGTCTCTCTCTCTCTCTCTCTCTCTCTGTCTCCCCTCTCTGTCTCCCGCTCTGACGTAAACACTTTCTATTTCTATACCATTGAGACGCCTAAAGGGCGAGGTCGCACAGGACGGAATTCACCCAGGACAGAATTCATTTGCAAGTGTGATTTGAGTTGCGGTTGGTTGTTTAAGTTGGACTGGTTAAACTGACACAATATGTCCAGATATGGGCTTATTATTTATGGCATAAAAGGGATTCTATTGTATGGGTATTCCCATGATATGGGCTTAATATTGATGGGCATAAAAGGGATTCTATTTGTGTTTTGATGATCCAGTCGTCTCCATGTATGGATATCCAAGGTTTGATCTTTGATGAGGTGATGTCACAACAATGTCACAAGGTTAACAAACAGGTCAGCAGCCAGCTATTGTATGGGCATTCCCAGACATGGGCTTAATATTGATGGCACTAATTCTATTAGTGTGGTTACCCTAACAGGGCATCATCTGGGAATCAGATGTAGAGGTCAGTTCCAGATCTAGGTGATGATCCAGTCGTCTCCATGTATGGATAAATAATCCAGGGTTTGATCTTTGATGAGGTGATGTCACAACAATGCGATGTCACAATGTCAACAAACAGGTCAGCAGCTATAGACATGTGGCGTTACTTACTCACTCACGGACGTACAGGCAAAGATATGACGGTTTTCATAGTGTAACTGCAACCTATGGTCGCAATAATAGTTTGAATTATTTACCGCTGATGAGATTACCGTATTATAATTATTAGTATGATGATTATTATAAGCAACCATTCACTTCCTTCCTTTTTATTGTTTCCTTTTTCGTCTCTCTTACAAACAAAACCCATAGATAGACCTTTATTGATCCTGTGGGGAAATTCATCTGTCATAGCATTACTGAGTGAGTTAGACATGAAAAGACAAACAAAAGCTGGAGTATTGGTGCTGTTTTCAACTAAGATATGATGTACTGTCTTTGTATTGATTTGCACGTCAGAAATGTTTATGTGTGCAGTCGTGCTGCTATTAGTCTCGGATCCACTCTGTCCCTGATAGTGCTGCTCAGCCTGCCTGCATTAATATGGTCTTCCATACTTTCCAGACAAGACTGGGATCAACTCATTTAGAACTTTAAGAAACATATATGGTCTGTGCCCCCAGAAATAATTATCACCGAAACCAGGGTGTCATAGTGGGTCAGTGGGACCTGTAGTTGTAAAATGCAAATGCATAAACCTGTGAATTCTTATGACATTTCTTCAAATACTCCCTTGGTATACATTGTTTGGTATGTCCATGTTTTATTCTAACTTGTAGCCCACTGGCGACTCAGTGGCGAGGTTAGACTACTCGACTAGGCATTGATGTGGGGAACAACATTGTGTCGCCCAAATGAATACACATATTAGTAAGTAGTCTCTAGAGTGGGCAGGCTCTAGAAGACTGACTGGATCACACAGGTCAATTTAGAATGAATACCGTCATTATAATGATGCTGAAGTTATTTCATTACTCTACTTCAGTGGTTCCTTGAGGGGGTTCCAAATGGACCCGTACAGGTGTGTAACTCTGAGTGTACAAATGTTCCATTTGTACAGTTTCAGTTATTGGGGTCCTTGAAATGATAAAGTTTGAGAACTACTGGTCTAGTTCACCCAGACGAGACTAATGGAGCTTGGTTCATTAAGTTCAATACCTCACTGTCCAATCAATGTGGAAATATGACAACGACCCAAAAGTGTTTGTCATTATCCATTTATAGTACAACCTTTGGTTCTGATCCAGCAATCTGATTGGCTGAGGGGTATATGTTTTTTTTGCGTAATATAATGGACAGGAGTTGCTTAGCAATGAATGTGTATAAACAGAGCACAATTAACTCTTCATCAGACCTTGATATCTCCGTGTTTAATTCACAAATCTAAAAATGAGAAAATGAGTTTAGTAGTGACAGAAAGAACACCTTGTCTAAACACCTCAATGGAAGTTAGTTCTTTTAACTAACTTAACATTAAAGTTTTGTTTTTGTTTCAGATGCATAATCCTAGTCTCTTCTGATTATTATTATTCAACAATTGTTATTACACAGTAAATGTGGCTTGTTCGTGTAACTCAGACTGTGTAACTGAAGCTCAGTGTTAAATGAACTCTGAGCTTTCCTGTATACCTCTATAAACCTGTCCTCTTGCTGTTCCAGACGGAGGAGTGCGTGGACAGTTTTGACTTTAAGATGGCCGCCCTGTTCTGTCAGCGGGCCCTGGACCTGGAGCCCGACAACCTGCAGACACTGGACATGCTGGGACACATCCACTCTGAACTGGGAGACATACAAAAGGCCAAAGGAGTATCCTTCTCTTGGATAGGGTATCTGTCTGTATGATATGATTTGAACCATGATATGAACCACTTAAAGCTGCACTATGTATGTAAATGTACTCTTCTACCCTGGAATTGAACCCAGACTCCTGTGCAAGTCATCGACATAGAAAGGTAGACGCCTCCTCTGGCTCAACTGAACTGCAGCTAATGGAGCCTGCCATTGAGGTTATAGAGCCTACCTGCTTGCTCAGGGGATACATAGAATCTTGACCACCAGGTCAACATTTGTGTCAGATGCTGTGTCTTTGAAGGTAGCTCGCACTCACTTTCTTGGTCGCTCCAATATTTTATTTAGCAAGTAGCAAAAAATAGACGTTTCGACCTGTTGGGGTCTTCTTCAGTATAACCGGATGTAGCAAACATTGTCTTTATATACATTTTCGACACTGGTGATCATTAGCCCCACCTGGTGAGCTGGAGCGAATATCAGTGATACATTATAGACATGATTCAGAAATCTGATTTCAAAGGACATAATTCACAAAATTACATGATTATTTTTGTTACATGATTACATATGAATATACATGATATTCTAGCAATATTTTTATGATTTTTCTTTTTCTATAAAAATTAAAAACGTCTCTCAAAGGAAATCAGATCCTGACTTGATTCAAAGCTTCATATTGACCAAACCACAGAATAATAGACAAACTATCACAACAGTAAACCCTCTATTAGTTTCTTTACAAAAAAGGCCTAGTATCCAAATCTTCGTTTAGGCCTACAGGTGCCATTGTTTTCAGGTAGTCGATACACCACAGTCAGTTGTCGGTTATAGCTCGGCACCGAAGAACGGAGGATGTGCGTTATTTTTTCTCTAAAGATCCTGTGTCTTTAACATGTTAATAGAAGAGCAGGGAGACAAAATACAACCACCCCGATTGTATATTTGTGTCCAGGTAGCTTAGTCGGTAGAGCACGCTTAGTCAGTAGAGCACGCTTAGTCAGTAGAGCACTTGCCTTTTCGACCACATAGTTATGGGTTCAATTCCAGGCACCGCCCGAGTAGCACGTCTTGGGTGCGGTAAGTTGTGCATTACCGCTAAGTACTTGGAGCTGATGGTAGCTGTTGCGCTCCACCTCAGCAATCCATCTCCCAGGGGTCTATTAGCGCATTGAGAAACAGGAACGCACTCTGACTGATACCGACAATAAGCCTCTTCGAACGACTTACTTATATTGTATTAATGTACTCTACCATACAGATACCAACATTATATTTTATTCATAAAAAAGGTGCATGGTGCACATTTCTTTGTAACATGCCCAAAATCAAAGTGGTTAAGAACGTTGAGAGAATTAGAAACAGTTGGGCTGCCTATGACTTGACGCAAAATGTTTTACCTTCATGCGTGTAAAGTTAATGGTTATACTGTATACACATATGTTTTCCTCTGTGTGAGATAGCTATTTCCTTTGAAAGTAAGCAATTGTAGCGTTGTGAGGTCACTTGCAGGTGAGGTCACTTGAGTGTATGATTACACGTAACACTGTTCATAACTCATACATAAGGAGCGCAGTAGAACACAAATTGAGTAGAATAGCTGCAGGTTCAGTCTGTAGCCTCTCTTCCTCAGCCTTGTGAATGTTTATATTTGTGCATTCGTTTATGTGCGTGTGTTAATGTATGAGATAGATCTTTAATCATCCCCAATGGGAACCGAGTTGTCACCGCAGATGGTAGCAGCAAAACAAATATAGAGCCCTAACAGAAGGAACAGCCTCTCAACATATTGTCCACATCTCAGTGAAGTCTCAGCAGACCATTTCCAAAATAGCATCAACACAATGTTACTGTAGTTGAAGTTCCTACTACTACTACTGGTTTAGAAGGCATTTGTAGAATCTGCTTCGGGTCCAAATGGATCGAGGTTGCTTCCTTAACCGCGTGTTGAAGGTGTTCTTGCAAGCGGTGGAGTTGAGTCCAGACCATGGCCACAGTAAATACATGTACCTGGGTCAGATCCACACGGGGCAGGAGGCTGTGGACTACTACAGCAGAGGCCTGCACGTCCTACTGGCTGCACTGGAGAAGCAGGCACAGAGCACCGTAAGAACACACACACACGCACACTAGACAATAGGGCTGTCACGATATGACATTTTACATGATGATTAATTGTCACTCAAATAATTGGCGATTAACGATTTAATTGTGTATTTGTCGTTCATAATTACATTTCTGTTTGGCTTTTAGGCTTTGAAGTTGCATATGGTAGATATGACACATAACCTAAATATACAAATATATACTGACATATTTGACAACTTACTACTTAAAAAATAACATTGATAGTGGAAATAGCCGATCTACAAGCTCACAACGCGTCGCAATGCGACTATTTCCACTATTTCATGATTATGACGATTATGACAAAATAATTGCGATAATGTCAAATAATCACGATTAGACGATTATGTAATAATTGTGACAGCCCTACATGCAAAGTAGACAGGCATGCACACAGATGTCCTATCCCGCTGTTGTAACGTTTGATCACAAGGGGGCACTGTTGACTGTGCGCAAGCACAAGTCACATCATTGCGTTCCATGGGCTTTTTTGATTAACAGAGGAAAGGTCAGCTTGCCCTTTGCTTTTTTGATTGAATAATTCTTTATTAAAAATATTCAATCAAAAGTCACGGTGGCACAGATTTATAAAACTGAATGTTAAATGGATAACAGAATAAGCCCAGGGCGTATTTCCTTTGAGGTCGTGTGTATTCCCTCATCTGTGCTTGAAGATGTGATAAATAGGCTAGTGGAATAATTTGGAACACAGACAGCCCCGCATGGAACATTACTGCATCAGGCGGCCATGTCAGATTTAAATCAGGGGTTTTCAACTTTAGTTTTTATTTTGTTTTAGCCCAAGGACCCCTTAGCTGAGAGAGATGAAGCAGGGACCCCCACTACATATTGTATTACATTTAGTTGCTGATAAAACATTTTCATAGATAGCTTCATAGGCTTGTTTGACAGCACTGGGTCATATTGGATTCATGTTAATGTATGCTGGGTGTACTTAACCCATTTAGGCTTAGAATTATTGAATGCTTTAACCAGTGAAAAATAGCAGATATACAAGGTCGCAGCGCGGCACTCAAGCTTGTAGATCTGCTATTTTTGAAAAAGTCGTGAAAATGTGTGCAAATCTTTGAATATATGTATTTTCAAAGCTAACGTTTGTAACTCAAATTTTGCTTCTGGGTGGTCCCTGGAACTAAATATTTTGAGATGGGGGGTCCGTTGCCAAATACATATCATTTTGGGGGTCCTTCACATGAAAAGGTTTGAGAACCACTGACATAGTAGTCTCTCAAGAACAGACTAACTGAGCTCCAGTTAAGTGAAAAGGACCTTTTCTTTGACGATGGCTGGCCAGATTGCTGACATAGAAACATGGTTTTTTTTTTAAAAACATAGAAGGATTCAAAATACACTTATAGAATCGGGTCAAAATTCTAATTTTCACGATTTTTCAAAAATAGCAGATCTACAAGCTCGCAGCGCGGCACTCGGTGCCGCGCTGTGAGCTTGTATATCTGCTATTTTTCAATAGTTAAAGCATAAAATAATGATACACAAAATGTGTACCCGTTCTAAATGGGTTAATCTACTCTTTTTTTCCCCCCTCTACACCAAACCTTTTAGATGTAGAGTTAACGCTGCGAGGCGTTGTGAACTTGTACATGTTTTGGCCTAAAGCTCTCCTCAGAATATGCTAGGGTTCAAGTGGTTAATGTAAAATAATCCTATCACACAATTATTTGTTGGCCCCCTGTTGTATCCCCCTAGGGGGTCCCTGCCTCCCCTGTTGTAAATGATAAATAAAAAAATACAGAGATAAATTGCAGACGCACACAGGGATACAATACAAACATATTTGCCTGCCAATGGTTCTTAATGGTAGTAACCTGCGTGGGGACTGTTTTCTTAATCCCCCTCCCGCTGGATTTCTAACCATTACCACCTGCTGTTTATTTTTGACCACATGCTCCTGCCCACAGCAAAGTTTAAAGTACTGCCTGCTCCCACCAGATTTGCGTTGGGACCCAATAATACAAACAGAGAGAGTGGGGGGAGAGTGGGGCAGTTCTTTTTTTCAACCTTTATTTAAAATTCTCAAAGAGATCATTTAGGGAGGCCCTCATTTACAATGCTGCTGAAATTACACACACATGCACGCTACACACACACGCGCACGCACTCACGCACGCACGCACACACACACACACACACATATAAATATGAACAGCAAATGTTGACAACAATCTGTTAAAACAGTTGCATGTTGACTAATCAGTTAAAACGGTTGCATTCAGGTAATGCATAGTTATTAAGTAAATTGCTAACATGGCCAATAGATATTCAATTACTTTAATTAGTCTTAAGATCTTGTTGCAAGAGGTTCCATGCACCAGGTGCACCGATGCTGAAAGCAGTCTTTCCCAAGTCCCCATTTGGCAAAAGGAATCAGAAGTTCTGACGTAACATGGATGAAATATATGGTGGCAATTTTCCAACCGAGGATTTATAAATGAAGAGGTTCCAATGATTATTTCGTCTCCCAGTCAGAGGAGTCCAGCCCACCTTATCACACAGGACACACCGTGATGAGTATTGTAGTTGTCACCAGTAATAAACCTCAGAGCTGAGTGTTAAACTGCCCAGAGGCTTGAGTGTGGAAGCCGCTGCGTGACGATAGATTATATCAGCACCAACACTCTATCAATGAGGATTATCAGAGTATAGAGCTTATTTTTGATCTAGAAGGAGCCGAAGTGCGTGGACACTGGACAGTTTTGACTTTAAGATGGCCGCCCTGTTCTGTCAGCAGGCTCTGGAACTGGAGCCCGACTTATTTAACGAAATAATATCACTTACCCTACCTTTAAAACCCCTTAGAGTAAACTGGGTTGGCGCTCTACTACACTGGTTCTCAACTTGGGGGTCCCCACATGATTTTGGGGGGGTCCCCAGATGACAGTGCTGTGACAATTTAAGGACAGAAAGAAAGAAAAGGACCATTACTGTTTGAAAAGTAACCAACAAACGATTCTATAAGAACTGGACAAATTGTCAATTAATATAAGAAAGTGGCAATTCTTTTGAAAATAGACGATCTAAAAGCGAGCTTGTAGATCAGCTATTTTCACAATAAATCTGTGGAAACAAGTCAAACTGTAATTGTAATGGCTACAATTCCGAAGTCCTAATCAGGGTTAAAATAAGATCATTTGGGGGGTCACAGCCTGAAAAGGTTGCTCTACTACTACACCATATCTCTTCGCCAAAACTCGCGGATCTAACTAGCGCCCCCCTTCTCCCTCTGTCTTTAAACAGGCACCCTCTGGGGCCGCAGCTGTGCCGGATGAAGAGTCCGATGTCCCCACAGCCAAAGATGTGTGTTCGGCGTGCTGCTCCATATCTGAAATCTACCTCACAGATCTCTGGTAAGGTGACACACATGCACACACACGTACACGCCTGATCACCGTTAGGTTTATAGATCTGATAAAAGGACATTTGATTGAACAAGTATAAATAAAGCAGACATATAAGAGAATACAATTGCGGTGGACAAGCCATGATGAACAAACCCCAATAAAAGGTGGTGGAAAACAGTCTTCAGCTTTGATTTACAAGACCTGAGAGTTGTAGCTGTGTTCTGGGAGATTGTTCCACATTATGTGATACATAAAACCTCAATGCTGCTTCTACACGTTGACCTCTGACTCTGGGGTCCGATAGCAGACCTTTCCCAGAAAGCCTGAGAGGTCTGGATGGTTCATGATGTAGCACAAAAATATATATATTTGGTCCGTAACCAGTCGATGTTTAATAAACCAACACTATTATTTTGAAATAAATTATTTGCCAGACAGTGAAGCAGTGTGAATAATATCTGTGGAGAATATAAGTGGAGTGATTTGATCCACTTTCTTGGTAGTAATTAGTAAGGAGTCGAGCAGCAGCGTTCTGAATCAACTGGATTTTTTTAGGGAGACCTGTAAAGACACTTTTAAAGCAGTCATGTCTATTGAAGTTTAATGCATAGACAAGTTTGTTCAAATCCTGCTGAGACATACGGTAAGTCCTTTAGTCCTCGATATATTGTTCTTATGCATGCGCATAAGAACATGCACGCACGCACGCACGCAGACAGACAGACAGACAGACAGACAGACAGACAGACAGACAGACAGACAGACAGACAGACACATCAAAACCTGTGAGATGACCAGTACAACCATAGTCTTAGGGGGCGTTCTCACCCAAAGTCCGGATCAGGGACCAAATGTTTACATTGTTGCATTTTGAATTTGGTCCGGTTAGCGTTCACACGGGACTTTTGTTAAAAGAACCAAATATGTAAACAACTGACACGTGGTCATACAGGCGGCTGTTGATCTATTGACAGAATAGGCTATTCCTATGGAAAATTACTTCACTGCCTATTCCAATTAATTTTGTGTTATTAATCACAGCCGCTTCCTGTATCTCTTTTTTTAAAAGAAGCGAAACTCACGCATTTCAGGCAGTAATTAGCGATGGATGGGTGGAGGAATCTCTCTCTCTTTCTTTCTCTCTCTCTCTCTCTCTCTCTCTCTCAAAACATAGCCTGTATAAAGCCTTCTCCTTGATTCATTTAACAATAAATAGCGCAAGAACGCGAGAACATAATAAGCATCCCCGTTTCCACATCAAATCTCTCTCTGTCTCTTTCTTTCTTTACAAGCAAGTGAAGCAACGGGTCCATAATGATATTTCCTATCCTTATCAGGTTGGAAATGTGAAGCTAAATGAATAAATAACCTAAATAAAAACAATAAAATAATGTAGGCCTACAATCCCAAATGTTGAATCTATATGCGTGTTATATGCGGTGGCGCATGCTTAAAAAGAACATATTAATGTAACGGGATGCTGGCTTGCGGATCTGTTCTTTTTAACCACATGATTCATTTAGCCATGAAACATAACAGCCGTGCATCGGACACTCGGACAGTGTTGTAAGCTTTTAAATCCGTTATTTTTGTGCACCGCACCCGATGAGATGACATGGACATACTGCCGTCCCAGCAACAACGTGAAGAGTTTGACTCGTGCACGCCTGTCCTCAGGGAACAGCGAGAGAGCGAAAATCCTAATGCCTCGAAAGAAAAGCCAAGTTTGACTTTATTCTGTGTTGTGGTCGTTTGGATCGAGGTTGTGCGCGCAGCGCGCCCGCCGCGCCGCCTCCTCCTCCTGTGTTATACACAAGATGGTGACCTTACTTCTTTTTGTGACTGTATTTGTGTCAAAACAAACAATGATCACCGTGTTCGGAGAGCGACCCCTGGAGTCACCGCACACGATGGGTCACCAGTTTCCATGTAGCTAGACACCGCAGCGCCTGCTCACAGGGAGAGGAGGATACAATTATTAACGTGTAGCCTACTACAGGTCATGAAGACATATCAGCGGCTGCGGTCGGGTCATATCAATAATGATTCCCGTAAGAAATTCATGCTTTTAGAACTAATTATTAATCCAGCTTCACAAGTGCAATTAACAAAGATTGATGAGTGTAGTCTCTTGTAGCCGAAGTTACAATTGCTTCACGAGTAGTCGTTTATTATTTTTTCCATATTGTTTTTCAATGAACAACACACAATGCAGAATGTAGTAGGCTGATCAGACATAAGTTTGGTCCTCTATAAAGTCCGGCTCCGTTCACACCAGCAGAGGACCGGACCATGGTCCGTTTGGAAGGGGACCGAGTCCTGCCTTTTCAAGAGGACCATGGTCCGGACCAAACAAAGGGACCATGGTCCCTTTGCACGTTCACACCAGCGGACCAAAGGAGAAAGAGGACCATGGTCCCTTTTAAGCGGACCAAATAACCCTGGTGTGAACGCCCCCTTAAGGTCCTTGCACATTGCTGTGTTTTTTCATTGTGTTTTTGAAATCCAAAATCTGCAAAAACGTATTTCAGGCCAAGGGGAGGGAGGGAGAGGGAGGGAGGGAGGGGGAGAGAGAGAGAGAGAGAGAGAGAGAGAGAGAGAGAGAGAGAGAGAGAGAGAGAGAGAGAGAGAGAGAGAGAGAGAGAGAGAGAGAGAGAGAGAGAGAGAGAGAGAGAACCCAGTGGTGATAGCTGCGAAAAACGGAATTCACCCTGCTCTTAAAAAAAAAAAAAAGGATGAAATAACGGGCAACAGTGTGAAAACGTGATTGACATACTTTGAGGTGTTTTTTTCTTATTCGGCAGAAAAAACAAGGCCCTTTATACTGGCCACTGGATAGTCCCCCCAGGAATCCGCGGAGAAAAATGCTTTATTCCGCGGAGAACAATCCTGATTCTGCGGAATTCTGTGGTGAACAATTCTTGATTCCGCGGACATTAATAAACAACCTAAAATGACCAGTTATCAAGCTAAAAATGATATAGTTCTAATAATCAAGTAAAACCCTTCATGAAATAGCTACAATTAATTGTAATTAGTGGTTAGAATAATCAAATAATCATTTTTGAGAATAAAAATCTAATATTAAATCTATTATTTTTTTAATTGTTATTGTTTTTAATAATTACTTTCTGTTGCAAAGACTATATTGTCATGCAAATTAACCAATGCCCATAGTAACCACATTTTAGAGGATAGCCTACCTACTACCTAGTATGGGTGTAATATTTATTTATTCTCTTCTGTATTAGCATTGTTATTGCCAGGACCATTATAGAGGCAGAGAGGAACTATAGATCAGGACACAGTTTCTGTCAGGAACGAATGTGGGACCGGACCAATACAGCGTCAGTGCAACTAGCAGGAGGAAGCTAAGCTATTCCCCAGGCTCTGTATGAAGTGGCCACTTGCCAGACCATGTACACATTGTTTTATAATAGTAGTAATGACTACTCCCGCCGCTCTGCTGCCACTCGCGACCGCTATTCCGCGGACGTCAGAAAAGTCCGCGAACGGCCGAGAAATCCGCGGGTCGTCGCGAATTCCGCGAAAAATTCTGCGATCGCGGAATCGCGGATTCCTGGGGGGATTAACTGGATCTCCATTGGAGCAGTTGGGGTTCAGTGCCTTGCTGAAGGCCACTTGACCTCAGCGGTGTTGGGGGAGTTGTGACTATTCACTTCCTCACACAGATTTCTCCTGCCGGTCCAGGGAATCGAACCAGTTCAATAATCTTTTTTGTATTTTTCACATTCCTAAGACAAAAAATTGATTTTCGTAAATTTACCCCCATTGATTCCGGATGGGGACCCAAATGCATT
Organism: Nannobrachium achirus; assembly: GCF_963921795.1. Taxonomy (NCBI): domain Eukaryota; kingdom Metazoa; phylum Chordata; class Actinopteri; order Myctophiformes; family Myctophidae; genus Nannobrachium; species Nannobrachium achirus. Next base: position 27,773,482 of record NC_137811.1, read on the forward strand.
TGCGTCCCCATCCGGCATCAATGGGGTTACATTTATTGTGATTAAAGTATTGTCTTAGGAATGTGACTAAAACCCAAACATATTATTGAACTCAAGTCTCCATGGCATGAGTAATCAATAGAATAAAAAAATTGAGGGTGAACTACTTCTTTAATGCCACTGCTTGCCCAAAACTGTGGTTGTTCTGTATTTAGATTGCTCCAGCCTTAGTGAACATCTGATCTTTGTTCTCAAAAGGAAACATTCCGAAAATGTACGTTTGCTGTACGAGGCAGCTTTTTCATCGTTGCACCCGAGTTTTATGAAAATCCGTGTTAGTTGTTGCGACGGAAGGTCGTTGCGACCGAAGGTCGCATTATACCCTAAAAAACCTTGTCGCTTGTCTGACTGTCCGTACGTCCGTACAGGAAGTGATGTCGGTGTGATGTCAATGAGTCACCGTGATGTGGTACAGAATGACTCATATATGGGCATAAAAAGGATGGCACGTGACATCACTTCCTGTACTGACAGTCAGACAAGCTACGAGATTTCTCAGGGTATAAAAGTCCATATATGGTCATTCCCAGAAAAAGAAAAAACTTTTATGTCCATATATGGAGATTTCATAAATGGAGATTTCTGATGTCCAGGTCGAAAATGAGAATGTTAGGGTACCATATATGGCCCATATATGGAGAGCCACAGGCATCAAACCAAGGCCCTAACTCACCAAGGCCCTGCTTGGCATTACTAATTAATGTACGTTTTTTTATGCCCATCTCCATGTATGGGCATAACATATATTGTATGTATATGGATACATATTATTATTAATAAAGGATCAAATAAAATAAAAAGTCCATATATGGTCATTCCCAGAAAAAAAAAAACGTTTATGCCCATACATGGAGATTTCTGATGTCATAAATCCCAGGCCGAAAATGAGAATGTTAGGGTACCCCGTTATGCCCATATATGGAGATCCACCGGCATCAAACTAAGGCCCTAACTCACCAAGGCCCTGCTTGGCATTACTTGCGTACATTTTATGTCCATATATGGAGATTCCTATATTGTCAATATTTGAAGGACATTATTAAGGATATTATGTTATCAATATTAAGGACATATATGGGCGGCGTGTTCCTCCCTCATCAGCGCCCACACTCTAGGTGGGGTTGGCGATAGGGCCTTTTCTGTGTGGAGTTTGCATGTTCTCCCAGTGTCTCCTAGGGTTGATACCCTCACAAAAACCTGAACAAACTCCCCCCAGAATGACAACAACTAGAATCGTCAGAGAAACGCTGTGGTTGGCCAGATGGCCAAGAATTGGCGCGACCTCGCCCTTGCATGTCACCCTGAGGTCGCAAGTCACCCTGAGGTGTCTTACTAGTTTTTTTTCAGACAAGGAGCATTTACAATAATCTTGGCATGCAGGCAGGGTGCTGTGGTAAGAATAGCATAGTTAACATACTGTCTTATAGTTTGTAACGAGCACAACGTGTATGTAGATCGGCTATTTTAAAGGACAACTCCGCCCTAAATCACTTCTAGGCTCATGGCACTGGCCAATCACAGGGCATCTTTTCCGGGACTTGGCAAAATGTGTGCAGACAAACAATGCCATAGAGCCAAAGTCACTGATGGATGAATCCAAACTGTGTCTGTGTAAATCGGTGTTGTTAGGAATGATGTCAATGGTTTGTGCTTTGTGACATCAGACAAGATATCTGGTCAGCCTAAATAAGATGTGACGTTTTTAAACATCACATTTAGTCTGAGTACGACCGAGCGAGAGTTATACCGGGGTTTGACGGTGATATATGGAGACTTGAGGGGGAGACAGAGGTTGACAGAGAGAAAGAGAAACTATCAAAACCAAATATTTCCAACCCGCAATAGACAAATAAACTCCTTCTAATTAACAGTGCAAGTACCGGCAGTGGTGTCCATGAACTAATCTTTCAAGACGGTCTCCTGTTCCGAGTTTCCATACGCCTTCACAACCTCTACTGTCAAATGATGAGCAATGGACAGCTCCCCTCATCTTCCTTAGTAACCAGTCAGAAGCGAGGAGACACAGACCAACCAAGATCTTGTGAGGACTTCATCTCAGCCAGGAGAAGTACAGAAACATCTGATGACTTACACATGAAGGAAAACCTCATATGTGAGAAGAGCTTCCTTGAGGTATCGACTCTGAAGAAACACCAGCATGTCCACAGTGGAGAAACACCTTTCCACTGTGAACAATGTGACAAGGGTTTTAATCAACTAGCTCACTTGAAGACACACCAGCGTACCCACACAGGAGAAAAACCCTTTGTGTGTAAACAATGTGACAAGGGTTTCAGTGTTTTAAGTAACCTAAAGACACACCAACATGTCCACACAGGAGAAAAACCCTTTGTGTGTAAACAGTGTGACAAGGGTTTTAATCAGCTAGGTCACCTGAAGACACATCAGCGTGTCCATACTGGAGAAAAACCCTTTGTGTGTAAACAGTGTGACAAGGGTTTTAATCAGCTAGGTCACCTGAAGATACATAAGCGTGTCCATACTGGAGAAAAACCCTTTGTGTGTAAACAGTGTGACAAGGGTTTCAGTGAGTTAGGTAACCTCAAGACACACCAGCGTGTCCATACTGGAGAAAAACCCTTTGTGTGTAAACAGTGTGACAAGGGTTTTAATCATTTAGGTAACCTCAAGACACACCAGCGTGTCCATACTGGGGAACAACCCTTCCACTGTAAACAGTGTGACAAGGGTTTTAATCAATTAGGTTCCCTGAAGACACACCAGCGTATCCACATTGGAGAAAAACCCTTTGTGTGTAAACAATGTGACAAGAGTTTTAATCAATTAGGTTCCCTGAAGACACATCAGCGTATCCACACAGGGGAAAAACCCTTTGTGTGTAAACAGTGTGACAAGAGTTTCAGTGTGTTAAGTAACCTAAAGAAACACCAGCGTCTCCATACTGGAGAAAAATGACAGTCCTTTTATACCAGCTTGGGCCTTGTTGGCCAGCTTTGCTGAGGTTGTGATGTCACCGAGAACGCTGAGGAGAAAGTTACGTGAAATCTAATACACTTGAATTATTTACCAGATGTGGTAAAGATTTTTGGCATACTGTGGCGGCTAGGTGGCTGATGATCTGTAGACCTGCTGGTAAAAGCACGAGGAGCTGGACGCGAGGTTGACGCAAGGGCCTCTTATCTTTCAAATGGATTGTACCGTACTAGAGGTTCGCGGCCCTTCGGGCCGCTCACATCTAGAGTCCACGCCCGCTTTAAAAAAAAAAAAAAAAAAAAAAAAAGTTAAATTTTTTTTTTTTTTTTTTTTAAATAAAAAAAAGTTTTTTGAATAAAAAAAAGTTTGGGCCTAATTGTGTTATTATTGTTACTATAATAGGCCTGCCAATGTTTTATTTTCATTATTTCAATGTTTTCATTTTAGCAACACACACACACACACACACACACACACACACACACACACACACACACACACACACACACACACACAGACACACAGACACACACACACACACAGACACACACACACACACACACACACACAGACAGACAGACAGACAGACAGACAGACAGACAGACAGACAGTATCTTGCTGTGAACTCTAGAGGTGAGTGGCCCGAACTCTAGAGGTGAGTGGCCCGAAGGGCCGCGAACTTCTTGTAAGATACAGGCTCTCGGCTAGCTAGCTACAGGCTCTCGGCTAGCTAGCCCAGTAACAGTGGATTCTAGTTTGTTAATTCCAGAAGAAAAGCTTGGTTGCTGGTTGGCTATTTCTTCCCTATTCCTACTTGTCTTGAGAGCAGAGGGACAGAGAGGAGGGGAGGTAGCAGAATGCAGGCTCTCACTGCTGCGCGCCCGTTGTTGTATGGGCTGGTGTAGGGTTACAGATCCATGGGCTGGGCGGACGTTAAGATCCCCTGGACTGGGGACCGTAACCTTGACAATAGGACGTTATAGCCAATTGGAGTGCTGCATTTGGTCGTGTCTGACTGACAAACAAAAACCGCTGGCTGCAGTTCTAAAATGTATGTATAGATAGATGGACCAGGATTATTTTCCGATCCTAGCACACCCGTGGTGGTATTTTGAATGCTCCGGTGGGCGGATCGGAGCGACAGTGACGCAGACTACAACGAAAGTTGTTTTTTAATCGTGTTATATAAACGTGATTTTATTTGATTTGATTAGTCATAGCATAGTTTTTATTTAGAATTCTTCAATGAAAAAAGGGTAGTTTGTCATTGTTTCATTCAACGAAATGACACAGCGCCTCACAGGTGCTCTGGGATTGGCCACAACGATGTTGATGGGTGTCCTGCATTGCCTTGTATGGTATTCCTCAGGCTACAGAGCTGTGTTAATTTATGTAAACGTGGGGGTTACTGGTCTCTGAGATTTATCACACATGCACACGTTAGAAACAAATTGCCTCTAAATCTCTCCAAATGGTGGGTGGTGGGAGTAATGTTTTTATTTTTTTCAAAATTATTGATAAATTACGCTAGTTTATCAACAAAGACAGCAGTGGTGTTCCTTATAATGGTCACTGTGGACATAACATAAGTTGTGTGGGCGAGCGCATACGTGTGTGCTTGTGCTACAGCAAATACACCTGTAGTTAATGAGGACATTAGCCTGGCCGTGTGGTGTTTGTTCGACGTTAGTTCTGGAAACATTCCTCACTAAGGATTTAAAATAAATGCTAATTTGATGTTGAATGTTGTCTCACAGCTCGGATGTAAATGTGCTTTGGATTAATCTTGGTTTGGTTCTTTCTTGACTCTTACTCTTACCTCTCCTGTTTCATTCTTACTAGCTGCTGTAACATCCAAATGTCCAGTGGCGGGAAAAGTATATGTTTTACTTAAGTAAAAGTATCAATATTGCAATGTAGAAATACTCTGTTATAGGTAAAGGTTTGGAATTCAAAAATTACTTGAATAAAAGTACAAAAGTATCAAAATGTACTTAAAGTTCCAAAAGTAAAAAGTAGTCATTGTGCAGAATTGACCATTTACAAGTAACTAGTAACTAAAGTAAAAGTACAATATTTGGATCTGAGATGTAGTGGAGTAGAAGTAAAAGTATTGGAAATTTAAAATACATAAGTAAGTGCAAATTTCAAAATTTTACTTAGAGGAGGACTTCACCACTTTTCAACCTGTCTTCATGTAATAGGTCCTCACTAATGTTCATGATAGAAAAACATTGTGCTATTTTATCATGAACATTAGTGACAGTGACATCATCGTTTGACAGATTTCTTTTAAAAAACAATATTTTTGAAAAAAATATTTAGATTTTTATAGTCACGAGAACAATGGCTTCCACTTTAACATTGCAACTTTTCAGGAATAGAAAGCCTGCAGTTTCTATTAGCTTGGATTCCCCATCGATGATGTTTCCTCCTTTACAGTACTTGAGTAAATGTACTTTGTCACTTTCCACCACTGCAAATGTCCCTATCGGGTTCAATAAAGGTTTATCTTTGTCTATGTGAGACAGCTTGTCCTAAATGAATGCCCTACTACTTCATCATACAAGATCGTCGCACAAAAGTACTGTGAAAATAGTCGATTTACAAGCTCTCAATGTCTCGCAATCTGAGGTGTTGTGACTTGTTGTGAGCTTATAATCTTTGGACATACAAGGTTTCCACCCAACAGCGACGATATAAATGTAGACTGATTGTGTTTCAGTAAAGGTTATAGATCGGTGAAGAGGTGTTTTCAGGCGGTAGGAGAAGAGAGAAATGGGTGAAGGTCCTGCTAGGTTAACGGTCCCCGGTCTGCACTTTTAACTCTCAAATACCTGGAACGCGCCCGAGTCGCGTTAGATTTTAACCACTTTAACCATTATTTTGTGCTTTAACTTTAGAAAAATAGCAGATATACAAGCTCACAGCGCGGCACCGAGTGCCGCGCTGCGAGCTTGTACATCTGCTATTTTTGAAAAATCGTGAAAATGAGTGCAAGTCTTTGAATATCTTTGACCCGATCTTTGACCCGACTTCTAAATCCTTCCTCTAAATCATGCTGTTCTCAAACCTTTTCATGTCAAAGACCCCCACAATTACAGGTATTTGGCCACGGACCCCCCATCTCAAAATTTGTTGTTCCAGGGACCACCCAGAAGTAAATATTTGAGTTACAAATGTTCGCTTTTAAGTAGATATATTCAAAGACTTGCAAAAAAAATCATGATTTTTCAAAAATAGCAGATCTACAAGCTCAATAATCAATAATCAGTCAATAATCCTAGGCCTAAAAGGGTTAAGGCAGCAACAGCATTTGTTGCTGTCAGTGTTCATTTGGGCACTAAAACATTGACGATAGTATAAATCAGGCATCACAATCATGCCATCCCGGCCAAGATACGTTTTAGGTAACTAAATCAACTGTAGATTTAGTTGACTAAAATGTTATGGTATTAAGTCGACTAAAACTAAAGCATTTCAGATGACTCAAATATGACTAAAACTAAAGGAATGTTATTCAAAAGACTGACAAAAACTATGGTACATAAAATGTTGCCGTCAAAATGAACACAGGTTGCTGTTCAAGGCTGACTTGTGCTATGTGGAAAATATATAAATGTGTGTGTGTGTGTGTGTGTATGTGTGTGTGCGTGTGCAGTATGGAGGAGGGAGCAGCCGACAAGTGCAAGGAGTGGATTGAGAAAGCATTACATTATGACCGTGACAACCCTGAGGCTCTGCAACTGATGGCAAGCTTCATGTTCAGTGCTGAGAGGAATCAGGTCAGCCACACACACACACACACACACACACACACACACACACACACACACACACACACACACACACACACACACACACACACACACACACACACAGAGGATGAATTATCACCACATTACTGGAGGAAACTGAGTTAATTAATGTACCAAAATTGAATCATAGGTCATTAATCAGTAGATGGGCGGCCACGAACAACACACACACGCCTTTATGCACGCACGCACACACACACACACACACAAGGGTCATGCAGATAGGGATGTTAAGTGAATTCCAGAGCTGATCAGTAAGGTCAGCCCAGAGTCAGCTGGTAGAGATGAGAGTTGGTCCCGCTCCAGTGATAAGCAGGAGAAAATGCACTGATTAATAATACACTTTAACACAGGACGTGGATACCTCTGATCGCATGAATAACCAACAGCATACATGAGCCCTCGGAGGTCCCTGGTAAATACTTTTGAGTTCTACAAACACCCTCAGAAAGAGCATGTATTTTGATAATGAAAACATAATAGATAACAGGTCTGTGAAGCAGTCACTCAGCCAGAAACCAATCAGAAGATGTATGTTGCTTTTCTAGCTCTGATAAGTTTTCTACCAACTTAAAAGGTGAGGTAATTGATATTTTTTGATTGAAACAAAATAAAAAGGTTAAAGTTCAGTATTCAGTAGCAAGGATATCTTCTCTAGTCTTGTGTGGCCAGACTGTTGCAGATCATGAACAAGCCAAAAAGTGGGTGTCAAGCCACATTTGGAGGTTGTGGCCACGCAAGACTATCCTCTCTCCATCCATCTCTTTAATAAACAGAACATACATTTTAAGGTGGTTTGCCAATTTAACTCATACCCTACCAAAAAAGACGATTTCTATAATAAAAACGTCTTTTTAACTATGGACCTCCCTGCCAGACGTCTTCTGGACGTCTTTAAAAAATAAATAAAAAAAAAACAATTTTGAAAAAAAACAAAAAGGAAAAAAATAATAATTTGGACCTCCAACAGTGTTTCGCGATCGCGAAATTGCATGTTTAACCCCCATACCAACCCCATCTTTCAAACATGGCAGCCATGTTTGTTTACATTTGAAGAAAACATAAGGGCTGCCTTCTCCTGAATGCCTGAACGGATTTCCAAGCGGATTTTTTTGTTTGAAAGCTGTGAAAAGCATGCACATGCATAGTGCATGATCTGTGCATGAATGTGTGCACCAGCGTGCACACTATTTTTTTAACCCTTTGTTGGCGAACCGGCAATATAAGAGGTCCCACTTTAAATATGGCACTGAAGAAGTTAATCCAATCTGCTGCTGGGGTGTTGGGTGCTTCTGACCTGAAGTTACATAACGTTACGGCTATACTACAAAAATGTGGAATGCCTTACCGAAGGCCATAAAGGAGTGTGGATCACTAGCATCCTTTAAAATTGCCCTGAAAAACCACTTACAGGCAGCAGCCGTTCGCAACTGGTAAAAACCTAGCCCAACCCTACCCTCCCCTGCCCCTTCTTTGTATATACTTACTGTTTGTTTAGACTTAGGGAGGGGTCGTTTTTTATTGAGGGGTGTTACTGGAGAAAATGTATAAGCCCTTTTATAAAATGCCATGACCCTCCCTCTCAATTGGGGAAAAAATCAGTGACCCTCCCCAAGCATTAAAATAAAAAAGATTGACCCTCCCCTACAACATGGCATTTACCACAGTAAAGTTATGCCAATAAAACCTATATTATTATATTCCTAACCAGTGGCGAGAACAGAACAGAGATTTTTTTCTTTCTTTCTTTTTTTACTGTAAATAATTAGGATTTTTTTTTAATGGTTAAAAACGGGTGCGGGCGGCAGCAGCAATGAACAATAATGAATAGGCTAATATAATGCATTGAGATCCCAGCTGCACTTCATCCCAAAAACACATTTCCAAATATAAACTAACACACCCTCCAAACTAAAGTAACACACAGTGAGTAGCCTATAGTGCTGCTAGTGTAAAAGTCAACGTGGACATCACATAAAAGGCGAGAAGTTCTCACAGGTTGAGAACAGGTTATTTGACATCTAGGTTACAGATTAAACAGTTGACACATGTGCACAACACAGAGAAGGCTTGTAACTGCTGCCATTCATTTTGTGCTGTTGATTGCCTGTCGTCAAATCTGGGTCAAATGCGCATTTTCAACGAGCGGTCGTTAATTCTTTTTAGCACCTTTTCACTTTTTACTTTAGGGAGGGGGGATACAGTTCTGACAACCATTGTTGCTGCCTTACACAGCTCTCCATTGTTTTAGGAAAATACATTGTAGTATAAACACAGCCACTTCAGTTCATTCACACTAACTGCAGTGACTGTGGGGCATTTCCAGGGATGGCACCCAGGGTTTGTCATTAAATGAAGCAGAAGGCTGTTGACAATGGTTGCATAAGTGCCTGTACCTCTGGAGCCATTGTTTGCTTTTGAAAAATTGCATGACCCTCCCTTGAATTCAAAGTGAAATCAGCAGACCCTCCCTAGGACTGAAATTGAAATAGCATGACCCTCCCCTATTTTCCTCCAGTAACACCCCTCAATAAAAAACGACCCCTCCCTTACTGTTTTCTTTTTTTTCCCATTTTCTTTACATATCTACTGCATAGTACTGTGTTATATTTGTCTGTCATTCAATGTTATATGAGATACTTTAATGGTTTCCTGTTGAAATAAGCTTAGTCTTTTCATGGATCTCCTTTTAGTAGACCTTGTACCAGTGAACTGTACCGTCATGAAACTGTACATTTTCCTATGCAAACTTCTAATAAAGCCTTCAATCAATCAATCAATCAAAACGGGACTGTTCTGGGCACGCTGCCTCATCTAACAGACCACCACGTGAAGATATTCACCAACATTGCAGTTCACGTTATGGCTTATGGGCTATTAATTTCCACGGACACTGTCAAACCAAGTGTTTGATAGTTGTCACTCATGCCTGTGGTGGAAGTTAGTAGGCTGTCAGTGGTAGACATTCTAAATGCCCCTTCGCCTTCTACCTGACAGTGCAGGGCAGCAGGCACAGACACATAGCACAGAGACAAAGGCACGGGAGGTCCAACCTGGGTCCTACGTCACTTTTACTGGCCTTCTTCTTGCGTTTTATTTTGTTCATGTTAAATGGACAGACATGGGATGTTTATGAAAATATGGAACAAATCACGTCCTGTATTTTTTCCCGTAGTTATTTGGCAATTAAAGGACGCCTTTTTTTAAGATGGTTGGTAATGGTAAAGTAACTTGGTTAACGCGTTATCTATCTATAAATGCGAGAAGTCTCTGCGTGCGTGTCTGCGTGTCTGCGTGTCTGTCTGTAATCCGCGTATCTCGAGAACCGTTCGTCCCACCGGCTTCAGATTCGGCACGCGCGTTCCCCGCCGTGGCGCGGAGTGCAGTGCCGGGCCTCGACCCGACCCGACGCGCGGTTTTCCCAAACCGGCGCGAACCGTTCGGAATCTCCTTATGCAGGGCTGATTGTTGACATCAGGCTGTTCCGGAGGAAATCGGCGCAAGCGCTGACTCATTGTGACATCACATCATAAAAGGCTCAGAGATCACGTACGCCACATGAGTCAACAAAAAATGCCATGGTTACGTATTCTGATGTTCCTATATGGGCATAAAAGGACACAGGCAAACATATGGTCAAAACGGCTCTTATGACAACAGGTATAATGGGGTTTGCATTAAAGGGTGGGGCATTCATTCCCTATTTCAAATTCGGCACGCGCGTTCCCCGCCGCAGCAGGTAGTGCCCGGCCTCGATCCGATCCGATACGCGATTTTCTGGAACCAGCACGAAAGGTTCGGATTCTGATGTCTGACATCAGGGTTTTCCGGAACCGGCACTGTGTCTGCATAGATCTCCATTTATGGGCATAAAATCGATGCAGACAGACAGATACGGATATCTCCATATGAGCATAAATGGACACAGGCAAGCAGATGGTCAAAGATCTCCATATATGGGCATAAAACGGACGCAAAAAGACAGATACAGATATCTCCATATATGGGCATAAATGGACACAGGCAAACAGATGGTCAAAACGGGTCCTATGACAACAGGTATAATGGGGTTTGCATTAAAGTGGGAACCAGCACTGTGTCTGCAACACAGTCGGAGGCACAGACAGATACAGAGATCTCCATAATGGGCATAAAGGGACACAGACAAACAGATACAGAGATCTCCATATATGGGCATGAAATGGATGCAGACAGACAGATACAGATATCTCCATATATGAGCATAAATGGACACAGGCAAACAGATGGTCAATACAGGTCCTACAGAGATCTCCATATATGGGCATAAAATGGACGCAGACAGACAGATAACTCCATATATGGGCACAAATGGACACAGGCAAACAGATGGTCAAAACGGGTCCTACAGAGATCTCCATATACCGTAAATCACCAATTAGTAGCCCGGGCGTTTATTTCGCAAAATGGGGTCGGACCCCGGGCGCTTAAAAGAGGCCAGGCGGCTATTGGTAACAGGCTTTTATTTATTTTGGCACTGGCCAGCACTGGGCCATTATTTGGTTAATTTTTCTTTCTCAAACTATATAATAGTAATAATAATCAAAATGTTATATAAATGTTATAATTATTATTATTATTATTTTAATTGTTGTGAACACACAGAAAATAGCACATTGCGATCTATTAGACCAAACCTCATTTAAAAAATATCAAGAGTGTATGAAAGCCTTTTAAAAAATATATATATATACTATTATTTATACTAAGGGAATATTTCTCCAAAATAATCAATTACCGCATGCCAGCAAAGACGCATCTAGGTCTGTAGTCAACGAGGCAACGACCCAATTAGCGCAGAAGTCCTGCAGCTGGTGCTGAACTGGACTCGCTGTCATGACCACTGAACAGCTCCACTATCCTGACATTAAAATCTTATGGTATTGCATTATGATTAAGCCTTCTGCATTCCCCCTGAACCTCAAAATAATGGATTATTTCTTCAAAATGCGGACTGGATAACAAGAGGCAGCAACAGTAGGTAATGTAATGAGTTATTCTGATCCAGCTGGTCTTATATTGGCCAGTCTTTCTCCGTTTTGCCATTAAAGTAGGCCTGCCGCCTTATCACGCAAACTTTGCATTGTAGCAACGTTTTAGACAGTAATGAATGATGGTCAGTGCGCAGAGAGCAGCAGACTCATTTTTTCCTCTCTCTCTTTTTTTGGTGTCCTTTGGCAATCTGTTCCCCCGACGCACAGACAGTGCGTCCTGCGCGTCATGGTAGCGCAGCACTGGGCTGGGCACCATATACATTTGGCTTAGAAGTGTGAGTGTCTGTCCACAGGGCTGTGAGCTTGTAGATTTGCTGTTTTCAGCGCACTACCGTCATGCAACTACTGTATATGACCCGTAGCAACGCACAGCGAGTGCATGCGTTGCAACGTGCTGTCAATGCACTGCTGTGAGCTTGTAGATTTGCTGTTTTCAGCGCACCACTGCCATGCAACATAAATGACCAGTTAAGTTAAATAAATAGCAAATAATACCAACCAACCAAACAAATAATAGCCCGGGCTCTTACATAAAACCCAATAAGGATAATACCAGTAAGACTCCCTAATCGGGAGATAAGCGACCAACGGTCGCTTATCTCCACAATCTGTCGGTAGATAATGCCGGTCTTATATAAGGGTCATTTGTGTACGGTGTGATGTCATACTGATGTCAGCAGTGTGATGTCATACTGATGTCAGCAGCTATGTCTCTATATATGGAGTTATATGTTGTTCGTGTCCAAATATGGGGCTTGTGAGGTCAGACTTAGTGAGATTCGTCGGTTATCTCCATATATGGAGGGATGTGTTGGTTATCTCCATATCTGGAGATTCAACCTTCAACGTGTAACTATGGCTACCTAACGACTAGCCACATGACGTGAAGGTGAGTGAGGGTCTTTGTAACAGCCACCCCCAGATTTCCCGTGGAAATCTGTACAATATCGAGAAGGCCCGAACGGAAACTCTTAGTCAACTGGCCACCCCATCAAAGAGTAAAGGGACATCAAGGCCTCTCTCTTGTCAATGGGCTGGTGTCGGCCACCCCGTACGGGTTCTAGTCTGAGGTGATAGCCTGCCACCCCGTTAGTAGGCAGGGGTCCCGACAAGCCAAGGGGTCGATTGCACCAGCTTCCTCCTGCCGCGAAGGGTGCCAGCATGACTCACACCATCCTTCCTAGACGATTTTGACATCTTGTTACTAATCTGTCGGTAGATAATGCCGGTCTTATATAAGGGTCATTTGTGTACGGTGTGATGTCATACTGATGTCAGCAGTGTGATGTCATACTGATGCGGAGATATGAGCAGGGCAAAGGTGTGGCGTGTGACGTGTGACCGACCGACGGACGGACGGCCGGTGGAGGTTTTGATACTAAACTGCGACCTGACGGTCGCAATTAATTGCAAATAACGGCCCAGGCGCTTATACGAACCTTGCGCTTATTTGAAACAGGCGTTTATTGCGCAAAATGGGGTCAGACCCCGGGCGGATATATGAGACCCGGCGGCAGTTTGCCACCGGGCGATTAATTGGTGATTTACGGTATGGACATAAAATGGACGTAGACAGATAGATATCCCCATATATGGGCATAAATGGACACACGCAAACAGATGGTCAAAACAGATGGTCAAAACAGATCCTATGACAACAGGTATAATGGGGTTTGCATTAAAGGGCGGGGCATTCATCCCCTATTTACATTGTTCCCGAGTTGGCCAGGGCGCGGATTAGAAGTAGTTATTAATTACAGTAACGTGTTACCTTTGTAACTCGTAACTCGTTACCGCCAATACGTTTCATCACTTTCATTTTCAGTCGTTTATCCTGTATGTTTAAAGGTCAAATGACATTCTGTTTTTACCAATCATAAAAGTCTTTGCCCTGGTCCTAAAAACATGTTTTAAAATGTTTAAACTTGAAAATCCACTCCATGGAGCCATGGTCTCTCTCTCTGTTTAGGTGTCATGAAAAACGGTCTGTCACCTGAAATACTCTATAATCACCACCAGGGGAGCCTCTCTCTCCCACTCATTCTAACAAATATTAGTATAGCTTGAGTACAATTTTGAATATTTGTACTTTAATTGAGTATTTCCAATCTTCAATTCTTATACTTCTACTCCACTACATCTCAGAGGCAAATGCACTTTATCTCTCCACTACAATCATTTGGATTTTTATTATTAATACAAATCACTCACTTCAGCCCTTATAGGCCAGCAGTTCTCAAACTATGGTACCCAAAGTGGCCACTGGCCACACACACGCACACGCACGCACACTCTCACACACACACACGACACACACGCACACCACACACACACACACACACACACACACACACACACACACACACACACACACACACACACACAGAAGTCCGCCCCGGCTCCAACACTGACCGAGAGATTTGGTACAAGACACACTTTGACACACACACACACACACACACACACACACACACACACACACACACACAGAGACACACAGAGACACACAGAGGCTGAGCTGAGCCCTGACGAGGCACACACAAACAGCATCGAGAGTCGCGAGTGTTTTTTTTCTTACCCCGGGACCGAGGTTACCGGATCTCTGTGGTTACATCTGTACCCCCGCAGAGTTCAATTTAGACCGTACGCGGTAGCGTTTCAATAGCTCCGCTCCGCGCTGCAGAAAAACTTCACGGTCCTTCTGTAGTTATTATAGTAACATATGTTGGCTAAATGCCTCCGTTTAGAGAACCACCTATTGCTTGTGTTATCATAGCGTTTTACTGTCTGCTCGCCGAGTCGCCGTGCCCGTGTGTGTGGGGGGGGAGGACAGGGCAGCGTGGAGTTATAGTCGGCTGCTCCACGGAGCTTGCTGCCCCGGGAGCAGAGCGCTGTCCTCGGACTCGGTAATGAGGAGGGAGGCGCTGTCCACGGACCCAGCCAGGGCGATTTTCATTATTTCACAAAAGCATAAACTGACTACTTGATATGAAGGATATTGATGTAAATAAGATATCCGAATGGGTAAATATATTTTATATGCCCATAAATTAAAGGATAATATAATGTAAGAGGTCACTTCCTCAAAACTTGGGCTGTGGAGAAATACAGACAGGGAGACTGGGTGAGAGGAGGGGGGGGGGGTGAATCGACTGACGACGCATGAGTCCAGTAGCCAATGAACTGCGCGTTTGAGACTCATTATGCAGAAACCGGCACAAACATACAGATAGCAGGAAAACCACTGCATGTCAAAAGTTGCGTTTTTTTTGGTGTAATTGAGGCCAGGAAACATAAAAAAAAGCATAAAAAACTCAAAATGTATTTTTGGATGTCACCACCCCTTTAAGTTCTCTCCCTGATTGTTCCTCTCCTGTTACTGAACAAACCCTCTCTAGCAAAGATTACTGTTCTGGGCATGAGATTTTCAGTTTTACAATTATATATTTCTTTGAATGTAGGCTGTTTTTGTAAGACATAATTGGAACCATTTGAACACAGCCTTTTTGGACAGCGATGAATTGTACTTTTGAATAAATGTGAGAATGACTTTGTTGCCACTCTCCAACCTGCAAACCTCCACACAAACATTCAGGTTGACACATTTCCAATTGCACTGTAAACACAAGTAGTTTCAGTTATGAATGCCTTCACTTTCTCTCTGCTGTAAGAAATGTAATACATTGGAGTGGAGAGGGGGGAACTTAACCCCCACTCTGTCAAGTCTGAAGGCATGCTTTTACAATTTGTGGGGCACTTCTGCAGGGGGAAATCTCGCTCTTTCGATGGGTGATTCTTTTGACAACCAGCGTCGGCAGGTTAGCTACTCAACCGAGTCACAGTTACTGAGGTTAGGGTTTGGGTTAGGTTTAGGCATAGAGGTTAACAAAGAGACTGTAAAACAGACAAAAGGCACGCACATCTAAGGCCAGTATAGGCTGGGTGCTGGACTAAAGTATAGTATGTACAAATAGAAAAATAAAAGTCCCCACACCAGTTTATGCTCCCAAAGAGTACGTTTACTTGTGGAAACGTTACCACAAGTAAACTTACTCTTTGGGAGCATAAATTGGTGTGCAGACTTTTATTTTTGGAGCGGTGAAAGCGCTCCCAATAGACAGGTATGTCTGTGGGTGGGTGGGTGGGTGGCTGGCTATGTGGCTGGCTGGCTGGGTATGTCTGTAGCCTGGCAATACAAAGCGCTCCCAATAGACAGGTATGTCTGTGGGTGGGTGGGTGGGTGGCTGGCTATGTGGCTGGCTGGCTGGGTATGTCTGTAGCCTGGCAATACCTTGAGTGGCCACACACAACACACAAGTTAAAGGAGGGGCGCTGTTGTGCAGGCGCACACACACACACACAGCTTCTATGGCACTATTGTGCAGACTAGACACACAAACACACACAAACACACACACACACACACACACACACACACACGGTATAGCTGCTCAGATTCACCGCTCCACTTCGAACCGAGGTTTGATTTTTGAGCGGTGGTCACAACGCTCCTATACGTGGCCGTGTGTGTGGGTCTGTCTGTCTGTCTGTCTCCGTGTCTCCGTGTCTGTCTGTCTGTAGCCTGCAGTAACCTTTTCTGACCACACATGTTAAGGGAGGGGCGCTGTTGCACACACACACACACACACACACACACACACACACACACACACACACACACCACCGCTCAGTTCACACGAGTGTGATTTTTCTATTAGGCATAGAGGTTAACATCCACCAGCGTCGGCAGGTTAGCTACTCACCCGCGTCGACAGGTTCGCTTTTCACCAGGTTAGCATTCACCCGCGTCGAAAGAATGGACTGTCGAACAGATGCTATATCGCAATATCGACACGCTCCCCTTCTGCAGTAGGCCAGTCAGTGCGTTCCGAACCGGCCCTAACCTGTAACTAGTCAGAGAATCCCAATGGTCAAGCCAAGGTGCAGCAGGGCCTGCAATGGCAGGCTGGCACAGCATATGGCACCATCAAGGCCATGTGGCACTAGACATTACCACAGGATGGCGGAGACGGATGAATTATAATGCCACGGGGGGCAGACAGACACATTATAATGCCACAGCAAGGGGTGGATATGAATGGATATAAGTGTAGACTGCTTGTTTTTAGGCACATTTAACAGATTGTATATACTGTACTGTGCACTTGAATTAAATTGATTTTTAAAGCAGTATGTTCAGAAGCATTCTTTTGATTAGTCTCGGATATTTCATACTTTGGCAGTATGTAGAACAGCAGGTACAATATTTCTAAAACATCATGATCTTACATATCGTCACTGTCGGGCAGAAACCTCGTATCTCCAAGTTTCAAATGTGTACGTTTTTTCGCAAAGTAAAGCCCTGCTTCATCAGACAAGACCGTCGCACAAAAGTAGTGAAAACAGCAGATCTGCAAGCTCACAACCGCGAGGCGTTGTGTGCTTGTAGATCGGCTGTTTTCACTAGTTTAGTTCATTTTTTAAAATGATAAAAACTAACGGTTTTGGACTGACTGGCAGAGTCGTAAAGTAATTATTAGTTTTAGCAATATAGTTTATTATTTCATTCCCCCCGATATTGCATAGATACCACTCATGCAATAATGATGTAGTAAGTGCATGGAAATCTTCTTGGAAACTAGATGGCACAATTACAGGAAAAGTGTCAAATTAAATGGAGTGTGGGTAAATGGTAAATGGTGCATTTATATAGCGCCTTTATCCAAGGCACTTTACAATGATTGTGCATTACATTCACCCAGTCAGACACACATTCATATACCAACGTTGAGGGAACCATGCAAGGCACCAACGTGCTCATCGGGAGCAATTAGGGGTACAGTGTATTACTCAAGGACACTTCGACACTAACTCAGGGGGAGCCCGGGATAGAACTGGGAACCTTCCGGTTCCCAAGCGACCGCTCTACTTCCTGAGCTACTGCCGCCCTAGTTCTAAGTAATTACCCAGTGAGTACTAGATGCATACAATAACTATCACTTACAAAGAAGCTCTACACCATCTTCTGATGATAATGCGGTGTTCTTTATTATTACCAGTAAGACTCCCTAATCGGGAGATAAGCGACCGCCAGGTCGCATACACAAACCTTAGAAGGCAATCGTAGCCAATCAGGAGGGAATATGGGAAATGGGACAGATCCATGTTGATGACATGACTTTTTGAGATACTGTGTATCGCTTTGCGTGACTGATGGTGGCACTAGAAGAGGGCCAAGTGAGAAATGATGGGTGGAGGACTGGAGGTTGTGATTTGCCATCCATAGTCGGGGGCCTTAGGGAGATAGAATGGTAATTTTGCGCTAATCAGTCTAAAAGCGCCAAATTCTGCACAGATGTAGCCCAGGGCATGCTCTAATGATTTAGCTAGGGCGCCCGAGTCGGCGACCTTCGGGGTCGCCACAGCGGCACAGCCCAAATCAAGTTGGGCTCCCATCGGCTTTCTATACAGGAGGAAAATACCCAGAAAAACAGTTTTTTTCTGGGTATTTAAGTAGGATCATGTGAGGGGTCTAACTTGTTTTGCACAAAAAACATTCCTTGAGCTACAATAGGCACAGTTTTGTGGGTGTTTTCTGGGGCCATTTGTAGCCCAAGGAATGTTTTTTGTGCAAAACAAATGCTTGCAATGGATTCAGCATCATGACAAACCCTTAGTTAGACCCCTCACATCCTACTCAAATACCCAGAAATGGGTATTTTCCTCCTGTATAGAAAGTCGAAGGGAGCCCAACTTGATTTGGCCGCTGTGGCGACCCCGAAGGTCGCCGACTCGGGCACCCTAGCTAAATCATTAGAGCAAGCCCTGGGCTACATCTGTGCAAAATTTGACGATTTTAGCCTGATTAGCACGAAAAACCCCTAAGGCCTCCGACTACCAATTGATAGGGCCAACGTTGGCGGAGATATGAGTAGGTCAAAAGTGTGACGTGACATGATAGACTGACTGACAGACGGTGTCACTGCAACCTAGCGGTCGCAATTATTATCTATACTATAATTTTGCGAATGTCTGTCTGAGTGAGTGAGTGAGTGAGTGAGTGTCTGTCTGTCTGTATGAAACAGCGTTTCTCCTCGGTGGCTGGAGCAATTGATCTGAAATCGCATCACCATCAGCATATGAACACACCTGACATAACTGTGAAGCCCGTTTGTCACTTTCACAAATCGTATGCTGTATAATAGCATTTTTATGGTGTATCTATATCTATTTAGCCTACAGTACCTTTTGTGACCACACATGTTAAGGGAGGGGCGCTGTTGTTCAGGCCATGCACAATCACACACAAACAGACACACACACACACGGGGGGGGGGGGGGGGGGGGGGAGTGTGTGTGTGTGTGTGCAGGCGGGGGGGGGGTTCTGGCCCTGTTACAGATGTTGTCCAAAAATCATGCAGATCGGTACACAGTATCTCTGTAGCCGTTAAATGGAACGGGTATTTCTTACATTGATGCTCCTACATATTAGCATGCAAGCACCAGTTAAAGTTACTTTCCATCCCTCATATACTGTGTGCACAGTGCACATCCCATAACCCACACACTGCACATCATTTCGGAGCTCATATCTTTGAACGGGTAAGGGCTAGTTATTATTAATTTGCATGAAGTCACCTTGAACATTCTGTAGCTAGTAGGTGTATTATATGTGCATGTGCGCATGCATGTGCTCTCAGCCATGGTGAAATACAATAAATGGTAAATGGTAAATGGTGCAATTATATAGCGCTTTTTATCCAATGTGTGTACTGTAAACCTCTTGACATTTCAGACACAAGGGATAATGTTTGTCTCTGAGTGGTTTCGCTCTCTATATGGCGTCATGCTTTTACCTGCTGCCCTGCCATTGTAATATCAGAGCTGTTCTCCCGTGGTTGGTAGTAAATGGAGCAGTTATGTACCATTTAAAAGGGCACAAAAGACCATTATTCTACCTGTAAGAACAGAGCTAGGGAGGGAGTGATTGTAGAGGGTAGCACCGTTTACAGGCCATAGGGGGCAGTGTGGCTCCAGTCACTCCTCTCCGCGGCAGCACCACCAACACAATGAAGACTTTTTTGAAACCCCATGTATCCGTTTTCGATACAAAATCGTTCCTCATTCAACACCTGTTTAATGCATCTCTTAAATATGAAAGGCGTGTCTATAAATGACAAGTGTAATCATTTTGTCAAAAAAGTACTGATCTGTTTTATGCGGGTGTCTCTCGCCAGCCGGATTGCTGCTCCTTTCTATTCTGCCAGCTTGTTATTATACATATATCGCTGCTGTCGGGCAGAAACCACGTATCTCCATGTCTCAACTTTTTTTAAATGTTTTTCGTAACGTAATGCCCTACAGTACATCGTCATACTGCAGTGTCACACAAAAGTAGCAAAAAATAGACGATCTACAAGATCTGTTGTGAGCTTGTAGAGCGACTATTTTTGCTATTTTTGAAAATAATTTAAAGTGAAAATTGAAGTGGCTATGTCTGTCTGTGGGCTTTATTAATATTTAACCAATAAAAGGTATCGACATGATACTGTGACTGAAAATATGAACTACATTTAGTCCAGGCGTTTCGGGCAGTATTTTGATGGAATCGTGCACTTTATGAAAGAAGCATGAAATTTGGCACACAGTTAGAACATGCCATATGGAACATTTTTGGCTATAGGGGCATCGCAGATTTGTCTTGGGAAACTTGTGGGAGCCAATTAAAGTTGGGCTCTCATAGACTTTACTTTAGAGTAAAATAATACAAAAAATAAATATGCTTTAAGTAGCATGTGAGGGGTCAAACTAGGGGGTTTTCAGGATTCTGAATCCAATGCAAACATTTGTTTTGCAGGAAAAACATTCCTTGGGCTAAAAACGGACCCCATATAACTATGGTTTAGTGATGAGTCATCACTTTTCAAAGTTTTGTGGCGGCCGGTTCTCGGAAAGGAATGTTTTTCGTGCAAAACAAATGCTTGCATTGGATTCAGAATCCCGAAAAACACCTAGTTTGACCCCTCACATGCTACTTAAAGCATATTTATTTTTTGTATTATTTTTCTGTATAGTAAAGTCTATGAGAGCAACTTTGATTGGCTCCCACAAGTTTCCCAAGACAAATCTGCGATGCCCCTATAGCCAAAAATGTCCCATATGGCATGTTCTAACTGTGTGCCAAATTTCATGCTTCTTTCATAAAGTGCACGATTTTTGCCTGAAACGCTCTGACTAATTGGATCAATTGGAACGCAGGTTCTTTGTTTCCGAGTGCTGTGTGTGTGTATATATATATATATATATATATATATATATATATATATATATATATATATATATATATATATATAGTCGTGTCGGGTGGAAACCTTGTATGTCCAAGGTTTCCACCCGACACCGACTATATATATATATATACAGCACTCGGCTTCACCTGGTCTCCCAGGTCCAACTTAACCCATTTAGGCCTGAACACATTATGACGCAATATTTTATGCTTTAACTATTGAAAAATAGCAGATATACAAGCTCACAGCGCGGCACCGAGTGCCACGCTGCGAGCTTGTAGATCTGCTATTTTTGAAAAATCGTGAAAATTAGAATTTTGACCCGATTCTATATAAGTGTCTTTTGAATCCTTCTAAGATTTCTGGAAAAAACCTATGTTTCTATGTCAGCAATCTGGCCAGCCATCGTCAAAGAAAAGGTCCTTTTCACTTAACTGGAGCTCAGTTAGTCTGTTCTTGAGAGACTACTATGTCAGTGGTTCTCAAACCTTTTCATGTGAAGGACTCCCAAAATGATATTTATTTGGCCACGGACCCCCATTTCAAAATATCTAGTTCCAGGGACCACCCAGAAGCAAAATTTGAGTTACAAACGTTCGCTTTGAAAATACATATATTCAAAGATTTGCACACATTTTCACGACTTTTTCAAAAATAGCAGATCTACAAGCTCGCAGCGCGGCACTCGGTGCCGCGCTGTGAGCTTGTATATCTGCTATTTTTCACTGGTTAAAGCATTCAATAATTCTAGGCCTAAATGGGTTAAGTCTCTGACTAGACAGCGGAGCAACAGAACGGATGAAAAAGAGCAACAGAAATAGCAGAGGATGCAGCAGGAGTCCATCTGGGAACCGTTTTCTCATTATTGTGGAGGAAGCTTTGAGAAGAGCGTTTTAAATTGTTTGAAATAATGGGATTTCTTACGTACTGGAGAGAAAATCGATTCTAATGGTGACTTGCACAGTCTAATTTAGTGCTACTCGCGTGTGTGTGTGTGTGTGTGTGTGTGTGTGTGTGTGTGTGTGTGTGTGTGTGTGTGTGTGTGTGTGTGTGTGTGTGTGTGTGTGTGTGTGTGTGTGTGTGTGTGTGTGTGTGTGTGTGTGTGTGTGTGTGTGTGTGTGTACTGTGTAGGAGGGCAGAGACTACCTACTGAGGAGTGTGGGGGCTTGGCTTCCTGCTGTGAAGCAGAGAGAGGCGGCTGAGGAACAGCACACACAAGTGAGTAAAGCCAGAGTTATACTTGTTTCTTGCGCGGGTGTCGTGAATCCAAAATAGCCGCTCGCGGCGTGAGCTAATAGATCTGCTATTTTCAGCGCACTGTAGAGTTTTAAACTATTGCAACGAGGACATTCAGTGCTTAAAGGAATTATGACGTGCTGTTTTTACCAGTCAAAAAAGTCTTGTCCTGGTCCTTAAATTGTGTATTAAAATGTTAAAACTGAAAACTCCACTCCAGGGAGCCATGGCAGTTTTTTTTTTCTCTCTTGTGTTCTGTAGCAAAGATAATATACCTAGTCACCAGAGATGGCGTAGTTCAGAGACTTTCATTGCCTCTGCTTCGCCCCCC
This sequence comes from Nannobrachium achirus, assembly GCF_963921795.1. Lineage (NCBI taxonomy): Eukaryota > Metazoa > Chordata > Actinopteri > Myctophiformes > Myctophidae > Nannobrachium > Nannobrachium achirus. Next base: position 27,796,184 of record NC_137811.1, read on the forward strand.
CCAAAAGCCCTGGCCCTCCCACCTTCTCCAAACACCCCGCACCTCCCCTCATTGTGTGTATGGTGCAGTGATGTGATGTTGAAAAGCTCCGGTGATACAGCAAAGGTGATACAACCACACCTTCCCCTGGACGATGATTTTCTGAGCCTAATTATTCTAAAAACTACAGATTACAGAAAAACCACTGAATGTTGAACGCTCTGTTTTTTTGTGTGTAATTGAGGTCAGGAAACATCAATAAAACGATCAAATTATTTGATAGACAGTAAAGCAGTGTAAATATCTGGGTTATTATACAGTAGTTGACTCCCTTTCCTGTTCTAAAACTCGGCACCATAGACACATACGGTGTGACTGCAGAGCTAACAGCACTGCAGAGCTCAAGGCCATGACGCTAGAGGAGGGTGTGGAGGGCAGCGATTCAGGAGTCCCCTGTTGGTGTCGGCTAGTCTGCACTCATTGCATTGCATCACTCACATTGAGGATGATGGAGTATGGAGTCAAAGCATGAGGAGGCATTAGTGCACAATGTTTCAACTGCTTTCAACAAGTGCTGTTTGAATTCTTATACCTATTCTAAACTTCTTAACTCTTATATATAAACAATACTGAAACTAATAATGAATTGACTTGCAAAAATAATAAATAATAATAAATAAAATACAAAACTGTAATAACCAGTAAGACGCCTCAGGGCGACATGCGACCTAGGTCGAGCCAATTCTTGGCCATCTGGCCAGTGATGTATATCGGACCAGTTACAGTACCCATATATGGAGATCCATGTACTGTATATAGTACATCCCTTTTATGCCCATACATGGAGATCCCTGTCTGAACCAGCAACACAGATATGGGCTGTCTTCCTCCATATATGGGCATTCCCATGTGAAGTCCTGTTAGATATGGGCTTAATATTGTTGACATCAGGGATCTCGTTTCTCATAGTAAACTTATATTTAGTTACCATAATAACTGCTGAGAGTGGTACAGTATGATCCACTCTTTTGGCGTTAGGGAAGACTTGAGCGGCAGTAGTTGGGAATCGACTGCAGCTCTCCTGAATCACCTGCGTGTCACGTTGCTGAATCAGAGAAAAGAACATAATCGAGAGGCATATGAGCGATCAGTGTGAGCTCCATAAACTTAGCCCGATATCGTTTCTAAGCCCCCGTCGGCGGGCGGTATCCAGAAGGCAGGAGGGGAGATGTGAGAGTCGTAAGGAGACAAAGTCCCAGACCTCCGCGCTTTCCACTCTTATCTGTCCTCCCAGGCCGATTTGCGCACAGCGCTGCTTTTGATTAACGGCCCCGCTCGGGCGCAAAGCGTTTTTATTTTTTTTGCACCTGTGAAAATTGGATTGTGTTATTATCTTCCTACCACTCCTCTTAGCGCTATTCTCCATTTGTATCGGTGTATATCCGTTTATTGCCGTTACACGCTGACATGTTATCACCAGCGGCCATGCTGCTGTGAAAACACTGAATATGCACCGCGTTATCCATTCCATACTTTATTGGTATACAATGCATTACCAGCTACCATTGATTACGCGCTGACTGCCTCCATACGCGACGTGTATACGAGCACTTTAGTGACGACTGCGCACGGAAACACTGATAAGAGTTTCAGAATAGCCTACAGCACATTGTGTTTATGAGTGTTTTCGATAACCAGACCCTTCCATCCTTAAGCTTGTATTTTTTGTGTTTTCATCCTGTTTATATTAGCCTGGTCTCCCCACATTCCCCCCTTGGGGATCAACATAGTGAAAAATTATCTAATCTGATCCTCCCACCACCTGGATAAATCCTGGCATGTTATTAGTTTCTCTGGATTAGAGTTAAATGCCTACGTTGTAATGGTACGATGCTCAGTGAACAGGGGAGTATGTTTAAACATTTAAACCAGGGGTTCTCAAAGTGGGTGCTGTGGCACCCTAGGGTGCCTTGATGCAAGTCCAGCGGTGCCACAGGATACTTTGATAATATTGGGAATTCATCAATATCACTTCAGTTTAATAAATTAGATCCTATACTTATTACTTGCACTGGAGTTTTTTCTTTTTTTTTTTCAACCTACTGTACACCAAATCGCCGATCTCTATCTACTTTTCTTTTGCCAATGTTCTCCCCAGAATAGGGATACTGTGGTGAAACGCGGTTAAACTTATACGTTACTTTCAATCTGTCATAATGGAAACAAATATTTACTTATTTACGTACCGTAATATGACATAAATGTTTAAAGTAACAGCTTTAAAGTAACAATGTAATTCAGGGGTGCCATGGATGACAACATTATTTACAGGGTTGCCCTGAGACAAAAATGTTTGAGAACCACTGATTAAGCTTGTAGATCTGCTGTTTTTATTTTATTGTTATTAGTATTATTAGTTTTACATTTAGCCTATAATGGCCTGCCAGATATAGTTACAGTATGCCAGGTTGAAAGCTGTTCAAACTTGTATCTGTACTGTGTCTTGATTGTGGTGGTGTTGTTGTCCTCAGAATGATGTCCCTCCCTACGAGACTCGCATCACCAGCGCCAAGCTGCTCATGGAGAGCGAAGAGTACGAGGTACAGATGTGTGTTGTGTGGGGTTTGAAGAGTATGAGGTACAGATGTGTGTTGTGTGGGGTTTGAGCAGAGAGAGCAGGTCTTTATCCCAGCCAGAGTTCAGTCTCAATGATACAGGACTGCTATTTACTAAGAGAGAGAGAGATGGATGGGGTAGTTGGTTCCCAGAATGGACTCTGGCACTTAGTGATTTTGAATGCATTTGCCCTACAGTGTCCCGTTGCACTGAATGGATACATGAGCCCAGCATGTAAATAGCTGTATTGTTTAATCTTTTCACTGTACTGGGGTGAGAATACCTGTCCATCACCGCAGAGTCTAGGGATTCGAATCCACTGCGTTGGATCCGGCAGCTATACAAAGACAATAGGCTCTATGCACAGCAGCCATATAGGAAAGAAAGTGGGCCTCGTCTCTTCCTTACTTTCTTCGGTGTTGGGTGAAATCATCCGGCAAGGGCTTCTAACAGTAATATGGGGGAGGGAACAGGGAAGCCTCAGTACTGGGTAGTACAGTAAACACTCTTAACAGAGTGGCTGCACCGTAGGTGTGCAATGCAAAAACAGAACATTTACCGCTAGAACACCACCAGCGTCCAGTAATTACTGCACGACGGAAGCCGCTCTACTCATTCGCTGAGTCGGCGGTGTCCTGGAAACCTAACCCAGGACCTTGTGGTCAAGAGGCGAGTGCTCTACCGACTGAGCTATACCTGTACACAGAGCCTTAATTAGTATAATTGGTAAGACCTGCTCCAATATAGCTGTTGTGCATGTTGAGGCGAGCGAAGAATGGGAGGGCAGGGCGACCTTTGACTCCTACGGGCTGGGCTGGTGCCTGTCAGCGGGGGGTGTTGGAACAAGAGAGAGGAGTAGGATGGAGCCTCTCGGTGGGCTCTGCAGTGGCAGGGGAGGCAGTATGGAGCGACAGCAGTGGCAACACAGAAATGTGTGGGGAGCGTTAATTGGCATACAGAGTAAATTGGAATTTGATAAAAAATAATTAGCTACTCTCTCACACACATGCGCGGGCGTGCGCACACACACACACACACACACACACACACACACACACACACACACACACACACACACACACAAGGACAGAAACACTATAACTGCAGTAAAGTTACATTCACAAAATCATGGCATATGTCTTCATGATACATATGTAGCATGTCATTGAGTACTCACACTGATGCACACAAATACTGTCACTGTTTCACGTGCCAATGAAACCATTGCAATCATAATCATGATTCTTGTTTCAATACAGACAGAAACGTGTGTTTACTCATCTCCTGAATCAGTCAATCTCAACATATAGAGTTGTGATTTTAGGACTGTATGTTGTGTTGTGCTGCGTTGTGTTGTGTTTTGATTTATCTGAACTCACTCTGCTGGAGAGTTTCACATTTATTAACTGACAGCAAATGAATATGTGTGCACGCATAAACACACGCACACACTGTGTGTGTGTGTGTGTGTGTGTGTGTGTGTGTGTGTGTGTGTGTGTGTGTGTGTGTGTGTGTGTGTGTGTGTGTGTGTGTGTGTGTGTGTGTGTGTGTGTGTGTGTGTGTGTGAGGGGTGGGTAGCTGTATATGTGTGGTGTTGTGTTTGTATCTGTATAAATGTGTGTACTGGATGTGTGTGTGTGTTTGTGAGGGAGATGAATGTGTATGTATGTGTGTTTTAACGTGCTGACACAGTGAGTCGGATGAAGACAAACGAGGTGTCAGAGACTGTGGAGCGAGACACTGTCATTTTACTGATATACCTGACAGCCCCGTCTACACACACACACACACACAGACACACACACACACACACACACACACACACACACACACACACTCACACACACACACACACACACACACACACACACACACACACACACACACACACACAGGGGTATGTATAAACATGGAATCACGCACATGTGCACACGCACACAATGAAATATGCCAGCAGCTTTATGTTGTATGCTGACCTGACACACAAATACAAACGCATACGCTGTACGCCTGGGAACGAACACACACACACACGCACACACACACGCACACACACACACACACACACACACACACACACACACACACACACACACACACACACACACACACACACACACACACACACACACACACTCACTCACTCCATATCAGCTTCTATCTCCCTACGCATGGCAGAAACAGCAGAAGTTGTCAGAGCCACAAAAAAAGAAAGTGAAGTAGGAGAGAGATTTATATCTGTCGGCCCTTTATTACAATCTGTCCTCGCTTAACTTACTAGCTCACTGAATCGCTAACTAACCCAGTAACCCACTCGTTAGTTAGCTCACTAACGCAGTGGTTCTCAGACTTTGTCATTTGAAGGTCTCCACTTAACTTTGACAGTGTACAAATGGAACCAAATGGACCAGTTACCATTTGTAAGCTGATGAGGGGTCGCGCGGGTGTGTACAGTAAAAACATCTCCCGTAATGCTGCTTTCAAATCTCCACCACACGTAAACATCAATGATGTCCAATTCACTTCCTGGTTGTTCTCTGTGGACCTGATCTAGATTATGCATTTCTATGCTCTGAACGACGGCAAGTGGAGCGGCCCAATTCCATTCCATTCTTTGCATAAGGCTGCCCTCTGCCGCCAGCTTGGCTAAAGTACACATATAATAAATATAAATAAATCGTTTTGGAAATAATGAACAGATCTTTTTCTATAACATCGCAAAGGTAAGCTGCTTTTTGCTGGCACCAGCTCCAATAAATAAATAATAAATCTGGCAGTAGAACTGTTAATACAGCTTTGCATAGCTAAACATTGTTCCAGCGAATGTTTACTTGGTTAAACATTCGTTTTCTGAAGCCCACTTCAAAAGTAGCAGTAAGTTCATGTTGTATTGCAGTGAAATGCTTGAAGATGAATATACTGTGGCTGGGGAGGGGGAGAGAGGACAGAATGGAGGGCAGGAGAGGAGAGGAGGAGAGAGTGAAGGAGTGTGTGTGAACAAATGATGTGAATCCGATCGACGTCCAGCTCAAGTGTAGCCTGCACGCACGCATGCACGCACGCACACACACACACACACACACACACACACACACACACACACACACACACACACACACACACACACACACGCGCGCGCATACAGCGGGCGTGGAAGGGCAGATTCAGAGAGAGAGAGAGAGAGAGAGAGAGGGCTCTATATGTTGTCCTCTTTATTTCAGTACAGGTGAAAAACAGCCCACTGGGAGTGGAGCTCATTTATAACAGCCATGGTGTGTGCGGATGTGCACATAACGTACGTGTGTGTGTGTGTGTGTGTGTGTGTGTGTGTGTGTGTGTGTGTGTGTGTGTGTGTGTGTGTGTGTGTGTGTGTGTGTGTGTGTGTGTGTGTGTGTGTGTGTGTGTGTGTGTGTGTGTGTGTGTGTGTGTGTGTGTGTGTGTGTGTGTGTGTGTGTGCGCGCGCACGCGGATGAGCACATGTGCACACGCCTGTGAGTGTGTGTGTGCGTGGATGGGCACATACGTGCACGGACTGCACGCGCGTGTAATCTGCAGGCAATTTTTGTATAACAGAATCACTTTAGCGCAGCGAGCTAGCAGAGACGCGAGGAAAGACAAATGACTCTACAAGCGGGGGCAGGCCCGTATCTCTCCTTCTCTCTCTCTCTAACACACGCTCTCTCACACACACACACACACACACACACACACACACACACACACACACACACACACACACACACACACACACACACACACACAGTGCATGGTGTCGTACGCACATAAATAAATCCCGAAGGTGTCAGAGACTTGCGCTTTGGGAAAGGGAGAGGGCAGGGACGTGCTGGCCATTGGGAAAAGCGGGACAACTCCCAAACGGACGGTTCATTCCCGGCCGGTCCAGGCCGGCCATTAGGAAAAAAAATTAAATAAAATGTCGGCCTTCGTTCCATTTTTGGGGCTGGGCGGCCAACAAAGTAAATAGTCACTGTCGGGCAGAAACCTTGTATCTCCAAGTTTCAAATTAGATTTTTTTTTTTTCGTAAAGCAAAGCCCTGCTTCATCATACAAGGCCGTCCCACAAAAGTAGTGAAAACAGCAGATCTACAAGCACACAACGCCTCGCGGTGCAAGGCGTTGTGTGCTTGTAGATCGGCTGTTTTCACTAGTTTAAATCATTTTTAAAATGATAAATACAAAACAAACGGTTTTGGACATACAAGGTTTCCACCCGACAACGACGAAATATAACTCATGTAATTGGCCCACTGGCTTGTCACTTGTCATGATCTGAAATGGCAAAGTAGCAGCAGCGCTATAGAGAGAGATCTCTCTCTCTATAGCACACAATGAGGGCCTCTCCAGCTCTTTTTCTCGTGCTGAATCAGGGGCCCAGCATGTCCCTGGGAGAGGGAAAGAGATAGAGAGAGGGAGAGAGAGAGAGAGAGAGAGTAGAGGAGTTCTCTGCTAAATCTAGGAACACAATGGCAACGTGCTGTTGAGTGACAACACACAGTCTGTCAGCTGCCATGACAACGCCAGCAGCTCAGGGAAAAGCTGAGCAGGTGTCATGGCACACTGTTGATGTGTCTTTGTGTGTTTTAGACTGAAGTAGCAGTGTGCGTACCAACCAGTCTTGTGACAGGCAATAACTGTGTGTGTGTGAGTTTGTTTAGCTATACTTATGGGGACTAAACGCATGTTCACACAGTCACCTGCAGGGGACCTCTGACAGCGTGGGGACAAAATAGTAGGTCCCCACAACGGTTAGGGTTAGGTTTAAGGTTAGGTTTAGGGATTGAGGTTAGGGTAAGGCCATAGAACTTGCATAAAAATGAATGGAAGTCTAATGTCCCTACAAGTGATGTAAATATATATAGTGTGTGTGTGCGTGTGCGTGCGCGTGCGTGCAAGAGCTTTTGTGTGCCTTGTCTTTGCGAGGACCAGATGTCATCGCAGAGACAGAAAGATGAGCGAAATTAAATCGTGGAGGAAATGTTGGCTGCTTTTTAAAGGAGCAACAAGCTAACCAATGGTTCAGCATCCGTTTGCCTGAATGCCACATGTCACACTGAACATGAATGGTAGGGTTAGGGTTAGGGTATATAGTGCCTTCATCCAAGGGGCTTTATCCATGGGGCTTTACAGTGATCCATTTCTGCATTACATTCACCCATTCTCACACGCATACCCATTCATACACTGATGGCGGAGGAAACCATGCCAAGCACCAACCTGCTCATTCTGTTGTATTATCGTTTTAGTTATCATTACAGCAATCATTTCTTTTTACAGAACGTTATCGACCATGTGGATGCTCGTCACGATATTATCGTTATAGTTATTTTATAGTAGGACGGCCCTTATTGTTAGGGAATGGATGTTGGCATTGGTGTGTGTGTGTGTGTGTGTGTGTGTGTGTGTGTGTGTGTGTGTGTGTGTGTGTGTGTGTGTGTGTGTGTGTGTGTGTGTGTGTGTGTGTGTGTGTGTGTGTGTGTGTGTGTGTGTGTGTGTGTGTGTGTGTGTGTGTGTGTGTTGTGTTCCTCCGTGCCAGTAATCAGGCATGCATTTTTCTTTGTTTGTCGTTTTTCTTTGTTTGTCGTTTCATCAGTCCTTAGTTAACCAAGCACTACACACATTCAAAGCATAATTGGCCTCAGCAATCTACCTCACCTCACACATAAACACACACACACACACACACACACACACACACACACACACACACACACACACACACACACACACACATACACACACACTTAAGAGACAAACAGAGGTGGCGGCTCTCTTAACGAGGTGTACTCAATTAACCTGACATTCCCTCAGTCTCCCCTGGCAACGGACCTCGTTCATCGCCACAGGGACCAGCTTTGCCTGATGAAAAGGGAGAGCACAAAATGTGATGGAACATCAGGAGAGACTGTAGGAGCTAATGGCACAACCATTAAGGATGCCTCACTCTGTGACGTGTGTGTGTGTTCAGTGTAGCATGTGTCTGTTTTTTTTTATGTGTGCTACATGTGTATCTGTGTGCACGCATGCGTTTGATTACAGATGTGTTTATAGATGTAAATGTGCACAATTGTGTGTGTGTGTGTGTGTTTTAGGGATGGGACGATATGAAAATATCATATCACGATTATTGTGACAAAAGAAATCGCGATTTACAATATTATCACGATAATCGAAATCCATTATCCTGCGGTGGAACATTTGCCAAAAAATAGCCGATCTACAAGCTCACAACGCGTCGCAAATTCTCGCAATGCGGCGCGTTGTGAGCTTGTAGATCGGCTATTTTTTGGCAAAGACATTTGATAGAGAGTGAAAAGAAGACTGTATCAAGTACGTATATTATAATACCTTTAACCAATTATAGAGGGTTTAAGTGGTACCGGATATGCAGCTCGGCAAATAAAAGGTGAACTGATCCCAGTGCATGACGGAGGACGATATCACGATAAATGAAATCTCCACAATACGATTATCCCAGTGTTTTTTATCACGATAAACGATAATATCGCTTATCGTGACATCCCTAGTGTGTCTGTGTGTGTGTGTGTGTGTGTGTGTGTGTGTGTGCGTGTTTATGTGGGCATGTGTAATTTGCTGCTCTTGCCCTTCTCTGTGGGTGATTGGCTAACGGTCACCTCCAACCCTGGAGGGGCAAAAATCAATAAATCATCCAAGGGAGTTGACACACACACACACACACACACACACACACACACACACACACACACACACACACACACACACACACACACACACACGCTAGTAATGGAAGAGGCTGAGGTAAGTCGACCACAGTCTGCTGTAGTGAAACGGCACACGGCCACAGAGGTCGACCTCCACGCCAACTACACTACTGATGAAGGTCAGCTGAGACAGCACTGGCCACGCTTGCACTTGTGTGACATTAATTCTTGGATGACGTATGTTACTTGACATGATAAACATGACATGCTATCCTTCTATATAATGCACAAAATCCCTTGTGACTCTGTGCGTGTGACTCGTGCATATTTAGTTTGGAAACTGGGATTTTCCTTTTAGCGCCACAACTGCAGCCCTATTATCATTAGGCCCTAAGGATAATACAATTTGACTTTATTTTGTAAACATGTTTTTATTAACGCAGAAGACTTGTTTAATCCGAAGGCTACAGCAGCCTTTATAACTAACTATGTTTGACAAATTATGAAGAATAATGTCAGACTTGGCTCTCCTTCCCTGATGCCAAATAATTATAGTAACAAAACATGTTCAACAATATGTAGATATGGCCTGGAATGGACATTAATTTTATAACATATTACAGAGCGTTCCGGGTCACCTCAGCTAATTCAAACATGCTCGCCCCAAAACACGGTCGCCCCGGATCAAATCCGGCAAACTTAGAACGGTCGCCACCAGGTACTCCTAAACTCAACCTCAGTAAAAATGGGGGCGAGTGTGTTTTGGGGTGATCATTCCGGTTACCTGCTTTCTCTATCTTGTTGCGCTATTATTGTTTGGCAACAGGGCACAGTGTATTCTGGTTCGAGAAATGCCATCAGCTCACAGAAGCCTAAAGCCTTGCCCCCACTGTTGTTTTTGTCGACTAAAACTATGACGAAAAATATTTGTCGACTGCGTTTTTTTCACTGACGAAAACTAAATAAAAACTAAATAAAAAGTAAGCTGTTATGACTAAAACTAAGACTAAATATATTGACAATTTCGTCAACAAAATAAAAACTAGACTAAAACTTTAGGTACTAGAAGAGAGTCATTTTATGTTTGGTTGCTCTCAGGTGGTTTGGTTGCTCTCAGCTGAAAATAGCAGATCTACAAGCTCACAACGCGAGCTTGTAGATCGGCTATTTTCAGCACGCAACCAAGTGTAAAATCAGCCATTACAATGTCATCAAGGCCTGCCAAAATAGATTTCAGTTGACTAAATCAACTGTAGATTTAGTCGCCTAAAATCTTGTGATATTTAGTCGACTAAAATTAGGCTAAAACTAAAACCTTTCAGGTGACTAAAGTATGACTAAAACTAAATGACATTTTATTCAAAAGACTATGACTAAAACTAAATCAAAATTGGCTATCAAAAACAACACTGCTTTCCCCTCGACAACACTAATAGTTGGCATAGTATAGTAAAATTGTCCCACACCACACTCTTATTTGAGGCTGACATTTCCAAGCGAGCTTTCAAGCATGCCCGAGCAGGACGTAAGCAGAACTAGTTAGCACACACACACACACCAGACATGTAACGCAGCGCAGGCACACTCTCCTCTCCCATTTGGAAACAAATGGCACGTTTTTTACAGTTTGAACTGGCTATTTTGACAAACGGTAACATTTATAAAGTTTTTGAACAAGCCATTAAAAATGTTTTGTTCAGTTGGCTGAGCTCTGAATCTGTCTTGAGATATTTGGTGGTTTGTCATCCAGAACCGCCGATCCGACCCTAAAGCCTCATTCACATACAGAAAAGCCAAGCTAATGGTTGGCTTGGTAATTCAATGTAATCTCTATGCATACCAGCTTTTAAAATGTCCAAGCTGGAAAAAAAGCTTGGAAATTTTTAAAGCTGGTTTGTATACATTGAATTGCTAAGCAAACCATTAGCTTGGCTTCTCTCTGTGTGAATGCAGCATTAGGCCCATATGCATAAATGGATAGCTGGTTGTTCAGGGACTTCTATGACCATAAGTACGCCCATATACTGTACAATCTCCCCTCACATTGTTCCCATGTTGGGTAGATTGACCTTATGGATACAATGTGTGGAAAAAGGTAAAATCAACAATATTGGCCACCATTCGCCGGTGTCACGCTGCCGGCACCCTACATAGAGGAACCTCGTCTGGAAGCTCTACAGCGTAGGGACGGGTTCTGATCGGAGCACACACAGCACACTATTCAATATAGTACTGTAGCTCAGGGGTCTTCAACGTTTTCAGGCCAAGGACCCCTTAGTTGAGAGAGAGATGAAGCGGCGACCCCTACAACCTTTTCATAGATTCCACATAGTTTCATTGTTTGACAGCACAATCGATCATCAGTGTATTTTGCATTCATCAGTCAATTTGTGTTTTCAGATATTTAACCACTTGAACCGTCAATACTTAATAAACTTGACCTTTGACTCTGTACTTAGTCTGCTCTTTCCCCCCTCTACACCAAAGCTCTTTGCCAAAAATAGCAGATCTACAAGCTCACAACGCCTCGCGCTGCGAGGCATTGTGAGCTAAAGTTCTCAGAATAAAGACAGTAGGTGGTTAATATAAAAAAAGAAGAAAACAGTTTCTATCAGATTTGGAGGACCCCCTGTTGTAACTCTGAGGACCCCCTAGTGGTCCCGGACCCCCAGTTGAAGACTCCTGCTGTAGCTCATTTCCCCATCAAGCTCTTGTTTGACATAATACTGCTTATGCACCTTTTACGACTTGCTGTTCAATATTTGTGTCAGTGTGTGCAGGAAGGACATAATTTCTGCCTATCTTTGCTGTCCTGTGATCAGCTTGTGATCTAAGCTATTTATAACAGCAGGACGATGTTGATTGCCAGAGATAGTTTTTATGACGTCTATGATCTTCTGACAAAAAGCTTAATTTTACAAAGCATCCCGCTATTAGTTATTTTTATTGGCAGTTGTGGACAACATGTGTTCTTACTTCTTAGTAGCTTGGAATAACATCAAGCTCTATTATAGAAGGTTGATGTTTAAAGGTATATAGACGGTAGTATACAGACACATCCAGTATACTGTAGGACTCACATTAAATTGCCGTCTTCATCGTGATATGAAACAATATTAATTCTTCAGGCAATAAATAAATATTTTCCAATATAATACATTTTGTCATAATACAGACAGTGACGATTAGGGCTGGGGCAGTATGGATTTTTAGTTATCGCGGTAATAAGTCACTGTTTACTGACGGCATGGCGGTATCTCCCCAAAAAGTTGTTTTGAACTAAAAAGATAATACATTTTAATACATTTAAATAAAAAAGAATACAAAAATAATTGCGGTTATGAACTCGACACCGCGGTATGCATTACACAACCGCGTATTGCGGTTATTGCACCCAGCCCTAGTAACGATGTGATTCAGCAGGCTACAGTACGTTTGATACGAGAAGATATCTTATACCCGGCTAAAAGTCATGTTACATTTACATCTCACAACAATCAAGCAGCCAAAATACCCCTCATCATTACTTATCTCACTGAATTAACTTAAATGATTAACTAGCAATCACCGAAGTCATTAAACAATGAACAGCCTTTTGCTTACTTGTACTTCACAATGTTCACATGAGTTGTGCTCCGTATGAAGACACCCGAGACAAAGTTAGATGGGGGTGGTGGGAGTAAGTGAGCAGCGCTGGATACTGTAGCCCGGAGCACGGTCAATATCTCAGCACTGATAAGGTGGGCTAACGCCATCGATGGCAACATATTGAACGGCATTAGAGAACAACCGTGTGTGTGTGTGTGTGTGTGTGTGTGTGTGTGTGTGTGTGTGTGTGTGTGTGTGTGTGTGTGTGTGTGTGTGTGTGTGTGTGTGTGTGTGTGTGTGTGTGTGTGTGTGTGTGTGTGTGTGTGTGTGTGTGTGTGTGTGTGTGTTGTTTGTGTGTAGTTTTGTCTCATAGAAAGTTTCAAAGCCTTTAGAACTCTCTTGCATGTGTGTGTGTGGCTGATTGCTAATGTGAATGGATGCTCCCTGTATTGAAGCTGCGTGCATGGATGCTCTGTATTAAAGCTGGACCGTGTGGATGCAAATGCAGCGGAGCAGGTTAACGAGGGCCACGGAGCGTGGTGGCCCTAGCGACCATCGACCGGCCGCTAAGCACCCGCGCACATGACTATCGATGGACATGTCTGTTGTCTTGTTGCTATCGACGGCCGCATCCACAGGACACTGGCCTCCGAGACACTTATCAGACCCACTGATCAGCTCGATTGATCGGACTTCTCCCCCCCCCCCCCGAGACGTACGTGTGTGTGTGTGTGTGTGTGTGTGTGTGTGTGTGTGTGTGTGTGTGTGTGTGTGTGTGTGTGTGTGTGTGTGTGTGTGTGTGTGTGTGTGTGTGTGTGTGTGTGTGTGTGTGTGTGTGTGTGTGTGTGTGTGTGTGTGTGTGTGTGTGCGTGCGTGCGTGCGTGCGTGCTTGCGTGCGTGCGTGCGCATCCTGTTTGAATCCCATTTGAATCTTTGTTGGTTCAGGGGTGTGTGTGTGTGTGTGTGTGTGTGCGCGTGTGTGCGTGTGTGTGTGTGTGCGCGTGCACACACTGTTTGAATCCCATTTGAATCTTTGTTGGTTCAGGTGTGTGTGTGTGTGTGCGTGCATGCGTGCGCGCGCGTGTGTGTGCGTGTATGCATCGCACGCACATGCACATCCGTGCACAGACTGCACACTGGTAAAGGAAATTAAGAACTTGGTGATAATGGTTTGTCGATAATGTATAAATTATGTCCCTCTCTCTGTCTCTCTCTCTCTCCCTCCTCACCCTCTCCATCTCTCTTTTATGGCCTTCTCTTTGTTTTTGTATCAGTCTAACTCTTCTCCCCCAATTCACTTCATTGCACTTTAGTGGTTTGAGGTCCCATGAGCAGGATAGCTAAAATGTGTTTGTGTAAAGGCAAACCATCATCTAGAGTAAATAATAATGTCTCTCTTTCTCCCCCCTCTCTCTGTGTTTCTCTGCCTATCTCTCTCTCTCTCTCTCTCTCTCTCTCTCTCTCTCTCTCTCTCTCTCTCTCTCTCTCCTCATTTTCTCTGTCAGATGGCAGTGGACGTGTTGGAGTGTCTACTGGAGGAGGATGATGAGGTTGTGCAGGTGAGTGAGCGATGAAGTGCACATCTTAACCCATGAACTCATTTACTGCCATTAAAAAACGACGTTCATTGGGGTCGCCTGCCGCCATTTCCTTACCTTTTAAAGTGGGCGCGTGCGTGTCCATAGTCCACAATGGTGCACGTATCATGCATGACGCGCGTGCACGCCGTTCTTGAACGCATGTGAATCCGATCTGTCATTCTCTCCTTAGCCTCAGCACTGCTTACAATGTAACCAAACAGGAAAAAAACAGACTACAGTGAAAGGCTTCTTCCCGCCAAAGAATGCACATCCGGTTCCGGGCTACCGACCTAAACCGGAGGTATAACAAACCGGGCAATATACTAATACTGAGCCCTCAATAATGATGACATAGGCCATAGGGAATCTCCATATATAGGTGGAATTTTGCAAGTGTGACTTGCGTCGCGACAACCACACCGGTTATCATGAAACTGACACAATATGTCCACATCTGGGCATTTCCAGGGGATTCTCATGGGCATTCTTTTAAATTAACAACTTGAACCCTTGCATCCCTTTTCTGAGGAAAGATTTAGCCAAAAATAGCAGATCTACAAGCTTGTAGATCGTCTATTTTCGACAAACAGGTTTGGTGGAGAGGTAAAAAAGAGCAGACCAAGTACATAGTGAAAGGTCAACTTAACAAAATATCGATGATTTAAATGGTTAAATGTCTCCATTTAAAGGGGTGGTGACATCCAAAAATAAATTTTGAGTTTTTTATGCTTTTTTTAATGTTTCCTGGCCTCAATTACACCAAAAAAACACCAACTTTTAACTTGCAGTCGTTCCCCTGTTATCTGTGGTTTTTTGACGATTTCTGCATAATGAGGCTCTGATGCTCTGATCATTGGCTCTCGGACAGTGTCGTCACTAGCAGTTAGTGCACCCCCCCCTCCTCCTCCTCCTCCTGGGCTCTACTCTCTCCCTGTTTATATTTCTCCACAGCCCACGTTTTGAGGAAGTAATCTCTACATTATATTGTCCTTTAATCGTAAATATGGGCATATAAAATACATGTGTCCATTCAAATATCTTATTTACATCAATATCCTTCATATCAAGTAGTCAGTTTATGCTTTTGTGAAATAGTGAAAATCGCTATGTATCGCTATGTATTTTCCGCCCTGGCTAGGTCCGTGGACAGCGCCTCCCTCCTCATTACCGAGGCAGAGGACAGCGCTCTGCTCCTGGGGCAGCAGAGCTCCGTGGAGAGCATACTATAACTCCACGCTGCCCTGTCCTCCCCCCCACACACACGGGCACGGCGACCCGGCGAGCAGACAGTAAAACGCTATGATAACACAAGCAATAGGTGGTTCTCTAAACGGAGGCATTTAGCCAAAGATCCGGTAACCTCGGTCCCGGGGTAAGAAAAAACATTCGCGACTCTCGATGCTGTTCGTGTGTGCCTCTTCAGGGCTCAGCTCAGCCTCTGTGTGTCAGTGTGTGTCAGTGTGTGTGTGTGTGTGTGTGTGTGTGTGTGTGTGTGTGTGTGTGTGTGTGTCTGTCACAGTGTGTCTTGTACCAAAGCAAAGCAGCGAAACAAATGCATCGCGTCTCGGTCAGTGTTGGAGCCGGGGCGGTCCTCTGTGTGTGTGTGTGTGTGTGTGTGTGAGTGAGTGAGAGAGAGAGCGTGCGTGTGAGAGCGTGCGTGCGTGACTGCGTGTGCGTGTGTGTGGCCAGTGCAAGGGAACGTTTGGGTACCATAGTTTGAGAACTGCTGGCCTAAAGGGCTGAAGTGAGTGATTTGTATTAATAATCAAAATGATTGTAGTGGAGAGATAAAGTGCATTTGCCTCTGAGATGTAGTGGAGTAGAAGTATAATAATTGAAAATTGGAAAAACTCAAGTAAAGTACAAATATTCAAAATTGTACTCAAGCTATAATAATATTTGTTAGACTGAGTGGGAGAGAGAGGCTCCCCTAGTGGTGATTATAGAGTATTTCAGGTGACAGACCGTTTTTCATGACACCTCAACAGAGAAAGAGACCATGGCTCCATGGAGTGGATTTTCAAGTTTAAACATTTTAAAACATGTTTTTAGGACCAGGGCAAAGACTTTTATGATTGGTAAAAACAGAATGTCATTTAACCTTTAAGGACGGAATTCATTTGCAAGTGTGACTCGTGTCGCGACAACTACACTGGTTATCATGAGACTGACACAATATGTCCATATATGGGCATTCCCAGATATGGGCTTAATATTGATGACATCAGGGATCTTGGCCATACTGTATATGGAGCGTGACATGAGACATTATTGACGACGTCAGGGTTCTTGGCCATATATGGAGCGTGACATGAGGCATTATTGACGACGTCAGGGTTCTTGGCCATATATGGAGCGTGACGCACTCACGTACATGATCTGCAGGTTTTCATACTAAATTGCGAACTAGCTGCGGTCGCATTCGCAGATATATTTCTACTGCACAGTAAAAACCTTTCTTAATTTAACCACGTTTAATTAACACTCAAGATGTTGCTGTGTAAGGTTAGTGGTAGCCTACTACTGCGACTGTTGCTTGTACTACTGCTGCTGATAATTTGGAGATTAACTTTATTATGTATAACAGCACAAAGTGCTTCTTCCACAATAAAGCAGCAAATGAGACAAATTAGGTAGTTATTATTTTAATAGAACAATTACATCGTAAAAAAAGACATCGTTGTCACGATGCACTAAAACAAGAGAACAGCGGCAATATAAAGTCAATAAAAAGATGCACTAAAATAAATAGAATCCAATAACATGAAAAACAGTCATAAAATCAAGAGAAAACACGGGTCGTTAAAAGGTCATCATCGATGTCAGGACATGCTGGAGACAGGAGATTTTGGTTATAAATATACGTGTAGGTTCACACCAACAGCGTGTGTGTGTGTGTGTGTGTGTGTGTGTGTGTGTGTGTGTGTGTGTGTGTGTGTGTTTGTGTGTGTGTGTGTGTGTGTGCGCGTGCGCGCTCAGACGGATGGAGGTAATAGAAACTGGCCCTTTTATAGTCTGGTTGGCCGAAATGTCATGTGAGGCTCACCAATCCACCCTCTTTGCCCCCTCTCTTACCCCGCTCTGTTGGCCCACTTATGTGCCGCCTTGTAATTGATATCCGGGCGCGCTTGTTGATGGTGACGTCACAAAGAATGCTGGTCACTCATTGGCTGTTGATGGTGACGTCGCCGGAATGCTGGTCCTTGATTGGCTGAGGGTGACGGACATACAGACATTTTGTCGTCTAATAGTACAAGATGATGTCATCAACATGACATCTGTAATTGGAGGCCACTGTACCAATATAAGTGGCAGAACACACAATATAGTATTCAGAAACACTTGAAGAGGCTGCTTTTGTTCATCGTGATCAGTTTGAGCAATGTTGACGTGGACTGTATGTCTGAAGGAAGGACCAACGGTAGGGTGTGCGGCTGCTGTTCCTTTGGGATCCAAAGTGTACTACTTTGGAAGGTACAATTACATGAATGACAGTGATATGATTGAAGTCCATATCTTCAATATAGTGTCTTTGTGCTGGAGGAAGTTGCCTCCAGTGAAGACTGGAAGTGGAGAACGTCCTGTTGAGGTTCCCTCCAAGCGCTGGGACCACACAGCTGTACTGATACAAGATATCATTTACATCTGGGGGGGCTACCCACAATGCAATATTCTTTATGCCTTTGATGTGGACACCCACAGTTGGTTGAAGGCCAAGGTGTCAGGGACTGTTCCAGAGGGGAGGTGGCGTCACTCGGCCTGTGTCTTTGGGAAGCTTATGTATGTCCATGGAGGATGTAGCTCCCCGATTGTTATAAACACTAATGACATCTACAAGTTGGACACCACTATAATGGTCTGGTCTTTAATTAACACCAGAGGCACTACACCACCTGTTCCAATATGTCACTCTGCCACCATCATTGGTACAAAGATGTTTGTATTTGGGGGCTTTGGCAGTGGTCGGCATGAGCCGACCTACTACAACATCATCAGTGTGTTTGACACAGAGACCAACTGCTGGCTGAGCATGCCTTCTGCAAAGTTTCTCCCAGAAGGACGCAGTTCTCATTCAGCGTTTACCTACAACGGAGAGCTGTACATATTTGGTGGTGAGAAATTGAACCAGATCTTCAATGATCTGTGGAAATTCAATCCAGAAACTCTCACCTGGAAGAAGGTTGAGCCCAAGGGAAAAGGCCCGGATAGGATGTATGGGATGTGCTGTTGCATGGTGGGAGATCGTATCATCCTCTTTGGAGGAAACCCCATACCCCATGACCTGTACATCTTAGACTTGAGTCCTTGTCTGAAGTCATTATGCAAGCTAGCAGTTATTCAGTACAGTGTTGAGCAGTCTGAACTTCCACATGACATCAGGTGGGAACTGACAGCCATGAATAAGAACAGCAACAGTAGTGGACAAACTAACTAGTGTCTGTAGTTTTGAGAGAGATGGTGACTGAAAAACAACATTGAATATATTTTCCCATTTCCTGAAAAGTAACCATTTTGGTTTGGTTGAAACTGGAACACTATAAAATTGAAATGGGTACGCTCTCCTGATTGGCTGAAATTGTCAACGAACCTGAATATGTATTAAAGTGATGGAGAAACAGGAACAAACACTCGATAGCAACGATGACTATCTGAATATAGAGTTTTAACTTTTTAACCAACTTCTTTTAGTTTAACTAAAATAAATATCACTTAACACTACCTTTAATCAAAACCGTATATTCATTAGAATAATTGCTAAGAAAGTAATAGTTAAAACCCTATGAAATGAAATAAAACATCCTAAAACAGAAGGAGGACTCTTTGAGACAACCGTTCTGAGCAGAGACTTCTGGTGCAGTGCTACAATCTCAGGCCTACAAATCAAGCAGCATATGGCGGTGCATACGGAGCTGTGAGCAGCATTCTTTCTACCACCGTTTTTGCAGCCTTGCGCAATATGCTTTGTTACATTCTGATCAAAGGAATGTCCTTTATTTCACATCATGGATTGAGCATAAAACATTCCCCATGAGCAGTCCCCCCCTTGCACCAATGCAACTCCTTGAAACTGCCATTGGGGATAGTGGTTGCAAGTAGCTGAATGTTGCAAGGAGTTGGCCTTACAGTTAGTTCCTTGTTTTATGGTCACTCATCATGACCATCTGAGCAGCCTTCACCTGGGGGAATCATAAGCTGATTGATGGATGATGGATGGATGGACGGACAAATGGATGGTTGGGATGAATCTGGTCTTTGTACTTGTGAGCTTTTTGCATGGCACCATTCTATGACAAAACGGGTGTTTAAACGTCAACCATTTCTCCTCTTTGATTTGTTGATACACTGCTCAAAGAAATGAAGGTATCAAAACGTTCCCTTAATTCTTTTAGCTTTCTTTGAGCAGTACTACAGTATACTATACTCAAATAAATTCAAATACATTAAGGGAACATTTTGTTCCCTTCATTTCTTTGAGCAGTATATAATGAATTCAAAGAAACACCAATTATCCGTTTCATCGAAAAAGTAATCAATACAATAATTGCTAATAACATAATCCACTGTTGCAGCCCAACTCTTTCACACCATTTTCTGCACTGACATCTGGTCGTCAAATCTAAAATCCATCTAAAATGCTTCTATGATCTAAAACCCTAGCAATTGGCTACCTATTGGGATCAATATTGAGGCCAACTCCTTATTTGGGGTACTTCCAAATTCCGGCAGATCCCGGGTTGCTTCAGACACCACCTTTCATTGAAATGAATAGCTGGGGGCAGTCACAAAGTGACTAGGGCTGTCACAATTATTACATAATCGTCTAATCGCCAATTATTTGAGGTAAACACAATTATTTTGCATAATCGTCATAATCGTTTCCGTGTTGAGAAATGTTAATATAGTTACAAACACTTTCAAAAAGTAGTGGAAATAGCCGATCTACAAGCTCACAACGCGTTGCGTCGCATCACGACGCCTTGTGAGCTTGTAGATCGGCTATTTCCACTATCAATGTTATTTTTTAAGTATAAAATGTTCACATATGTCAGTAATTTCTTTGTATATTTAAGTTATGTGTCATGATTGCAATGTGCAACTTCAAAGCCTAAAAGCCAAACAGAAATGTAATTGTCAACGACAAATACATAATTAAATTGTTAATCGCAATTATTTGAGTGACAGTTAATCGTCATGTAAAATGTCATAATCGTGACAGCCCTAAAAGTGACGTGTTGTAAGCTTGTCGACTTTTTTTTTAAGTATTTGAAAATGAACGAACATTTTTCAACATGGATACGACTATGAAGATTAAGCAAAAATAATTCTGATCACGTCAAATAATTGCGATTAGACAATTATGTAACAATTTTGACAGTCCTACTGCAGGCCCTTTCGAACAGGATGACAGCCAGACGGAGAAGCGAAGAAAAAAGAAAAAGTGAACAAGCGCGCGCCTCCGTCTAATGTAGGTGGTTTACTGCTATTGTATGAGGAGGATAAAGGTTTTTCCTCTGGTTGATTCATGTTTAACCTCGTAGCTTTACTCCTTCTGCTTCCACTGATTGCAATTGGAAAATCCTCACGGTGGGCTGTCAATTCTGCCGGGTTTTAGGATGGATCTGTGTAGTGTGTAATCTGGAAGACGTTGGCGCTGCTTGGCTCCTCTGGCTTCTGCATTTCTAGCATATCTGTCTCCCAAGAACTGATGATCCCCCTAAACTAAGTCGGCATAGCAGGAGTGCGTGGGATTTGTGTGTGTGTGTGTGTGTGTGTCTGTGAGAGAGAGCTGTCTGTGTGTGTGTGCGTGTGCGTGTGCGTGTGCGTGCGTGCGTGTGTGTGTGTGTGTGTGTGTGTGTGTGTGTGTGTGTGTGTGTGTGTGTGTGTGTGTGTGTGTGTGTGTGTGTGTGTGTGTGTGTGTGTGTGAGAGAGAGAAAGTCTAGGATCTCTATTTTTTATGCATTTTTATGCATTATTTCTTAGATAGGAGAGTGAAGAGAGACGGAAAACCAAGGGCAGAGGAAGAGACAAGAAATGCAATGAAAAAGACAGGGTCGGATTTGAACCTACAGCCTGGCGCTCACTAGGAGCATATGGTCTGTGCACAAACCATGGGTCTTTGATGTGTCGTCAGGCTTATTATTACTGCTCCACGTATAACACTATAACAACTCAGCCTGTCGCTAAACACTTCTGCTGAGCCACACTCTGCTCTGTGTGTGTGTGTGTGTGTGTGTGTGTGTGTGTGTGTGTGTGTGTGTGTGTGTGTGTGTGTGTGTGTGTGTGTGTGTGTATGTGTGTATGTGTGTGTGTGCTGCATACTGTACATATATGCACAAGCATAAGCCTATCTGTACTGCTCTGTGGTACAGTACATCGTCGTTGTCGGGCGGAAACCTCCTATCTCCAAATTTCAAATCTGTACGTTCTTTCGGAAAGTAAAGCCCTGCTTCATCATACGAGGCCGTCGCACAAAAGTAGTGAAAACAGCCGATCTACTTGTAGATCGGCTGTTTTCACTAGTTAAAATCATTTTTTAAAATGATAAATGCAAAACCAACGGTTTTGGACATACAAGGTTTTCACCCGACAACGACGATATGAATGCATACTCTTGCCGTCTGTTTGAGAGATACATGTGGTGTTAAGAGGGTTAGCTGTGAGCTGACATGCAGCAGGCAACTGTCTGGAGGGTTAGACTTGGACAGTAACATGCTGTCTGTCTGTCTGCCTCTCTCTCCGTGTGTCTCTCTCTCCTCCTCCTACACTCCCATCTCACCTGACAGATTGAGAGCAGTCTTTGAACTTTTAATCCAGACACAGAGACACATAGCTGTCACACACACACACACACGCGCGCACGCACGCTCACAGTCTTTAAAGGGCTGACTCGTGTTTTGTCAGCTCATATCCCAGATGTGGAAGTAAAATCAAATTATGGATGTCATAACATATACTGCTGGGGAAACGCGCACACACATCACATATACCGTGGTTCTCAAACTTTTTAATTTCAAGAACCCCCCATAACTCTCAAAGAGTTGCAGACCCGTAAAGCCTCGATCAGAGTCTGCGGTGAAGAGCTATCCACCGCAAATTTGAGGTGGAAAACTTTCCACCTCAAGTCAGAAAATAAGTGAAGGCCATCATAGTTTGTCACGGTGGAGTCCTATTCACCGTGACTGACTGGTCCAGGTCGACCAATCAGTGAACGGGGTGAAGAGCCTGTCTGTCTGATAGTAAAAACAGAGAGATGTGTCGGGACTTGCGGTGGAAAGCTCTTCACCGCGAGGAATGACGTAACGTTGTAGTTTCATGACTCAAAAAGACTAGACCGCGGAGCCGACTCTGATCGAGGCTTAAGGGTCCATTGGATCTTTGAGAGCAGTGGTTCTCAAAGTGGGGTCGGGGGATCCCCGGGGGTCACTTCATTCCGTGCTGCGAGTGTGTACATCTGTTATTTAAAAAAAAAAGTAAAAAAAAAAAAAGTAAAATGTGTAATAATTTAGATTGTTTTTTCTCTCTCTCTCTCTCTCTCTCTCTCTCTCTCTCTTTTTTTTTTTTAACTGGCACAAAACATTTTCAGATGGCGGTGCGCAGCCAAATAAATGTCAGTGCCTCTGGTAACAATGTCAGCGGTTAGGTGATGACAGCCTGGGACAGGCTGGGAGTCCAGGATGAAACGCACAGTATGAACATAATGGAGAAAACTTCAATTCACGGAGCTCCTCCATAAGCTCCATGACTTCTCCAGTGCTGTTTATGTTACGTCAGCTCGTTGCTGTAAAATCCAATTTCATATGAAATGGAAAATACGTTCATTGGTCATGTCGACACACACGCACACACACACACACACACACACACACACACACACACACACACACACACACACACACACACACACACACACACACAGGATGTCAACATTGTACTGTAGAGACAGACATTCTTTCTCTCTCCTCTTATTAACGATGTCAAAATCCAAAAGTCAACTTTTCTCTCTTCTTTTCTCTTGTCACTCTCTTGCTGTGACTCCTCTTAGAATCTTATATGTACTGTAGGAGGTAGGAGTCACACACACCTTCCTCTCACTCCATACCGCCCGTCTCTTACTCTAATGATATCAGATACTCTCTCTCTCTCTCTCTCTCTCTCTCTCTCTCTCTTTCTCTCTCTCTCTCTCTCTCTCTCTCTCTCTCTCTCTCTCTCTCTCTCTCTCTCCCCCACACACATTGTGCAAATTCCCCTCGTTCCACCCTGCTTATGTTAATGATGTCAGAAACACACACGCGTGCACACACACACACACGCACACACACACACACACACACACACACACACACACACACACACACACACACACACACACACACACACACACCCTCTGAGTTTGCCTCTCTCTCCGTCTGTCTGCCGCTCTCTCTCTCTCTCTCTGTCTCTCTTTGTCTCTCTCAGATGTCAGAATCACTCTTCAATCTCTTGCCGTCTTGAATTACATGAGTTCTTAACATCTAACTTAGTTTATTTCATAAAAGGCAAAACAAGTATTATTTCCTCAAAGCAGACATCATTGCCTCCTGTTACTGTTGAGCTGTTAACACCATATGGAGCTCTGACGTGCGTTCACTTCAAACAGGCATGTCGAGTCGACTACCAGTCAATTCACAGACACATGCACACATACGGTACATACATCGGGTCCATGTGCGTATATATGTACAGTAGTTTATGTGTGGGTGGATGATTGATTGGTTGTACCTTTTGTGAGTGAAACAGTGCGTGTGCTTTGTCAGGAGGCGTGAGCGTACGTGTTTGGAAGTGCAAGTGTCCTCTGAAGTTCTTAATTAACTGTCTAATAACATGTTTGTAGCGAGCGTCCATCTGCTGCCGCTTACAGTGGGAAGTTAGAATGTTCTCTCTCTCATAAGCACTTTTCAAAGACATGTTCCAACAAAAGGAAAGGCAGTTTGATCTCGCACTCTCTCTCACTTTCCATATACGTAACACACTTTCTGTTCCCTCTCTCTGCTTTTCTACCTCAATGTGTCTGGCTCTCTTTCTCTCTCTTGCTCTCGCTCTCTGTCTCTCTCTGTCTGTCTCTGTCTCTCTCTCTTTTTTTTTAAGATAGTTTTTTGGGCTTTTATGCCTTTTATTGATACTGACGCAAAATGGGGAGGGGTAGATGGGTAGTGAGTAGGGATGGGACGATATGAAAATTTCATATCACGATAATCGCGATTTACAATATTATCACGATAATCTAAATAAAATAATTACATTATCCTGGGGTGGAACATTTGCCAAAAAATAGCAGATCTACAAGCTCACAACGCGTCGCAATGCGACGCTTTGTGAGCTTGTAGATCGGCTATTTATTGGCAAAGATATTTGATAGAGAGTGGAAAAAAAGTATCAAGACTATCAAGTACATATTATTATAAGTACCTTTTACCAATTATAGAGGGTTTAAGTGGTACCGGATATGCAGCTCTGCAAATAAAAGGTGAATTGATCCCAGTGCATGACAGAGGACGATATCACGATAAATGAAATCTCCACGATACGATTATCGTGAGTGTTTTTTATCACGGTAAACGATAATATCGCTTATCGTCCCATCCCTAGTAGTGAGTGACACGCAGCAAAGGTTGTCGGGATCGGGATTTGAACCCGCGACACGCTGTCAGGCATCAGAGCCTATGTGGTATGCGTCATTTGTTGGTGAAGTTGAAGAACTACTTTTTTTCTGAAAACTCTTAGGATTTCAAACAGTGGTTTTTTAAAATAGCAGATGTAACTCTTTGTAAGCAAATGGACCCGTATGGGTCCATTTGGTTCCATTTGCACACTCTCAGAGTTATGGGCCGGGGGTTCATTGAAATAAAAAAGGGCTTGAGAACCACTGCTCCTTGTTATAGCTGTCACAGCAAACTGGTGGGTTGGCACAGTGAGTGAGTGAACACCTGGGTTAGGCAGTTAGTGGCGTTCTGAGACTATGCAGAGAGTCAGCGGAGGACCGGGGAGCCATACAAACACCCTTAATGGTTATTATTCTGCTAGCGCCGTGATTGGTACGCGAGAGAATTAAACGGGAGAGGTGCACGGAGGAATAAATAAGATTCCCCAGGCAAGCTGTCCTCCTCACAGTGTGTGGGGTGGTAATGGTGAATTGAGCGTGGCGGTGTGTGTGTGTGTGTGTGTGTTTGCGCATGTGTGTGTGTGTGTGTGTGTGTGTGTGTGTGTGTGTGTGTGTGTGTGTGTGTGTGTGTGTGTGTGTGTGTGTGTGTGTGTGTGTGTGTGTGTGTGTGTGTGTGTGTGTGTGTGTGTGTGTGTGTGTGTGTGCGCGCGCGCGCATGTGTGTGCGCGCTCATGTGCGTTTGTTTGTGTGTGTGTGGGTGCATGTGTATGTGTATGTATGTGTGTGTGTGTGTTGGCTAAACGTTTGATTTGCCAGAGGTGCCTCTCCATCTGGTCTCTGCCCTTCATAAATAATGAATAGAGCTAACAGCCGTCTGTCTCCTTTCTCTCTTTTCACTCTCTTCTCTCTTTATCTCTAACTCTCTCTCCTTTCTTTCCATCCACCCCTCTTTCTTTCTCTCTCCTCTGTATTCCTCTTTCTCCTCTCTCTCTATCTCTCTCTTTCCCTCTCTCCCCCCATTGCTCGACAGCAGGAGGTCTGATCCCTGCCCTTGCAGGACAGATAAGGAGGCGCAGGCCCACCCGGTGCATCAAACGTACACTGCACCTGATGAATGGCACGCACGGACACACACACACACACACACACACACACACACACACACACACACACACACACACACACACACACACACACACACACACACACACACACACACACACACGCGTTGAAGGTGTGAAGGTTTTTCATTCTGAGAACAAGCACACTGCTACTCACACAGTAAACTCCTGTGTGTTGCTTTTAAGTTATTTGCGGTGCAGAGAGACCACAGCAATTATAGGTCGCTTGCATTGTATTTTTCTAAAGTACAACAGGAAAGGGCCCCAGCATGGATTATACACAAGAATGCTATGAATGTGCTCTAGGTGTCACATGGACGGACCACATCAGAAATGTGGTCCTCTAGTAGTCTACAGGGACCTACCACGGGTCACAGACAAAGTCAGAGAGAGAGAAGGGCACTGCGTCAGGCACCCGGAACTAGAGACAAGCAAACTGACACTATAGGAGCCAACCCAGGGCAAAGCCAGGAAAGGCATGAAGCACATCACCTATGTAGAAGCGCTGTGGCACGACGGCTTAGCTAACAACACTGTAGAGCTCAAGACCCTGATGTTAGATAGGAGAGTGTGGAGGACAACATTCAGGAGTCCCGAGTTGGTGTCGGCTATACTGCTTCTACTGTGTGCTTCTCACTACAGCAGAATGGTGTACCCGATAGCAACGGTGTGTCTGATGGGGGAATGGCCATGGTGTGAAGCAGGGGTCAGCAACCTTTTTGAGATGAAGTGCCATGCTTTTATTGTCTAGATAGTCAGTGTGCCATGTCAACATACTTTTTAATGACACCCCATCAAAAATTCCAACATATTTTCGATTGTCAGGACATCATTATAATGATTAAATTCAAGCAATAACTCACCTACCATCTCCCTGACTCCCTCCCCAGTCAAAGTTCAGGGTTTTACTTTTAATGAATGTAGAATTATGTGCAGGTTGTAATTTGTGCAAATTAGGTGACTTGATTTAATTGACCACATCCACGTTTAAAACAATATTTGATTTTAAAATAAAAATCCTCTCATTTCTGCCAGTGTGCCAAGATCTTAGTTAAAAATATTCGCTTAAATAAAAAGCAGATCTAGCACAAAGTGACGCGCAATGAGCTTGTAAATCTGCTATTTTTGAATAGCTGTAAGTATCAAATAATGGTTATTGTGGTTGAAATCTAAAATGACACAGATGCTTTGCTAGTCTTAATGGCTTAAACCCTCACTGGCCCTCCGTGCGCTCACTCTGAGTAAAGCCACTCCTAGGTCAATGCACAGAGAAGTAATTTCCCCTCAAGGAAATCCTCCTGTGCTCCTAAATAAAATCATAATTTGTAAAGTATTCCCCGCTCAATTATGTGGGATAAATGAAATGCTGGAGCTTGTTAATGAACACTGACATGTCATCCGGTGAGTGTTTAGAGGTTAACAAGCAGATCTTAGACGGGCTTTAGAAGCCTTTAACAGCCTTAAAATTTACAAAGCATTCTGTTGTTTGTTAGATTGCCGATTTTGCACCATATTACTAAGATAATAGCTGTATCTTCATTACTTTTTATTTGTGTTTATTTTTTCTTCTAAATTACAGTAGCCAATTATTTTTACCCCCTTTTTAATCCGACTTTAGTCGTTATGACAATTGATTCCTCACCCACACACTTTTCTGTGTTGTTACTGCTGCTGTATCCTGCTGACTCACCTGCCAGTGAGGAGCCTCCACCGGGAGGACCTTCATCCTACTCCTCCCGCCCAACACTCCTACCCTCCCTGCCCGACTTCCCTCCCCTGAACATGGGCCAGTTGTGTTCATAGACCAGTGGTTCTCAACCTGTGGGTCGGGACCCCCAGGGGGGTCCCCAAATTATTTTGGGGTTCCCCAGATGATTAACTTAATGTGCAACATTGTTTTCTCACTCAACAGTAAACAAACCGACATAATGTTTAAGTGTATTGAGGGTAAATGCACATTTCTAAAGTGACAATTTAAGGACTTTGTAATACCTCTAAAATGACAAATTAAACATTGGCCAAATTGTCAAATAATAGAGGCAGACATTTTGAAAATAGACAATCTACATGCTCACAACGCCTCGCGTTGTGAGCATGTAGATCTGCTATTTTCACAATAGAACCGCGTTATGCTAAATGTAATGCCTCACCTCTAAGTGCTTGTCAGGGTGTGGGGGTCCCCAGTTAAAATATGATTATTTTGGGGGCCGCAGCCTGAAAAGGTTGAGAACCACTGACATAGACGCCCGACAAAGCCGGATGCACCACGGTGGATTCAAACCCACAACCTCCGTGGTGGTGGGCAGGGACCACCCAAGCAACCTCTATATTAGTTTTTGATAACAGTTTTATTTTTTTATTTGTCTGATTCTCTCTCTTTCTCTGACTGACTGTCTGACTGGCTGTCTTATTCTCCTTCTCATTCTCTTTGACTGTATGACTGACCGATTCGTATTATCTTCCTCTTCCTCTCTCTTTCTGACCAACTGATTCTCTCATTCTCTCTCTCTCGGACTGATTCTTCCTCAGACGGATGCTATCTTTCCGCCAGACTGATTTCTCTCTGTCTACGCACGACACGTGTGTCTCGGATGTGATTAATTCACAGCACATGGGTGTGTAACTCAAAAGGCACGCAGAGTATAATTCCCACTCGACCGTGTCAATAATGGAACATGTCATACTGTAAAAACAAATGATCACGTCAAAACAATGGGGACAGATGATTTGTATAAATAATTGAAATAATAATGAGCAATCAATATAGATATTTTTTTAACCCATTTAGAACGGGTACACATTATTGTGTATCATTATTTTATGCTTTAACTATTGAAAAATAGCAGATATACAAGCTCACAGCGCGGCACCGAGTGCCGCGCTGCGAGCTTGTAGATCTGCCATTTTTGAAAAATTGTGAAAATTTGAATTTTGACCCGATTCTATAAGTGTCTTTTGAATCCTTCTAAGGTTTTTTGAAAAACCTATGTTTCTATGGCAGCAATCTGGCTAGACATCATCAAAGAAAAGGTCCTTTTCACTTAACTGGAGCTCAGTTAGTCTGTTCTTGAGAGACTACTATGTCAGTGGTTCTCTAACATTTTCATGTTAAACTGATATTTATTTGGCCACGGACCCCCCATCTCAAAATATTTAGTTCCAGGGACCACCCAGAAGCAAAATTTTAGTTGCAAACGTTCGCTTTAAAAATACATATATTCAAAGATTTGCACCCATTTTCACAACTTTTTCAAAAATAGCAGATCTACAAGCTCGCAGCGCGGCACTCGGTGCCGCGCTGTGAGCTTGTACATCTGCTATTTTTCAACAGTTAAAGCATTCAATAATTCTAGGCCTAAATGGGTTTTAATGAATGATTTTCTCTTTTGTCTCCTCCCTCTCTCTCTCTCTCTCCCATCTTCACCAGGTGTGGTATCTCTCTGGCTGGGTGTGCCACCTGCAGATGGAGCGAGCGAGGGATCAGCGAGCGAGGGAGGAGAGGGAGGCGTCGGAGGAGGAGAAGGAGGAGTGGGAGGCGCTGAGGGAGGCGGCCAGGTCATACCTGACGAGAGCCAAGAAGGTAGGCTCACACTTTTTTATGGATCTGCGTTTGTTTCCTAAGGAGGACACTGGGGAGACGATCAGGAACAGAGAGAAGAAGGGGAAAAAGAAGAAATGATAAAACTCATGTTCAAAATGTAGCAGCAAATAAGCTTGGCCTCCTCTGTGCCTCTGTGCGGTCAGTTATTTGGAGAGTTTTCAGATCAATACAAATTTATATCGTCAAATCTCGAATGAAAATACTGTCTGTTAGCTGACCAGCATAATCGTCACTGCCGGACAGAAACCTTGTATCTCCAAGTTTCACATTTGTATGTTCATTCGTAAAGTAAAGCCCTGCTTCATCATACAAGACTGTCGCACAAATCTAGTGAAGATAGCAGATCTACAAGCACACAACGCCTCGCACCGCGAGGCGCTGTGTGCTTGTAGATCGGCTATTTTCACTAGTTTAGATTGTTTTTAAATGATAAATACTAAATTGATGGTTTTGGACATACAAGGTTTCCACCCGACAACGACGATATGAACTTCCAAACAATTAGTGTTTGACAGCCACGGAGATCACGTCGCACGTCGCATTCAATCACACACGTTATCAAATGAGTGTAGTAAACAATGGGAGCTGTTCTATGCTGTTATAGCGTCTATATCTATATATTGCAAATGTTTGAGTCCATTGTATTGGTTGAGCCCTAACTGTTATCATTACTACACTGGCATTGTCTCTTTTCACACTTTTGCTAGGCCTACATAATGCCGCCTCGGGGACTGCCCATAAGTCCTACATCTCATTAGTCCTACATCTCATTAGTCCGAATTTAGTTAGGGTTAGGTTTTAGGGTTAGGTTTAGGCATAGTTTTACTGAGGATAGGGTTAGGGTTTGGGTTAGGTTTAGGCATAGTTTTACTGAGGTTAGGGTTAGGATTAGGTTTAGGTTTAGGCATAGTATTTTTCACCAGGTTAACTCATTCGATGACTTTTCAAAATGGCTGCCAAGTACCAGGATGCCATTCCATGTAATTCATAGTGCACGGATCATGCACGCCCATGCCTAGATCACGCACCATGTGTGTGCACGCTGTTCACAGCTTTCAAACAAAGAAATCCGCTTGGAAATCCGTCCAGCCATTATGTTTTCTTCAAATGTAAACAAACATGGCTGCCATGTTTGAAAGATGTTGTGGGTATGGGGGTTAAACATACACTTTCGCGATTGCGATCATTTTGGAGGTCCAAAAAAAAAGAAAAAGAAAATGGCTGCCAACTCGGGAAACTCGGGCCCTGGCGGCCTCTAACAACGGTAATAACTCGGGAAACTCGGGAGGGGGTAGCAAATGAGTTAATCACCAGATTCTGACTAATGGGATGTAGGAACAATGACAGGGCAGATAGCAGATGCAAATGATGCGTAATTCATACTATCAGTGACTGCAATCCATTTTTTTTGTGAATTTGCACCGCTACCTTTTGTATGAAGAAATCTTAAAGCAGCTGCGACTACACCCAGCACCACAACGGGGCAACAGGGGCCTTTGCCCTCTGTTACATTTTCTGCCCGCTCACTTCAAGTTATATGTTCCCTCTAGAAAAACAGTAAAAACAGCAAAAGTATATTCTCCAAGATACGAGTGTCATAGCGACGACAGTAATGAAACACCTCCTTTGAAGTTTCCCCCCCATAACATATTTCAAGCTTGTTATCTGATCCAGTTTTCTTTTCCCACTGTACAAGCGGTATACAAACATGCTTGTGAAACACAGCACCGTTATTTTATAACCAAGGACAGTGCTGTTTGTTTGTGCGTTGTATCAAGAAGAGCTTTATTAGACTGGAAGGATCGCTGTGTAGGAAGTTCAGCAAACAAAGAGGCCGTGACTCTACTGGGGAAAAAGGTATGACAGAGTTTAGCCCGTTGTTTGGCATGTCGGAGACGGACACATTTAGTCGTATTTGCATATATAGCGCTGTCCCTGGTCCTCCTGAATGGAGTGGAGGAAAGATAAGCTCCTTTTACACAGCTTTTTGTTCGAGGCAGGAATGTTGCACCATTATTCTGCCCTGCCGTTCTGTACAAAAAGGGTACGGATACAGAAGCGCGGGCATTGTTGTGCCGCCATTGAGCCCGCACCAGAGGTAGTTACAGTGCCAAATCGACATCCGTGTGGAAGGTGCTGCAGCCGACAGCACAGGGTGGGACAAGGCTGTGGTACGGTGTTAATTTTGACAGCACATTTTGATTTATTTTCGTCATAGTCTTTTGAATGACTTTTTAAGAATGGTATTACAATTAATTGTAACTATTTCATAAAGGATTTTACTTGATTATTAAAACAATCTATTTTTGCTTCACAGCTGGTAATATTAAGTTGTTTTTTCATGTATGCCGGAGTATTAACTATCAAGCCACGGAATCAAGGATTCCTCGCCGTAGAATCAGGATTGTTCTCTGCGGCATCAAGTCTTTCTCTGCGTAATCCTGGGGGGACTAATTAAGGAACCCTGAAATGCCATGTAAAGGCACACATGGGGTTTGATTCTGTGTAAAAAAAAGAGCAAAGCTAGCATTAATAACGGATGTTCTTTAGGTCACTGTTATTGCTGGTGGTGGTTTTTACGTCATCTAGTATTTAACCACATAAACTCTATATATTTAGTTGATATGGGTCCCCCAGGGGTTCTGCATGCTAGGTCCACCAGTATTTCCCTGTACAAAAAACCTCTTTTGCTCCAAAATAGACCATCTACAAGCCACAATGTGGCAATTGCGGCATGTTGTGAGCTTGTATTGATCTGCTATTTCCGTAGAGTGTTCAGCCGAGAATATGGGCACTAGGGTTCATATGGTTAAAAGTGTCTCAAGACAGCATACATCACTTTGGGTCCTTGTTTGCTGTCCGTGATTGTATACACTGTAGAGCCTTAATTACTTTTTCTCCATTGTAGCAATCTGCAGAATGGAAATGACAGGGAATTGACTTTTACGTCAACAAGAGAGGGAGAGAGAGACTCATAATTCATAAATCGTATTATTCTGCAAAATTGAGCAAGTACAGCAAGGTTTAATACTGGGTTCACCACAGATGTGAAATAAATGTATTATTTGACTTTGTTTGAAACCGTTGTATTGTGGTGTTATTATTTAGCCTTTCAAATGCTATTGCATCGGTTAAATCAGTGAATTTCATTAATCCTGACACCAAACCAATTTGAGGTGGTGAACTGGCAATCTGCCTCAAATTGCCTGTTTCATATTACCGTGTGGCCATGGAAAAGCTATGATAGGGAATTGTTCGCAACAAAACACCACTATATTGCTTGCCACTGTAAGATAACATGTGTTTGTTAGCCTATATGTCCATGTTGCTATATGCGCTGTTGCACATACAGTAGGGTGACAATATTCCACTTTCTGTCCAATTACCCGAAGTTATATACAGTAGATAGAATTTCACACTGTTTCATCATGATAATGTTTGTAGCTTGTAGCGAAATAGTTCAAACTTAAATAGCACATTATTGATTTGGTTACATCGAGATGACATCATAAAGGTCTTCTGTGATTGTTTTGTGCTTCATAAGGGACATTTCCAATGCTGTAGGATAACTTAAAATAAGTCTATTGTGAACAATGTCTAGATTGCCAGCAGATCTACAAGCTACGCAACGTGTCGCATTGCGATGCATTGCATAGATTTAGATTGGCTATTTTCTAATAGTATAAAATAGTGTTACAGTGGTTAAACTTTTTTTTTTTTTTTTTTCTGGATACCCCCTGGGCTGGAACCCCCCCAAGGCCCCCCATTTTGAGAATCCCTGTTAGGGCTGTCACGATATGACATTTTACATGACGATTAATTGTCACTCAAATAATTGGCGATTAACGATTAAATTGTGTTTTTGTCGTTGATAATTACATTTCTGTTTGGCTTTTAGGCTTTGAAGTTGTACATGGCAGATATGACACATAACCTAAATACACAAATAAATTACTGACATATTTGACAACTTACTACTTAAAAAAATAACATTGATAGTGGAAATAGCCGATCTACAAGCTCACAACGCGTCGCATCACGACGCGGTGTGAGCTTGTAGATCTGTTATTTCCACTATTTTTTCCTATTTTTTAACATGGAAACGATTATGACGATTATGTAAAATAATCGCGATTAGACGATTATGTAATAATTGTGACAGCCCTAGGACAGAGTTGGGTACAAGATACAAGCGCTGATCTAGAGGGTTTGGCCCCTTCGGCACCATGCTGTATAAAACGTAGATTTAATATCAGGATGATAACCTACTGTTTTTACTATTATAATAAAAGAATTTGCCCCCTCGACATTTTTAACAGCCCCCCTCGTTCACTTCATCTTGGTGCCGGGCTGCAACAATGGCTCCCTCTCCATTATAATAAATCCAGCCATTCAAATGCCAGCAATTGAATGGCTTGAAAGGGACCTTTTTCCTCACCTTCAGTTCTGCAGCAAAATGGTGTGCATTTACAGTACAGTATGTAACACCTTCATCTAAAGTGCTTCACAATGTATACATTACGTTCACCCCTTCACTAGTCTCTCGAGGCAGACACATTTGCAAGGCTCAATGCTTGACTCAGAGGAAAGAGTCCACACTGGTTCAAAGTAGAAAATGTATGTTTATTCAAGACAAAGATTTAATTGAAAATGTACAGAGGTCAGTGTCAGGAATCAGCAGTGTTGTGCACTGTATGCATTTGTGAAGTGGTGGACCTGAAACCAAAGCAAACAGATAAATCAAATGCAGCGGGCCAAGCGGCTGCATGGTGGCTGGGGACAGAGTCTTATTATTATGTAATACTTGTGACAGGCCTAGCCAGAAGGAACAGGGTTCACATCGTACGATTCCTAGACAACCCCTCTACATCCTGAGCCAGTTCTGCCACGGCTATTGTTCACATGTAGCGATTTTTGGCGTACTTGTAGCAGCAGTTTGGCAGTACAAGACACCCGTTGATGGCTCAAGAGATTCCTATTTTTGTTCTAAAACAATAGAGAGAATAGCTGTTCATTTCTTTAAAATGTTTCAGAATGATGGACTGTTGAATGATGGTAGGAAAGTGGAGGAGAATTAAGCAATAAGCATAGTAGTAGCATATTGACTATTCTCATATTCATTTATTGGGTAAATTCTTAACTAAATAATAAATATATCAGTAAAAAGCCTATTTCTTTTTCTTATGAGCTTATGAAGGGGCAATCCTTGTCAAAACATTGTCAAGGATTCAGATTTCTCATAACTTTAGAAATGCATACTTGTAGTTCCAAAAATAGGTATAGGTAGCTAGGGTTCAACCAAAGTTCACTTTATAGGTATCTATACAGCCCAGGGTTCTACCCAAGTTCACGTTAAAAGTGTTTTCACCATGGTTATTATGCATAGCTTAAAGAGTAAGCAGCAGAGAGGAGATGACTTTGGGGAATTACTTTCCATAACACTGTTGAAAGATACAAGGACATAAAGCAATTTTAACATCTCAATACTTTCACAGGGTTTATTAACCACTTGAACCCTGGTGTCATTAACCATTAAGACCTGAAGCAGAATCTACAACTGTCTTCTAAATCCTAACAGCTTTCTGAAAAAGTGGAGCTTTTCCATGTCAAAGACTCCGCCTCGGTGTCGTAACATGTTCGAAGAAAAACCTGGAGACTTGACATTCAGTAGTTTGGTGTTATGAATCATGATACAAATAAGAACATTATAATGGTGTGCCACAGACAAGGCCAAGTCTTGGCTACGGACACATTTGTCCGTGTGCAGACATATGGATGGCCCCTGACCATGGACACCGGCACAGGTCACATTGCAGCTTTTATATACTGTACACACATACAGTAGACACAGTAGACTAGGAACCTTGCACACTGCACCTTCAAGCACCTCAAGTGTGCCAAGACGCGCTTAAAAACATTGCCCGATTTGCCTAAATCCAAGCCTTATTGACTTCTTTTATAACATTATTGATTAAACTTTTCAAAAAGTATAAACCAAGTGTAAAAATAATTGATACTAAGTTAGCCTACTGGCAGTATTCACAAGACATTTGGCCTCTGATCAGTCCAGCGGTTTACTGCCCATTTTATTCATAAAATGGTAATTTGTATGGTACTGGCAGAGGAAAGGTCAAAGTGATCTCTTTGAAATAATACGCCAAAAAACATACAAATGTTAATGTCATTGAACTGTTATTGGACAGTCAACTACACTGAGAGTACGAACTGCAAAGCATATTAGATTTGTAATTCTTTCTTTCTTTTACTCACAAACTGTAGTCGTGTGCAGACAAGTACGCTCTTCTCACTTCAAGTGCCCCTTTCATGAATATGAGCTTCTTGTCATACAGTAAATACTAATACTGATCTTTGGCAAATACAGATCTTTGTCTCATAAATATGGTACGTTCTGTGTAGAAAGTAGCTCTGCATTATTTTGATCCATATATACTATACCCTTCATGCATAGGGCCCCAGATGCTGATTTGGGTGAGATCATAGACAGACAGACAGACAGAGAGAGACACACGCACGCACGCACGCACGCACGCACGCACGCACGCACACACACACACAGACACAGACACACACACAAAATCAGCTTCAACATCTTCTCATCTCTTGTTGGATGTGATGTGAAGGAGTGTGTTGCACAACCAAGGACACACAGATAAAACCTGAGTACAACACACACACAGACACATCACTGAGAAGAACGTTGGAGAGATAAACCCGGGTCCTTGGACATACGAAGGGTCGCCCTTGTGTAAACATGATTTGTGGCAGCGTGATATGATCACTTCTTTTATTGCAAGTTTGAACATATAAACAAAACCACACACAGTCACACAAACGCTCAGTGACATCACACTGGCACAGAAGCACACGCACATAATGGCCTTTCCCGCAGCTGAACCTTTCTGACCACGGTAAATCATTTACATTTAGATTTAGATGTTATAGACATGCGATGTAACACATTGTGAGCTTGTGGATCTACAATTTGTTTGTGCTATGATTCTTTTTTTTTTTTTTGTGGTTAAGTGGTAAATTAATGTATTCCACTAATCACGTTCAACCCAGATATGACTCTAAAAAAGGTTCAAATTCATTATACCACTAACATGTGGAACGCCCTACCGCAAGCCCTAAAGGAATGTAAATCCCTTACTTCCTTCATAATCGGTCTGAAAAGTCACCTACATGTGGCTGCTACTCGAAACCTGTAATAGACTAAGCCCATACTTACCTCCCCTGTACCTGTGTAATAAGCCGTAAAGCGAGCTAGGATCTCCTTTTAGTTGACCTTGAAACCTTTTTCCTATGCAACCTTCTAATAAAGTCTTCAATCAATCAATCAATTTAATGAGGCCCTGAGCATAAACATGCAAAATGCTGCTCCATACAGTATGTCACTATTCATAGAAGACTACAGTCATTCTTTCTAGATTTAAGACCTCATATAAACATATACAGTAGTATATATACACATACTAAGGTACACCTACTAGACATGATTTCACATTGTTGATTATACTGCAGGCTATTCAGATAAATAGCGTTGGTTCTCCTCTGACGGTTTGGCTGGTGGTAAATAGGTTCGGCACTTTGAAACCTTCATACATTCAGCCAAACTACAGTGAAAAGAACACGCCGCTCCCAACAGTCACTTCTCTACTACAGCACACTAACCCTTGCATTGAGCACAGAAAGTGTAAAATTGAAATGACATACGGCATGTAGTCAATAAGTTGTAAATCAACAGTTGCATCATGCCTTGCAGTAAGAGTATAGCAGCCATTTAGAATAAGTGGCAAAGACTTCAAACTTGTTCATGGTCACAATGCAAACAATCAGGAATAAAACGGTTGGAACACTCAGGCACGCTTGCACGTAAACACACACACACACGCACGCACGCACGCACGCACGCACGCACACACGCACGCACGCACGCACACACACACACACACACACACACACGCAGAGAGGGAGTGGTGTATCTCGTTCATTGTGTCAGGCGGAGCTGGCTGTGTGGAGGCATGTGATTCATGTCAAGCTAAATTCTAATAGGCCAGTAAATCACCACTCCAGCCCTCCTTTTCTTTCATTACTGTTCTACCTCTCCATCTCCCTCCCTCTCTCAGCTCTGCTCATTTCATTTCAATAGATGCTGCTTTATTGGCACGGCACAGAGAGCCAGTCCATGCATTACCAAGGCAGAAGGTCATAATATTAATTACACACACAGACGATTAAAACGTAGCGGATCAAATGTCATATTATACATGACATTGTTTTAATTTTTTTGCTAAATGGGCTAATTTCCCCTTATTGTGGAGCAAGCTGCTCTTTTATGTTGGTTGGGTGGCATTAGAGGTGTATCACTGTTTTATTGTCATTGCGTATACTCTGTTCCAGTCATTATTAATTCCAACTTGTTGGGAAGTGGTACAAGATATTACTGTATAAAAGTTTACCTTCAGGCCACACCTAGAGCCGGGCAGTATACCAATGTGGATGGACATCGGAATCGGCCAATATCAAAAATCGGCAGGTATGATATCAAACCGGCCGAATCGGTGACCGGCAGGTCACTGACATAAATACCGGTTTTATGCCAACTGTGTCTATGGCACTGCACAGCATGATGCTCTGGTCCTGTGACTAAAGTAAACATTTGCAATTAGCAGCCAGTCTACTTAGTGGCAGCCTACAGAATACAGATGGTGCTGATTACCTTTGCAATGTAAGGATATATTCCATAATCCTGTGTCAATGTCGTCTCCAAAAAGAAGGGAAAAAAAGCATGCGTCACCTGCTTTCCCCCTGCCTAGTCCAGACAGTCATATTAGACTGGATATTGTCTGTGATTTTGGATATTGTACTATTGTGATTGATTTGGCATTAGTGTTCTTCTAGCTTATTGGTACTCAAATTGAAGTATGTCTTGTTGGCCTACTTGGCCTGAAAAAAAGGGTATTGGTGCAACCCTATTTTCTAGTTCTTAGCTTAAGAAATCGGTATCGGAAAAATCGGTTTTGACAGGTCAGACTTTCATAAAACCGGTGGATCGGTATCGGCCAAGAATTTTGCAATCGGTCCATCTCTACAATGTGGTATTGAATGTATGATATTGACCCGAAATCACAATATTTTTTTACCAATGGTGATTGGTTAGACATTGGACTTGGGGTGCAAAAGTAATAAATAATCAATGCTTTAATAAAATAATCGATTAATAGTTGACCCCTGTTTGAAGGACAGAGGCTTCCTTGGGCCCTGTTTTGTGTAATTGTCGGTGAAAAGTTTCAAGAAATGTAAAAAACCAAACTGAAAATAGCTCAAAAGCTTGTAGATCTGTTAGCATGACACAATTGTGAGACAAATTATACATTGACGCTTAAGTGGTTAATTGATTCTTTGATATATATAAAATATAAAAGAAGACTACAAGCTCACAACGTGTTGCAGCTTGTAGATAGGCTATTTTTGGTGAAGGTTCCCCCCAGAATAGGATTGCTGGGAATTCATTGGTTGTCAAAGGTGTAATTTTAAGTTTTTATCACATTTTCATTATTGCGATTATATCGTTATTCACAATTATGTTTTGCCAAAAATAATCGTGACATTTATTTTTCATCCCTACCGCGAAGTTCTGTCAACATATTTTTGAAAATAGATGCAACATGTTTAATTGAATCAGGCTTACAGTATGTGTTTGGAGTGTCCCTCATTTTGCTGGGCCCTGGTAGCTACCCAGACCCTACTTTGAGAACCAGTGGTGTGGATGGTGAGAAGCAACAGAATAATCAACAGCATAACTGTTCTCTCTGGACAGACTGTCTGTGGTTTTGTGCTTTATGGACGGACTGCCTTTGATTGTATCACATAATGGAACCAAACCCCTGCCTCATGCCCTGCTGTTGTGTGTGTGTGTGTGTGTGTGTGTGTGTGTGTGTGTGTGTGTGTGTGTGTGTGTGTGTGTGTGTGTGTGAGAGACAGACACTGTGTGCGCTTGTGTGTTTGCAGTGTGTGTAGGTTAATTATTGAACAGTACGTCAGTCTTGTGAAGATGAGCTCCAACATGGAAATGAGGCTTCAAACCACAACAGCTTGGTCTGCCAACACTCCATACTGTGGCACTCTGTGGAGCGCATGCACAGTGCACACGCGTGTGTGTATGTGCGTGCGTGCGGGCGTGCGTGCGTCCATATCGTACAGTATGTACTGTACAGTGTTCCCATGTCGTTGTGAGTGTGGGTAAATTGCATTAAGTGCATTGAGTGGATGGATAAGGTCAAACATGAGTGACAGTCTCAGCGGATACGTGGATAAGCTTGTGACTAAATGTGTGAATGTACAAAGTGGAAAGCGTCAGATACAATCCGTGCTCTCTGTAGAGGTCTGAGTAGTCTTTTCTTAATAATGATTACGATCCGCATTAGCAGCAGTCTACCGGCACGCAGGACTTCATTAGTGTTAGTGAATGTACAAAATATCACTCATTTACACGTGTTAAATATTACCAGTACATGTAGTTTTTTCTCATGTGAAGTAAATGGTTCCTTTTTATAGCGCCTTTATCCAAAGCACTTCACTCATTCACACACGTTTCACACACATACGGCAGAGGAAACTATGCAAGGAACTATACTAATTATTCTTTCTTTTTGTTTACTTGTTACATGTGTAGTGTGTTCTTTTTTGATTGATTGATTGATTGATTGATTGATTGATTGATTGATTGAGTACTTTATTTCCGACTGTAGGTCGCAGTTTCAAGTATGACTAACTGGAGGCAGTCATCTGCGCAGATGGGCGCAGATGGGCGTGGCGTGTTGTCTTTGAATGGGCATGGTGTGAGGGGTGTGGCGTGTGGTCTTCGAATGGGCGTGGGAAAACCTGCCAAGAGCCTATGGCCAGCGGCTTGCCGCTGCACTTGCAGTTTCTACCGTAATTACACAACTTAATGCGCAGTGAATTTTGGACGGGGGCTCATTTTACCGGACGTTCGGCTCCACTCGCAGTTTCTACCGTAATTACACTACTTAATGCGCAGCGAATTTTGGACGGGGGTCGTGGGCTTATTTTACCGTTACTGCGGTCGACTTTGCATGTCCCCCCTGGCTATATAACAGGGGGACATGCGGATATATATAGAGACATATATCCCATTCGACACAAGTAACTCCCATTCGACACAAGTAACTCCCATTCGACACAAGTAACTCCCACTCCCACAAGTAACTCCCACTCTGCGCAGCAGCACAGAATCCGCCGCCATCTTTAACCTCCAGTTACTCCTGTCTCCGCAGTTTACTCAGAACCGTCACATCTTGACCGTAGCGGTATGGGTAACGCTTGTCTCTCACGCTCTGACATCACTGTGATTTCCTGGGAACCAAATCCCTTTTATTGCCATAAATGGAGATCCCTGTGATGCCAGGGGTACCAAATCCCTTTGCATGCCCTTATATGGAGATATGGAGATCCCTGTGAAGCCAGGGGAACCAAATCCATTTTATGCCCATATATGGAGATCCCTGATGTCATCAATATTAAGCCCATATCTGTGAATGACAATTTATAATCACTGTGATGTCAGGGGAACCAAATCCCTTTTATTGCCATATATGGAGATCCCCGTGATGCCAGGGGAACCAAATCCCTTTGGCCAGATGGCCAAGACATGGGGCGAGGTCGCTTTTCACCCTTAGGAGTCTTACTGGTTAAGTTTGTTAACTGCACATGTAGTGCAGTCAAAAGTTATGCTAAAAGGATTACGCAAAGTTTCTCATGGGGCTCAAAGTAAGGTAATAGCCAGCACACAATGTCCTTTTCACATATTTCTTTTTATTTACCTCTCACGGACAGAGACAACAGACGTGTTTTTCCTCAGCGTTGTGACCTTAAGACTTTTATTTAACCCATTTAGAACGGGTACACAGTATTGTGTATCAAGCGCTGCGAGCTTGTAGATCTGCTATTTTTGAAAAATCATGAAAATTT
Source organism: Nannobrachium achirus (assembly GCF_963921795.1). Taxonomy (NCBI): domain Eukaryota; kingdom Metazoa; phylum Chordata; class Actinopteri; order Myctophiformes; family Myctophidae; genus Nannobrachium; species Nannobrachium achirus. Next base: position 27,838,021 of record NC_137811.1, read on the forward strand.
GATTATTTTTTTTTGGCTTTTATGCCTTTATTGATAGTATACAGTAGACTGACAGGAAATGGGGAGAGAGAGAGATGGGGAGTGACATGCGGCAAAGGTCGTCCGAATCGGGAATCGAACCGGCGACGCCGCGGCAACCATGTCTAACCAGTAGGCCAATATTTGAATTTTGACCCGATTCTATAAGTGTCTTTTGAATCCTTCTAAGACTTTTTGAAAAAACCCATGTTTCTATGTCAGCAATCTGGCCAGCCATCGTCAAAGAAAAGGTCCTTGTCACTTAACTGGAGCTCAGTTAGTCTGTTCTTGAGAGACTACTATGTCAGTGGTTCTCAAACCTTTTCATGTGAAGGACCCCCAAAATGATATTTATTTGGCCACGGACCCCCATCTCAAAATATTTAGTTCCAGGGTCCGCCCAGAAGCTAAATTTGAGTTACAAAAGTTTGCTTTGAAAATACATATATTCAAAGATTTGCACACATTTTCACGACTTTTTCAAAAATAGCAGATCTACAAGCTCGCTGTGAGCTTGTATATCTGCTATTTTTCACTGGTTAAAGCATTGAATAATTCTAGGCCTAAATGGGTTTAATCTTGAGTGCTGGCGGGTCTCCTGCTTTGCAGTCATGTCTCACGGTACAGCTTGAGGAAGGTCTCACGACCGAAACATTGCTCTGTATTTATCAAACCACTCTCTTGAACTTGCAAGTGGCACAGTGTGCGGGACTGATCTTTTTAAGATTCCTTGTTTATACTGTCTTGTCACACTGGGTGTGCGGTAGGGCATTCACGAATAGTGATTTTTAGTATTCGAATTATTCGACCTCAAAGTATTCGAATTGTCGAAAATTCGTCAGGACTGGCCAAACTGTCAAATATTAAGTAAGCAAGAGGCGAACATTGTGAAAATAGCCGATCTACATGCTCACAACGCCTCGCGTCGCGAGGCGTAGTGAGCATGTAGATCTGCTATTTTCACAATATTTTTCTGTGGAACCGAGTCACATTAAATTTAATACCTACAATTCCAAGTGCTTGTCAGGGTGGGGGTCCCAGTTTAAACATGTTTATTTTGGGGGTCACGGCCTAAAAAGGTTTGAGAACCCCTGGTATAGAGCATTAACAAATTCATCCACCAGGAGCATTTACAACTCATTCTTATGACTTCCTATCTAGTAGCCAAGCTTATTTTTTAAGGAGAAAACAATAAAAAAATTAAAATAAGCGAATATTCGACTTCGGTGAACAACGTCGAATAGTGACTTTGATATTCGAATACTTGGTGAATGCTAGTGTCTGGAAGTCTTCTCTTCGCACACATTTCTCACAAAACAAAACGGTAAAAGCTACACAAAAGGTACACATGTGCCATTTCAAAACTTTACACGTCCTGCCATTGGCAAGACGGTAGATCTCCAGTGGATTGACAGAACATTGAGCTTGTAGATCAGCTATTTTTATGACCTTCTCTGACTTTGAAGTTTTAAATCTACCCATGAAGGTGGAATTCTGCTTTTCAGAAAACACAAAACATGGAAAGAAACCCGTGGCAGGACGTTTTCAGAATAAGAGCAGTAAAGCCTGAAGACACGAAACGGCACATATGCATATTTACAGAAAGCGGAGGGTTGGGCGTTGGGGGACTGAGGATGATGCTTCTACCAAGGTGTTCCAAGGTGTTCTACTAAGCTCAATTGTATTATTATATTATTTTGAGGTCAGTCATTCTTTTAGGTTAGTTTTGAGTTTGGATAGGGAGTCGAGATCCTTTGGTTAAAGGGGAAGACCACCCATTTTCAATATTGAACTGTGTCATTAGTATAGCTTAGAGGAGTTGTGTGGAAATAGAAAAAAAAGTTCCCCCCCTTCTGTGTTGCCTAGAACTGGAGGATTGATTTTGGGGTTTGTATTGTAAAGTACAACTTGATGACATCACACATTGTACTTTACAATACAAACCCCAAAATCAATCCTCCACTTCTAGGCAACACAATTTCCACACAACTCCTCTAAGGTATATTAATGACATATTTAAATATTGAAAATGGGTGGTCTTCCCCTTTAAATGCATTCCACGTTGTGGTGGCAGCATAGTCTGATGCATGTTTTCCCCATGGGATCAGTGTCTTGCTCAAGGACACTTTTACTCTAACCCAGGGATGGCTGTGGATCGAACTAGCAAACGTGCTGTTTCCCAGGCAGCCTCTCTCTATACCCCGTTGTGAGCCATGCACTGCCGCACACGCTCGCCAATTAATGTAGAGTAAAGACATATTGTTGAACAAGTCCCATGGAAGATACTTCAACCCATTAACACGCCTACGTGTTACAAGCTGTGCGTTGTAACATGTTTCTTCCATGTGAGATGGGCTCTGCTAAACGTAGCTCTGTGCGAGAGAAGCATTCAGAGAAGCAACTCCACGGCCTCTAACTCAGTGGTGACTAAACAGTGTGCTGTGTGGCTACCACACATTGTTATTTAAATATTGTAGAAAAGGTTAGATTTGTGCTATTTCGGCTATATTTTTTTTTATTATTTATCAGTAAAACAAATAAATAATGCCTACAAGTCTAAGTGCTTGTCTGTCAGGGTGGGGGGGTCCCCAGTTCAAATATGCAATTTATTTAGCCTGAAAAGTTTGAGAACCATTACATATTAAATTGCGGAAAAGTTTTTAATGTTAAAAAAGGAAGAAAAAAAATAAGTTTTAGTCATGGAAGGTCATGGAAAATGTTTACATCGCCTATGAACTGTTTCTTACTACCGGTACTTACTGTTTGAGTCAGATTTTTTTTCCAACCTCAGTAATTACTGTTTCACCATCCATGGTGGTAAGCAACTTTGTAATGAGTCCTTGATTCAAGGGTATCTTTATTGTCCCCTAGGAAAAAAAAAGAAAATTTTGCCGCCAGGTTTCCCATAAAAAACAAATATAGAGGACAGCCTCTTACACACCACTAAAGCATAGAGCAAGTACAGGGAAATGTTCATGCCAAGTACAAATGTGCAAGTCTGCAATGTACAGGATGCAATGAAAGCAATCAAAGTGCAATCTGTCATTATCATTGCTGTCGGGCAGACACCTTGTATCTCCATTATTTCATCTTTTTATGTTTTTTTTTACCCCTTTATAGTTTGTCATATAAGTCCATCTACATGCTCACAACGTGTCCGAAATCTTTTTGCTTATAATGGCATACCCTGGGTTGAATGTGGTTAAGTCTGTCTGTGTTTTTTTATTTAAAGAAAATGTTTTTTCCCTCCAATTAGGCTATAATATACCAGTTGCACCCATTATCATAGCACGTGGAGGCCAATCTCTGATGTCAGTACTATGACGTGATTTTAAATAATCAGGCAATATACAAGCTGACGACGATTGACGAGGTGACATGGCACAAAGTATTGGCAGCTTACTGACTCGATCCTTTTCATGCCAAGGACCCCCAAATTGATATATTTGGCCGCAGACCCTCTTCTGAAAATATTTTTAACAATGTTCAAAGATAGCAGATGTACAACGATCTCGCAGCGCTGCAGGAAGTGACATGCTATGAGCTTGTAAATCTGCTATTTTTAAATAGCCAAGGTAACACATTTTGCTATGGAGACCCTCTGGGACCCCTTCCAAGGTACCCTGGTACCCACTGTTTCCCAAACAGTGGGTCGGGACCCATTTGTAGGTCATGGACACATTTCTATGGGTCACGACTCATAGAAATTCACGATATACATATTTCAAAGAATTTCACCCTTTTTTATTATTTTTTTTATTCCATACATTTAAAAAAAAATAAAAGATATATAATTAAGAAGTAGTGTTTGTGCTGCGAACTTGTAGATCTGCTGTTTTCACCGGTTTGGGTCGCCGGGCAAATGTTTAATTTCTCTTTTGGGTCTCGAGCTAAAACGTTTGAGAACCACTGCTCTAGGGGCTTTTAGAGTCACGGGTACAAATCCTTTTTGTTTTCTTCGTTGTGATCAGCCTCGCTTGTGTACAGATTCCAGCCATGAATAATGTCAGGTAGGGCTGTCACAATTATTACATAATCGTCTAAACGTGATTATTTGACATAATCGCGATTATTTTTCATAATCGTCATAATCGTTTCCATGTTGAAAAATGTTCATATGTTTAAAAAAAAAAGTCAAAAATAGTGGAAATAGCAGATCTACAAGCTCACAACGTGTCGCATCGCGACACGTTGTGAGCTTGTAGATCGGCTATTTCCACTATCAATGTTATTTTTTAAGCATAAAGTTGTCAAATATGTCAGTAATTTCTTTGTATATATAAGTTATTTGTTATATCTGCCATTTGCAACTTCAAACAGAAATGTAATTGTCAACGACAAAAACACAATTAAATCGTTAATCGCAATTATTTGAGTGACTATTAATCGTCATGTGAAATGTCTTAATCGTGACAGCCCTAATGTCAGGCCCTCACAGTAGCGCACGCTCCGCCACTTCATAATGGACGGTAGGTATTAGTGTTGTTGTAGAGTAACCTGCAGGTTACTTCCTATGGGTTCCTCTGGCAGATTTCCAATTGAACTTTAGCGCTTAAGTTTTGGAAAGAAAATCAGCTCTGTTGCAAAGTAAGTAAACAACAGCACATTTAGTTCGATAACGTAATCTCCACAAATCAATACACTTTTACGAATGACACAGGCAGTTATTATGAGCTAGAAAAATAATAAAGCAGCTACAAAATTCACGTTTGAGTTATTAACTCATTCTGAGCCCAGGACATTAACGGATTAGGGGGTCCAGAGTGCCCCCTCCCGGCCCCATTAACGGCCGCTGTCTTATTTTGAAGGCCAGAAGTCTAGACCGGAAGTACTTCCGGTCTGACGTCATCGGATCGTGCGCCGGAACCGATGCGTGTCCACGTGGAGTTGTGTAATGGCCGACCGGGAGCTTTTATAACTGTGTAAAATAAGCGAGCATCTGCCTCCATCCTAGCTTCTAAAGTGTAGTTTTGAGATAATGGACATTAAAGATGAGATCGGCCGTCCACCTCAATGTTATGGGATGACTATTGTGTGCTCGTGGAGCCGTGATGATGACAAATCAGCGCGGATTTCGTCTCCGGAGTGTCGGCCATTGTACTAGGTATTTTTACTCGCCGTTACAGTAATATATTACTTTTCCCGCGACATCGCGTGGATGGCACTATAGATACTCTATTACTTTTCCCGCGACATCGCGGGGTTGGCTTTTAATGAGTTAATGGGTGTTATTCTTATCGAAGAAGAACAAAATTTTACACTGTCATGGTCTTGGGGTTGACCAGGACATTCAAAATGATATTTTTGCCATGCACATACAAATGAGCAGACAATAACGTTACCAGAAACACACAAAAAGCCTGCCCTGAATGTATACCAGCCCAGTGGTTCTCAAAGTGGCTGGAGAGGAACCTTCAGGGTTCTTTGAAGGTGGTCCAAAAGGACCATTACAGGTCTGTAACTCTTAGAGTGTACAAATGGAACCAAATGGGCCCTACGGGTCCATTTGTACACTCTCAGAGTTATGGGGGTACCTGAAAAGTCTAAAAGGTCTGTACCAGTGGACTCCTAATGTGTCATATTAACTCATTCGTAGTTTACGGCCGTAGAGCCCGAAGATTTTTCTATGTCTTTCACTGCCGGCTTCTCCTACCTGTTAACTGGGGCACTCATCCAGTTCCCATCGTGCGTGATCGGACACTGCTATGCATCGTGTGTTCGCGTATTCCATCAGCTTCTCAAATCCTTTTAAATTTTTACAATTGATCAATAAGTTCTCCGTCTGTAAGCCGCGGAGTTTATACAGAAAGCTAACGGGCCAAAATAGACGACGGACCATCCGCTTCCGGTTCACGGCCTCATGTTAACTGGTCCGCTCAATAATGTGTCCGTGTAGAAACCGATCACGGAGCATTAGTTCTAGCCTATTTTAGTTCCGCTTCGATAAAAAAAATGTTTTTAATTAAAGCTTATTAAATCTCCGGGTTCTACGGGCATGGCAGAGAAGGGGTACAAAGGGGTATTTTTTTTGGCAGAGGTTGAGTTAATTCAGTGTCGTACATAAGTCAAATAAGAACATTATAATGTTATATTAAAACAAAATCTAATATGTGCTACGGACAACAACAAGTCTTGCCAAGGACACATTTGTTTGCTTATGGACATATTGATGACCCCTGCACATGATGTAAATTGAGTGTTGTCTATGGCCATATTGCACAGGTGTTGCATACATACTGTATGTGAATTTGTGTGGCAAATTACATTCGGCACACGTGTGCTGTATACTGAACTCTGTGTTTCCGCTTAACCATAAACCCTATATACCCTTATCTACACCAATTTGGTGGCCAAATCGCTTTGCTGAAAACATCCCATCTGTAGACCTATTTGGAGTGTGTGTGTGTGTGTGTGTGTGTGTGTGTGTGTGTGTGTGTGTGTGTGTGTGTGTGTGCGTGTGCGTGCGCGTGTGTGTGCGCGCACACGCTTATACTGTAGGTACATGTGACTTGTCATAAACATCTCCATTATGCACCTATTATCTGTAATCAAACACACACACTCATCCTCTCTGTGTGAATCCTCTCTTCACGGCGCCCAATCAGGCTTGGTCTTGGATTCCATTTCACGTCCGATTTGCTATTGATTTCTCCCCCCCAACCCCAACCCCCCCCCCCCTCCCCTGCCCTTCCACCCAATCTGTTCTCCTCCTCCTCCCCTCCCCTCTCATTACCTCCTCCTCCTCCTCTCTTTCTCCTCCTCTCTCTATCCACCCTTTCTCAATCCTATCCTCCCTACTTTAGAATTGCTGCCAATGATCGGTGTGTGTGTGTGTGTGTGCGTGTGTGTGTGTGTGTGTGTGTGGGGGGGGGGGGGATGGAGGGGCAAGTGGAGGTCAAGAGCTCTGTGTGTGTGTGTGTGTGTGTGTGTGTGAGTGTGTGAGTGTGTGAGTGTGTGAGTGTGTGAGTGTGTGAGTGAGTGAGTGAGTGAGTGAGAGAGAGAGAGAGAGAGTGAGTGAGCGGTTCCCCTGGGTCAGTCTGAGGCACAAGGTGAGTTTGTGTGTCATGTAAATTTAATGCCTTCTTCTGCCAGGAATGGCAACTGTTTTTGTGTGTGTGAGTGCGTGTATGCGTGCACGTATGTTTGTGTACCACAAGTGTGTGTTGCCTTGTGCCTCTATTTGTGCATCTGTTTTTGTATGTCATTGTGTGTGTGTGTGTGTGTGTGTGTGCGCGCATGCGCATGTGTGTGTTTGCGGTCAGCCCTCCAGAGAGAAACAGAGTGCTGATGACATGTCCTGTTCGCACTCAAGAAACTCTAATCTCAGACACTGTCACACTGCCTGCCTCCCCTGAGACACAGTGTGTGAGTGTGTGTTTGTGCGTGCGCGTGTGCGCGGTGTGGGACAGCCTGTAAGAGTATGTGAGTGCTGGTCTAGGAGAAGGGAGAGACATATTGCTCCTCTCCACTACAAGAACCAAGTGAACCGTGTCATGCTGTATTTCACGGGTTTTGGATTCTTTTCCATGGCACTGCGGCTCGGCTGCAGATAAGGCAGTGGTTCTCAAACATTTTCATGTCAAAGACCCCCTCCAATTTGATATATATTTTATTTGGCTGCCGACTTTTTTAGATTTTTTTCTAATTTAAAAGAATCTAATAAAAAAAACTTTTTGACCTATAACTTTTGAACCATAGGTCATACCATCAAAAATTGATTTTCCATCATTTTGTTATCTTCAAAACACATCTTTTCCTACTGCTCATACTCATAGATTATTTTCCTAAACGCTCACAAATTGGCACACACTGGATTTAGAGCATCTGCTAAACGCCTAAAGTTCTAATTTGATGCTATGACCTACGGTTCAAAAGTTATTGGCCAAAAAGTGACTCGGCCTGTTTTTTAATTTGATTTTGATTTTTGTTCTGACCCCTAGGCTAGAATCCATCAGTAGGTCATAAAAAAGCCTCACTAAAAAATGTGGCGCTTTTATCCGCTTTGTAGCGGTAATGGCCTTAAGCCACTGGACTATCAGGAGTGGTTCTGGGTATAACATAAACCTAAACACAAGACATCACAGAGCTTCACAGGCTCTGGAACAGGGGTGGGCAATTTTGATGATGTTGAGGGCTACTATATTTCCAACTTCATTCCAGAGGTCCACATTGCATATTGCTACGTCCTACTTTGTCATTCTAGTATCTCATACAAAAGAAGCAAAAATAGCAGATCTACAAGCTCAAAACGCATCGCAGCGGCTATTTTTGCTTCTTTTTAATTGGAATCCTGAATATTTTTTTTGTTATTTTTGAATTGGAATCCTGAAATGTAACATTTTTAATTAATTTCAAACACATTTAGTTATATACTCATGTTAACTTTATGAACTTAAATACGAATACATTGGACATGAAAAAAAAACACATTTTAATACTAGTCATTAAGCTACTAATATAGACAGAAGGAATTAAAGCAGGTCATGTTTGGAATTATAACGGCTGAAATCAATACTATATCGGTATTCCAGTATTAACCTGTGGGCCGCATTAAGTGAAGGTGGGGGCCGCATGTGGCCCCGGGCCGCCAGTTGCCCATGTATGCTCTTGAAGGTTTCAGGTTCTGGGTGACCGTTCAGAGCCAGTAGAGAATACATTAAGAAGACATGATGTTGTGTTTGTTTGTGTGCCCTGTTACCACGGAAACCCAGCATCAGCACCACTGAGGAAAAGTTGAACAGAAGAGAATGGAGGAGAGGAGAGTGAGATTTTACTTCACTCCTCCAGTGCAGTGTGTGTGTGTGTGTGTGTGTGTGTGTGTGTGTGTGTGTGTGTGTGTGTGTGTGTGTGTGTGTGTGTGTGTGTGTGTGTGTGTGTGTGTGTGTGTGTGTGTGTGTGTGTGTGTGTGTGTGTGTGTGTGTGTGTGTGTGTGTGTGTGTGTGTGTGTGTTTTTTTGTGTGTGAGTTTGTCTAGCTATACTTATGGGGACTAAACGCATGTTCACACAGTCACCTGCAGGGGACCTCTGACAGTGTGGGGACGAAATAGTAGGTCCCCATAACGGTTAGGGGTTAGGTTTAGGGATAGAGGGATAGGCCACAGGACTTGCATAAACATGAATGGAAGTCTATGTAATGTCCCCACAAGTGATGTAAATATATTGTGTGTGTGTGTGTGTGTGTGTGTGTGTGTGTGTGTGTGTGTGTGTGTGTGTGTGTGTGTGTGTGTGTGTGTGTGTGTGTGTGTGTGTGTGTGTGTGTGTGTGTGTGTGTGTGTGCGCGCGCGCGCACGTGCACACATTTAAGTGGAGAGAGGTGAGAGTAGGATGAGCCATCTATCACCTTGACAAGGTCATTTAGATTTAGAGGGAGGGAGGGAGGGAGGGAGGAGAGACTGCTTAGAGGAAGGAGGGAAGGGAAAAGGAAAGAAGGAAGCGGTCCAAGAAAGGCGAGACGGAGGGGCAGGAGGTGAACAATGATGGAGAGATTGTTCTCTGCTCACATAATTATCCTCCCTCCGCTCTGCTGAGTGGGGAGAGAGAGAGAGAGAGGGAGAGATGGAGACATCAAGAGAGGGAGAGATGGAGAGAGGCAGGAGATGAGAGAAGGAGTACGTGTTACTGCTGATCACTGTGAGCTCTACAGTAACAGTATCTGAAATCTTAACTTTACCACATTTAACATTTAACACACACTCTCATCTCAAGTGGATAGTAAAAACCAATAGGATATGTGCTTGAGAACATCTCTGTCTCTCTCGTGTCTCTCTCTCTCTCTCGTGTCTGTCTCTCTCTCTCTCTCTCTCTCTCTCTCTCTCTCTCTCTCTCTCTCTCTCTCTCTTTCTCTCTCTCTCTCTCTCTGATCTTACATACTCTATAGCAGTGTTTCTTGAACTTTTACATTTCAAGGTAACTCTGACAGTGTACGCTGTCAGAGTTACAGACATCTATGTGTCAATTTGGACCCCCACATTGAGAACAACTGCTCTATACCAGTGGCTCTCAAGGTGGGGTCTTGGAGTGGAGTAAGCAAGATTATGCCCAATTTATACTTGGTTGTGTGCCGTTGTCACACACCAA